>NC_090272.1:127209366-127528200 GCF_040414725.1 Anabrus simplex | reverse complement strand
AATAAAAACCTGTCTGTGTATTCACCAGTCTTCAATTTCGCTAGCCTTTTCTTGAGCTCATTAAGAAACATTCCGTTAACCCGACAGGAAGAGGAAAATGAACGAGAGAGGGGAAATTTGTAAACAGTTGTTAGTCAGCCCTCTAGGACAGGTGTCCTAATGACCGAGATTTTAAAGGGCCACTTCTTTTCCAACAGAGTTGACCAGCTGATAGGAAATTATATAACTGCGAAACGCCTTCACACCACCATAATAGAGTGAGATTATCACTGGGAGTGTGTTAGGTTAACAATTAGTATTAGAGAATAGAATTACTTTGAAGAAGAGTGTTACGTGTGCGAAAAAATAAGGCGTGTCTTATCAGTGAATAAATAATGTGCCAATTTGGATATGTACCAACCTTCACCATGACAACGCTCATACTCAACATGGCTTAAAATCCCAAGAAGGTGCCGACAGGACAGCATGGGATAGCCTGATAACGCAGCCTGGATGATGAGAGTACCAGATTTTGAAATGTTGTTTTAATTAATCTGTAAATAATTAATTATATCCGTGACCACACTGTCGTCCGACAGAAAAATTTATGCCAATTTTTAATCTTATGATTTAGGAAGCGCAGTTATGTCATTTTAAATATAAATGCTATGTCACGTACCATAAATTACGGGCATGTCGTGAATTAATGTTGAAGGCCCGGCATTAAGTCATTATCTGCTTAGTGCGTAAGACTTCACCATATTCAGATTCTGGGATAGCTTCTGTGGCACGTAATAATCTAAATTATATCTACCATGTTCATAATTTCTAAGTCATACAATAATAATATGTTTAGTTGCAAATGGAAATTGTGTAGTGATGGGTCAGGGCGATAATAATATTTGTCATGGTATTTTTTTTTTTGCTAGGGGCTTTACGTCGCACCGACACAGATAGGTCTTATGGCGACGATGGGATAGGAAAGGCCTAGGAGTTGGATGGAAGCGGCCGTGGCCTTAATTAAGGTACAGCCTCAGCATTTGCCTGGAATGAAAATGGGAAACCACGGAAAACCATTTTCAGGGCTGCCGATAGTGGGATTCGAACCTTCCCATTCCTAGCCCTTCCCTGTCCCATCGTCGCCATAAGACCTATCTGTGTCGGTGCGACGTAAAGCAACTAGATCTTACAGTCTGATATATTTTCGTGAAGTAGGTTACATGCCCATTTATTTCGATCTGACTCTTTTGACATTAAAGTTAAGCGACATTTCAAACTATTTTAAATTGTCAAAGTGACCATGATATGAGATAATTGGACTTGGCCACACCGCGTCCAAGGTGAGACATTACCATAGCCACTGTGACGAGTGAAATCATCCGAACATTTAGTATTATTCAGTCATATGAATGACAGGTGCAGTCAGCATCTTAGAAGTAAATAACAGTCAGATTGATACGTGATTTTAATGCTCTGTGTAAATAGTATAGGTTAGATATGTTAGGGTAAATTCTCTTTCGGGGGTGTATTTAGATGGTAGAATTAGGATAACAGAGGCTGAGTTGATACTTTCTTGTGTCATTTAGTTTGTTCAATGGTCAACGTGGGAGGATTCACCCACACTGTAATGTAAATATGAGGTCATTAACCTTAGAGAAGGAAGGCAGCTTGGTTACTTCTTTTAAAACATTTCTCTTACAGTATCAAAGCAAATTGCAACTGAATAATTAAATCACTGAGCAGGCCTCTGTAAGGTATAAATAAATACAACTGCAGTTGTAAAATCTTAGACTTTAAGGAATTTTCTTAGTAACTGGGGCAAAATATCTGCGAATCATGAAGATCCGATAGGGTTAAAAATTTGAGTGTGTAAAATGTAAAATGTTAATATGTAAATGTTAGGCAGGTCTGTTCAGCTGAAACCATGTATACAACACAGTGATCACAAGTGCGTATGAGTGTTTACAACTTGCTCATATATAAATCATACAGTCTATTTTAGCTCGTAAATGAAATGAAATGGCGTATGGCTTTTACTGTCGGGACTGTCCGAGGATAAGTTCGGCTCGCCAGATGCAGGTCTTTTTTCATTTGATATCCCGTAGGCGACTTGCGCGTCGTGATGAGGATGAAATGATGATGAAGACGACACACACATCCAGCCCCCGTGTCAGCGAAATTAACCAATTATGGTTAAAATTCTCGACCCCGCCGGGAATCGAAACCGGCACTTATGTGGCCAAAGACCAGCACGCTAACCATTTAGCCATGGAGCCGGACATTTTAGCTCGTATTCAGTTCATATCCAACTCAGGTCGATTAAGTAATGTTGATGTAATTGTGTTTGAGTATCCATCCGATACCAGGTTACGAAAGGTCAGTTGAGGTCATATGTATTTTATGCTAATTTAGGTAAGAATAATATAACAGAAAACAGTAAACTCCCAAACTGAGGTGTGTTCTCAGGAAACTCCTGTCATTTATTGGAGCATTTTTAATTCATATATTTCAGTGTAGATTTTATTTTGTTACTTTAATTTTTTTGCTATTTTGCTTTACGTCGCACCGACACGGGTAGGTCTTATGGCGACAATGGGGCAGGAAAGGCCTAGGAATGGGAAGGAAGTGGACGTGGCTTTAATAAAGGTACAGTCCCAGCATTTGCTTGGTGTGAAAATGGGGAACCACGAAAAACCATCTAAAGGGCTGCCGACCCCACCTTTGCTGTCAATCAACCGATTTTAAATTAATCATATTAATTGAGGGTTATCTGGTAAGAGTCTTTAATTAAGAAATGTTTAGAGAATTGTTGGTTATGGTGTAACCTAATTATCGGTTGTTGTTCTACAACTGGAGTAACTTTGATAATTTTTGTTGTCCACTTAACCTTTTGGGAATTTAATTAATTTCAGGATTATAACAAATTAATGAGTTAAAAATCTGGTCTGGTCCACTCTCATTTAGTAGCGATAGTAGCTGTAGTATTTAATTCCCTTATGTACGAACTTATGAAGAAGGATCCCGAACTGATCGCGTCCCAAGCAGATGAGAGTCTCCGAGCGGTAAGGGCTGGTTTACACGGGTAGAGTAGCGAGGCGAGTAGAGTGGATAGTAGAGCTACTAGCATCGTGTAAACGACCGGGATAGTAGCAAGTAGAGTAGAGTAGTTAGTAGGCAGTAGAGTAGAGTGGGTTTCCGCTGCGGTAAAGTAACTCTACCACTATCCTTCCCCCTCCACCGGAACCGAGCTCCGAGAGCTGGCGGAGAAGTCCGAGGACGTTCGATTTTTCAGCTGACGCGTTATTCGACTGCTGTATTTGCATGTGTGTACATACGATGGTATTACGTCGAGCGTTTATTTGGCGGCAAAATGAAGTGGACGGAAGAAGAAACTTGCAAATTTGTGGAGCTCTACAGCGAAAAAGAATGTTTATGGAACATAAACAGCGTTACTTATAGAAATAAGAATATGAGACGGGCGGCGGAAGAGGACTTGATTGCGAAAATGGGTAAAGAGGGTTTTGGGTTAACGGAACTGAAACAGAAAATAAAAAAATTACGATGTACATACAGTCAAATACTCATGAAAATACGAAGATCCAAGAAGTCTGGAGGTGGTGCCGCAGACATCTACACTCGAAGATGCAACATAAAATATAAACAAGTGTCAGCTGGATTTTCACTTAATATGAAGATTTCTCAAGTTTCAATGTTACACAGCGTGTTCATCATGTGTCTCGACATGTTTAAGTTAGGCAATACAATGGTGCAGGGCTGTGTACATTAATCATATTAATAACATACATAGGGATCTTCTACATATCACTTGCCACTGCCGTTAATTTTCAGCAATAACAGTAATTTCCCCAACAAATTGAATAGTTTCCATATATTGTTTGGAATATCCAAAATAATTATTGTTTACAGTACAGTGTCAGATCTAGCAGCTTAAGCTCTACACCTGGGCCGTACAAGCAACGAACAAAAAAAAAAAAAAAAAAAAAAAAAAAGAAAAAGATCAGTAATTGGGATATTTATGGCGAAGAAGCTACTGCAAATTACGCCTACGCGAGCGTAATTTACAGTGTACGTATGGCCGGTTACGTCTCAAAACTCACGTGCAAAAATTAGTAGCAAATGGTATCAAAACTCACGACTGCAAACTAATAGCTAAATTAATATTCCAATGAGTCTCAAAATCCACGACTCCGGATAGCAGGTGCCTGCGATGACGGCAGGAGGGGTGAGGTGAGCGGTGACTCACTGACCAGGCCTCTCCTGAGGCCACATTAAATTTATATCAAAAGGAAAAATACGTTATATTACCTTTAAGACCACAGAAAAATGTTTTGATGATGATGATGATGATAATAATAATAATAATAATAATAATAATAATAATAATAATAATACACCTCTGTGTCATTCACCGACCATTATTTTCCCCTGTGTGTTGGGGTGGCAGAGTAACATCCACAGTATCCTCTGCCTATCGTAAGAGGTGACTAAAAGGGGCCCCAGGGGTACTTACATTTTTTAGCAAAGGCCCTTGTCTTACTTTGCCCGAAACCTTCATTTTCTAGAAGCATGGGCCACCTTCCATTTTTTCCCTCTGATTAGTATTAATAGAGGATGGCTGCCCAGTTGCACTCCCTCTTAAAACAGCAATCACCACCACCACCTTTTCCTTCATTGTTTTCAACACTTATTTATTTTTAATGAACCTTTCCACATTTTCTTGGCTGGGGAAAGAACCACCATCATAAAATATCATCAACATCAGCGCTGTGGAGTCTTTTTTAAGTCATATAGCAACAGAACGTCAAAGATAGCGATTGGCTACTTCGCTATATTTCAGATAAAATTCTGACACATTTTAATTTATGATTTTATAAATTTGGTGAGCCAAGTAGTCAATACTACAAGTATATAACATTGCGTATCGAGTAATCGCGTGGGGGCGTGATGTAATATATTAATCTATGCTAAGTAAGGCATCTGGGAGTACACGACTCAGTCATACGTGTGGAGCATGAGTTCATATTATTTTCGGAAAGCGTATCAGAGACCGTTCATCATACTCGCCCACTTTCTGAAGGGAATGGAGATAAGTAATTTAATTTCCCTGCGATGAGATTCATGACCAAATTAATCTCTAATGAAATTAAATGAGTGAATTAACAGTCGTAATATTTAATATCGGTAAAATAAAGTTTCTTATATAAGTAAATGCCGTCTTCTGGCCTCATAATAGAACTAAGCCCCGGTAATTACTACCAACTGAAAATTTATTTTAACTAGCAGCAGGCAATATACCTACTTTAATTTTAAGTCATCCGGCTGCATGGATACATGGTTAGCATGCTGGTCTGTGGTCCAATGGATCCAGGGAGTCCCAGGTTCGACTCCTGGCCGGGATTTTCACTTTCATTTGTTAATTCCTATGGCTCGGGAACTGAGTATTTGTGCCGTCTTCAGCATTGGACTTCATGGATTGCAAAAAAAGAGGCGTACTTCTATTTTTCATCTATTCACATAATTCTATCGATTATCCATCCGACACACTTACACCGAAAAATGTATTCAGGACGCAACCGATTATTCTACGCGATATAACTGAATGATATTTGAAATTCATTTGATTATTTATTCCATTATTTAAATAACCGGATGGAAGCTATTTGATTTTTAAAAAAATATCCGACTATATCATCGCTAGTAGGGTGGGCACGTATCCATTCAAGGAAGAACTGGTCCTGCTCGTGAGGTTTGAGACTGGCCCAGATAGAGAAACCTATTCTTGCTAATCCTCTTCTTAGAATTCGTGAATTTTGATACTCGTGAGTTTTGAGACTCGTGGGTTCTGAGACGACACACTGATGGCCAATGGGTATTCTTTCTATAACTTTTGAAATGAATTCTGTAAAATTTCATTCGGATAAGATTTAGGTTGGCTGAAATAAAATTTAAAAAAAAATGGAAATAGAAACATCACTACAGTCTAACTGGGGAAAGGAGCCCCCCATATTTCTCCAAATTGCCAGGTTCTCTCAGAATTAATGCCGATGCCCCGAGTGTATCTCTCCTACTAAGCCAGCCTCTTACCCATTCCCTTTTTTCCTCATTTATTTCTTCTTCTAACGCTTCACTAACCTCTTGCAGTAATATGTTTGTAAATGTCTTTAAACACTTCCTTACGATGTGCTTACGTCTTGACATGGTGCTACTACTGTACTCTACTCTACTCCCGTATGAACGATACGAGTGTCAACTCTACCAGACAGCGGTAGAGTAGAGTAACGTGGCTACTCTACTAACTACTCTACTCGCCTCGCTACTCTACCCGTGTAAACCAGCCCTAAGTATATTTTATTACAGAGCGCCGCGTCGTGGTAGAACCCCAGACCACATTACCGTCGCTTCAACGTTTCCAATGGTATAATACAGATCCACGGCCTATGCAGCTCTCTTTGTACAGATCCATGGCCTGTGCAGCTTCAAGGTACTGTTGCTAGGTAACATCGCATCTCACATTTTGTTTCATGACATTATTTCTTCATACAAATTTTCGGATGACCTCAGCTTTAACACATATTTATGTCAAAATTTACGACCAGACGATGCAGTTAACAGTATTAAGTGGTGTACCAACATTCACAAAGCAGACCCTGTACCACTGGAAAACTGTTAAGGAGAAGAAGACAAGAAGAATTTCAACGAAGCATACCTTGCAAAAATATCTTAATTAAACTATATGATTAATATTACAGATTAAATGTTTACAACTTGAATTACATAAATTTACTAATGTGGAGAGTACAAAGCATTTGTCATGATCTGAAGACAGCCCTTTGATATCAATAAACCTACTGGATGCACTGAACTCGTTGTTTACTTTTACAGAAGCAGACACAAAAGTCACAGAAGATTCTGGGTCTCAAAGCAGACTTCTCAATGGAAGCTTACTTGGACTCAGGCCAGCGGTCTACCGTCTGACTCACTCAGTACTGAAAGTAAAAGGGCGATGGTAACCGAGTGTACGTGTTTTCCAGTTCTATGAACTAATTCTGGCCCTTCCACCGTATAATCTATTCCAGTTAAACTTCTCACGTAACTTCCCTTTAATTCTCTCGTGCCAATTTACACCCTCCAGGATAACCCATTAATATTTTAATAAGAGCCAGGAATAGATTACTCCCCTTGTGTTACATCACTGAACTCGGCAGTCAGAGCTTCATTATCCATTGCATGTGTCCTGTTCTGGAAGTTATTTAAATTAATTACTTATACCGTCACTTACACTGTCCGTGTATTAACCTTGTCAAGTTGATTTTAATGATCCAGGTGACGGTAAAGAGATCGAACTGGCTTCGAGGTATTGGCCGTGTAGTTCAAAGCTTGCTTTCGGAAGATTGCGTGTTTGAACCTCACTGTCGATAGCCATGCAGATGGTTTCCCGCCCATTTCACATTTACGTACAAGGCAAACGCAGGAGCTGTACGATAATTAAAAGCTAGCAAACTTGTACTTTTACATGATTGTTCATTTCTTGATCATAGCCTCGGTACTTCCAGTTTTACGTGGCCTCCGAACTCTTGGGCGTGACCCATCATTTTTTATTATTTTTTTTACAATTTGCGCTACGTCGCACCGACACAGATAGGTCTTATTTGTACGATGGGATAGGAAAGGGCTAGGAGTGGGAAGGAAGCGACCGTGGTCTCAATTAAGATACAACCCTGTCATTTGCCTGTGTAAAAATGGGCAACCACTTTAAAACATCGATGGTACTGACTATCAAAAACTCTTCGAAAGTTTGACTTTAGTTTTTACCGTGTTTAATGGTATTGTTGATTACTGAATTCAGCGATGGTTTTACCTTAGTTTATCAGATTATTTTTACAAGTTGCTTTACGTCGCACCGAAGCAGATAGGCCTTATGGCGACGGTGGAACAGGAAAGGGCTAGGAGTGGGAAGGAAGCGGTTGTGGCCTTAATTAAAGTACAGCCCGAGCATTTGACTGGTGTGAAAATGGGAAACCACGGAAAACCATCTTCAGGACTGCCGACATGGGGTTCGAACCCACTACCTCCCGAATACTGGATACTGGGCGCACTTAATCGACTGCAGCTATCGAGATCGGTGTTTGTCAAATTTATGGTATTTATTATCATTAATAGTTTACACTAGTTTACCACATTTGTGATAGCGATTATCAAACTCAATATTAGTTAGCTTCAGTTTTGCAGTGATGGTGGTGATTAGCAAATCCAGTTTACTTTCATTTTACCATAGGGATGGTAGTTTTTATTAAAGCCATTTATTTATTTTGATTAAAAAATTAAAATTATTTATGCCATTTTTATGGATAATGGTAACGATTAGTAAAGTCACTTTATGTTATTTTGCCAGTTGATTAATAAATTTAAAATTTTCCTCTTTCTTAATAATAATAATAATGTTATTTGTTTTACGTCCCACTAACTACTCTTTTACGGTTTTCGGAGACACCGAGGTACCGGAATTTAGTCCCGCAGGAGTTCTTTTACGTGCCAGTAAATCTACCGACACGAGGCTGACGTATTTGAGCACCTTCAAATACCACCGGACTGAGCCAGGATCCCTCTTTCTTGGATTTTATTTCATGTAAGATAGATTTCCTTTTATAACTCGTCGATCTATGTCAACAAGAAGCAGAAGATTCCGAAACCCCTGAGATAGAAGAATCCCATTGCATGCTGCCGAAGAGATCAGTTAATAATCGACATGCAAGGGTGCAAATGGTGACTTTAGTTATTTTAAATTAAATCTATATAAATAAAATCGTAACGACCGTGTGTCTGTACAATGATTATTTTGGCGAAATTATCGTATAGTTATCCGTTTCAGGTGTAATAATGACCATCTGCTTTGCTGTCTGTCTGAGTTCTTATAACTTGAAAACTACTGGACATATTTCTACCAAACTTGATATTTAGAATCTATCTGTCCTTGGGTAGGTTTTAGGGCTAACATTATTTCTGAATACCTAAACTGACTGTGGCTTTATACAAAACCGAAAGCGTGATTTTGCACTTCCACAAAATATACATATTGAAATTTTATGGAAATCTACCTTCCAATAAAATCAATTTCTAAAACTTTTTCCTCATGCGTATCATTTCGATAGGAGGATTAATAACGGAGATATCATTAACAGACGGTTTTTCAGTACAAGTCCCAGTAGATTTATCTCAAAAGCGGGTGCGTGTAAAGTGTATTTCTTATAACTTGAAAACTACTCGAGATATTTCAACCGAACTTCATATTTAGCATCTACCTGTCCAAAGGTACGGCAGGTTTTAAGATCCATACCATTTCAAATTTCCGGAATTGACTAGGGGCTTATAGGGAACCAAAACAGTGATTTTACTCTCCTACAAAATACACAAGACCACCATGAGTGGAAATCTACCAACGTTAATGGAAATCTATTTCTAAAACTTTCTTCTCACATGCACCTATTCGACAGGAGGATTATTAAGGGAGATGCCACTAACGGACGGTTCTACGGGCTAAGTCGCATTGGACAATGACCGAAAAGGTGTTGCACGTGGAGCAGATGACTTATCTGTGCTTTTGTACATGTATCTGTATATTGACTATTTTGGCGAAATTATTTTTTGTACAGTTATCAGTTTCTGGTGTAATAATGACCATCTGCATACTTTTTAGTTTCCTTAAAGTCCTAACTTTTATTCCCCTTCCCCCAAATCAAGATTGCGGCACAACCTGCCAGACGAGCTAGAAAATTGAAATTTGGCAAAATTATAGGTTTTAGCCCGTAACCGGCGAAAAGTTTCCAAGATCTTTAAATTTTTCTTTTTTTTTACCCCCGAAAAATATCAAAATATGGTGGCAATTTTACTGACGGCGTAGACCTTCGTTTCGAGATACTTCGTGGCTAAACGGTGAGTCGTATCAGTAAACGATTGACACAATCACACTCAGCATGACAAGATCTACAACATTGGTCTGATGACTTTTTGTCGTACCACGATCTTTATACGTCAGATTTGTCTCTGTTTCTCGATTGTAGAAAAAGTTTGCACTTTTTACACGTATAATTCATAGTTTAAATCAGTGAGAGGAAAGATAGAATCATCAAATTCTACACGAGAAGTAGAGGGAGATTTTGGGTAATTCAGGTGAACTCAAAATAGATCCCAGGGAATCATCGGACAGTTGGAGGGAGTAAATGGAAGTAGAAAGAGTGGGAAATAAACTCCATTGTCATAAAGCAGCTGGAATTGACGAAATTAGACCTGAAATGGTGAAATATAGTGGTAAGGCAGGGATGAAATGGCTTCATAGAGTAGTAAGATTAGTATGGAGTGTTGGTAAGGTACCTTCAGATTGGACAAAAGCAGTAATTGCACCTATCTATAAGCAAGGGAACAGGAAAGTTTGCAACAACTATCGAGGTATCTCATTGATAAATATAACAGGCAAAGTATTCACTGGCATCTTGGAAGGGAGAGTCCGATCAGTGGTTGAGAGGAAGTTCGATGAAAACCAGTGTGATTTAGACCACAGAGGGACTGTCAGGATCAGATTTTCAGTACGCGCCAGGTAACTGAAAAATGCTACGAGAGGAATAGACAGCTGTGTTTATGTTTCACAGATCTAGAGAAAACATATGACAAGGTACGGACGGAAAAGATGTTCGCATACTGGGGGACTATGGAATTAAAGGTAGATTATTAAAATCAATCAAAGGCATTTATGTTGACAATTGGGCTTCAGTGAGAATTGATGGTAAAATGAGTTCTTGGTTCAGGGTACTTACAGTGGTTGGACAAGGCTGTAATCTTTCACCTTGATTGTTCGTAGTTTACATGGATCATTTGCTGAAAGGTATAAAGTGGCAGGAAGGGATTCAGTTAGGTGGAAATGTAGTAAGCAGTCTGGCCTATGCTGACGACTTGATCTTAATAGCAGATTGACAGCAGGTTGTGCAGAAAGCCTGCAGTCTAATGTCTTGGAACTTGAAAATAGGTGCAATAATTAGTATGGTATGAAAATTAGCCCTTCGAAGACTAAACTGATGTCAGTAGGTAAGAAATTCAACAGAACTGAATGTCAGAATGGCGACACAAAGCTGAAACATGTAGATAATTTCAAGTATTTAGGTTGTGTGTTCTCTCAGGATGGTAATAAAGTAAGTGGGTTTGAATCAAAATGTGGTAAAGCTAATGCAGTGAGCTCGCAGTTCGGATCAATAGTATTCTGTAATAAGGCGGGATTCCACTGAGGCAACATTTGGGCGACATGGAGCATGCGGCTGGCAACAAATGTTGCTCTTTGTAGCATGCGGCTTGTTGTCAGTTGGGCGCAAAAGATGTGGTATGCTACATGTGTTGCCGGGTGTAGCATGCGTCACTTGTGGAGACTTGTCGCCAACTAAAACAAACGTTATTCCATCAAGGCAACAAAGACAACAGCTCCTCGCTCGACTTTGACCGGCTGGTGACAGCTATACTTCCCTGTTTCGAATTTCTTAACATATCATCTCACGAATCATCCCGGAAATGTGCATGGCGCGGAGTGATCCAAGCTGATAAGGAATGCAGCCCTTGGCAAACAAACCACGTCGGAATTTTCAAGAGGCGTAAGCCATTAGTGATGATTTTATGGAGTACTTTGTCAGATGAAGGTTGTGTGCTATGACAGAATCTGTGGGCCGATTGCAGAAAGGGCATTTAGACGATGCCTACGGTTAAACAATGCCTAAGTATGGCTGCCGCATTGCAAAGACGTTATTTATCACTTAGACACTGTCTAAAACCGATGTTCAACCGGTCATGTTTAAACACTGCCGAGAGCACTGTTTAACCTCAAATGACAGGAGTGAATCACAATCAGAGGTTATGTACCGTGAAATATGTAATTTGTATTATCATGTTGAGACGATTCCGGGAAGAAAGGTTAGTCCGACGGCCTCTCTGTGGGTCGCCCGCTGCTAAATCGCAGCAATTCGTTTGACATGCACGGGGAGATAATAAAAAAATAAGGTTCCGCTTTACGAGAGACTTGTTTCTTGAGACTGACAAAGTGACAGGCCGCTAACTGTCAACTTGAATACAATTCTTGGCAATCGATATATTTTATTATATACTTGGGGTAATTTCCATGGAATTATAGGTCACTACGACTACATACATATCACAATTACGTGTCCCGATCGTCTGAGGGCTGTCACATACATCAACCGGGAGAGATTCACTTACATTTACTGCCAAGTAAATACACATAATAGTGAAAACTAAAAAGTAGGTTGTATGGGATTTTTACATATATAATCGCATAGGTTTTCGGTAACTATCAGATAGGAAAAGGCAAGTGGTGGTGATTATCGTTTAAAGAGGACTGGGGAAGAAGAGCCGTGGCCATAATAACAGCCCTAGTATTTGCCTGGTGTAAAAATGGAGAAACTACGGAAAACAATCTTCACGGCTGTCGATGATGCGTTTCGAATCTACGATCTCTAGAATGCAAGCTACATCTATATGGCCCGTACAACACACTCGGTTACACATTACTATTGCTTCATCTTCCCTTCGTCGAAGCTACCGTATTTATGAGTAGATTACACTCACTGTAACAACATTATAATGAAAGCTACACTTCCCCGTACGGTGGCGTGTCGCTTTAGTGTCGATAATATTATGAGATTTAATTTGCACCGAAAGCGATACTCTTATCTGTGAGCAAGTCATGCTCAGCCATATTTGAGTAATGTGTAGGAAGACAAACAGCTGACTGGCGTTCGGCGCGCGCACCGACGAATTTCATTGGTTGCGACAAGCAAAGAGTTGCATGAAAGATACTTCAGTCTCCATTTTCAAACCAAAATTGAAACGTTAAGGGATATCTAGTTAAACATCGACTGAACATTGTTTATGCAATGGAAGATCGTGAATGATTTAGACGTTGTTTAGGTAGACGATGCCTAAGGCTTAAAACTAGTCATCGTTTCTGCAATCGGCCCTGTATGTCTAGAGGTACGGGAAGATTCAGAAACTTCTTGTTCACTGGAATTTAATGATATTTAAAAAAATTAAAATATATTAGTTTTAAGCAGAATATCCTAACCCTATTCTGATTATTTTACCCCCTTATACTGTAGTTCACATTTATAATACAGTTATACTAGGAGAATGAAAGATAACTCGTGGCAACTATGACAATAAGTAGACAAAAATCCATGCAACTACAGCCCTTGAAGGGCCTTGGCCTACCAAGTGACCGCTGCTCAGCCCGAAGGCCTGCAGATCACGAGGTGTCGTGTGGTTAGCACGACGAATCCTCTTATTATTCTTGGCTTTCTAGACCGGGGCCGCTATCTCACCGTAAGATAGCTCCTCAATTCTAATCATGTAGGCTGAGTGGACCTCGAACCAGCCCCCAGGTCCAGGTAAAAATCCCTGACCTGGCCGGGAATCGAGCCCGGGGCCTTCGGATCAGAGGCAGGCACGCTACCCCTACACCACGGGGCCGGCAATAAGTAGACATATTGAGGAAGAAAAAGACTAGGATGAACCAGTGTTGGAAGACTGCGTAAGTAGAGTAGCGGCGAAGGATATCCGAATAAAAAGTAGATTAATTTTTGTGTGTTGACAGTGTAGAAAAGAGAACCATTTGTTGTTATGCTACTAAACGGCGTATTTACGAGAAATCCATAGGCATGGAAATGCCATAATATACTGATATGTAGAATGTATTATTATATTATTATTATTATTATTATTATTATTATTATTATTATTATTATTATTATTATTATTATTATTATTATTATTATTATTGTACAGTAATGTTATTGGCTTCACGTCCCACTAACTACTTTTACGGTTTTCTGAGTCGCCGAGGTGGCGGAATTTAGTGCAGCAGGCGTTATTTTACGTGCCAGTAAATCTACCGACACCAGACTGACGTAGGTCTACTAGAACACCTTCAAATACCACCGGACTGAGTTAGAATCGAACTTGCCAAGTTTATTATTGTTGTTGTTGTAGTTAGTACTATGATGTCATTAAATTCTATTTTAATAGTTACTGATTTACTTCTAGTGCAAACTATTGCCAGTACTAATACGGATAAAACCATGCATTGAATAATAATAATAATAATAATAATAATAATAATGACTTTACGTCCCACTATCTACTTTCACGGTTTTTTAAGACGCCGAGGTGCGCAATTTAGGCCCGCAGGAATTCCTTTAAGTGCCACCGACACGAAGCTGACGTACTTGAGCACCTTCAAATACAACTGGACTGAGCCAGGATCGAACCTGCCAAGTTGGGGTCAGAAGACCAGCGCCTCAACCGTCTGAGCCACTCAGCCCGGTGGGCATTGAATAAATCACAATCTTATTTACAAAAGTTCATAAGCAGTTAACTTATTTCATTTATTAGAGGAAAACAGTAGCATAAAATCATTTCACCTCACGTTCCTCATTGTCACCTGACGTTTGGAGCATCGATGTCAAGAAGAAAGGTAAGTAGATTATAAGCGAACCACAGATTTCCTCTCAATGGAGAAGCAACACCAGTTTTCATTTTCTGAATTCTTTTATGCTCTCGGTAGAAAGCTGAACGCATTTTTTTAAATTTTCTTCAGTTCGTGGACACTGCAGTCATATTTTTCTGGGGGGGGGGGGCGCGTTTTAACGGATGCTTTCTTTGCTACTTTTTTATAATCACTCAATGTTACACTCCGCAATTCCGGAGCATTGTGATAATCCCCAATTAAATTCGCAGTGTTCACAATAGCCCACTTCATCTTGTCGCACGGAAATTGTAGCACCGATCCACACACTATTGGATCCCGGGCGACACTGTTCGACAAGCATATTTTTGAAGCATGCGGCACCAAAGAGTGTTCGACAGATGGCAACATGTCTCATGCCACACAGCCGCACGCTACATGTCGTGCCGTGTTTCTTCAATTGAAAGTCGACTGCAGCATGCTTCACTAGAAGGAAGTCAGCTCCCGGACGAAACTAATATAACAATTATGGAAAAAATCATTTAGGAAGTTCCAAAGTATCAAGCTCATTCTCAATCAGTGATGATAGCCACTTGCTGACCCTATGCTAAGGAAGAAGACCACACATAGCAAGTAATATACGGTACGTTGTATTTCTTCTTTGCGCAGTGTGGTATCCCTCCAGTCCCGCGAGGAAAGAAAATCAGTGATCTCTTTAAGTAAGTATAATATTGTAGATTAATTGATTACTTGTGAGAAAGGGAATTTTTAATTGCGTAAAATATTTCTCAGGTAACTGTAATACAGCCCAATTACAGTTTTCCTGTACTCATCCCATCACAGATTATAATCACCGCAGATTGCTTGTGGGTCAGTTCAGCGTTATCATTTGATGTTTCGTAATCGCAATATAATGTTTTTATTATATTTTCGATTGTTTTTTTCCAGTCAGATAAGCTTTCAGGATAATTAGATGACAAATTAATATATATTTTAATTATTCGACAAGGTCTACGCATGAAAGAGATAACTATTTTCTTTGATCATCTTTCTTCCGTATAAAGTGTAAAATTTGATAATATAATTTCACTATTGGTTTATGTTTGATAATTAATCACCAGTCATTAATCTTTATCTTCCTATTTCCTTTTTAAGATTTTACTTCTCCAATAAGTTCCACCAAATCAGTGCTTGTTTAAAATAACGAATTATTGTTAAACGATAATAGTCGATACTATTGTAAACGAATGTAAAGTAACTTATTAATTGTAAACGTTAGGGGCTTTTTTTTATATTCATCCCGTTTGTTAATAGTAAAGCTATTTGCTTTACGCCCCACTAACTACTTTTACGGTTTGAGGAGACGCCGAGGTGCCGGAATTTTGTCCTGTAGGAGTTCTCTTACGTGCCAGTAAATCTACCGACACGAGGCTGACGTATTTGAGCACCTTCAAATACCACCGGACTGAGCCAGGATCGAACCTGCCAAGTTGGGGTCAGAAGGCCAGCGCCTCAACAGTCTGAGCCACTCAGCCCGGCCATCCCATTTGTTTGGAAGATTATTTTGCATAACATAGCTCTTGCTCCAATTTATTTTTAAATCGAAAGTAACGTAACAAACATTCTCCACATTCGTTCAGCTAGATAGAATTGTTCATTTTCGTTAATTAAATGTGTTGCTTTGTGATACTATGAATTAAGTATGGCACTCTTGCCGTCAATATTTTATCAACTCTGTGATATGATTTAATTCAACATTAAATATTTCCATACCCGATACCCCCTGAGGTTAAGGGTCCCAAACGGGCACAATACATACATACCTACCTATATACTGTACATACATATTCATTACAGTTCGTTATGCTTTTCAGCGTTCAGTCTGTGAGTTAACTAAACGACCCTACAACCCTGTATTTGCAACTAACTCGTGGCTCGTTCAGTTTCACACCTTTAATCATTAGATTATTAAAAACTGAGTCTAACCACCGTCACCTTGACATCCCTCTACTTCTCTCACCCTCCATGGCCGACTCCATTATTCTGCTGGTAACCTATCCTCCTTCATTCGCCTCACATGATCCTACCGTCGCAGCCAGTTTATACGCACAGCTTCATCGAGTTCATTCTCAACTTAGCATTTATCTCTCATTATTTTTATTTACTTTTTAGTTTTTAGTTTTTCTAGTGGTTTAACATCATCAACACATCGAAGGTTTTCCGCGACAGAGGGCTTGGATTCGGAAGGTAGCAGCCATGGCTTAATTAAGGTACAGCCCAAGCTTTAGCCTGGTAAGAAAATGGGAAAACACGGAAAATCATCTTCAGACTGCCAAGGGTGGGATTCGAACCCATCATCTCCCGAATGCAAGCTCTCAGCTACGCGATCCTAATAGCACGACCAACTCGCTCGGTTTATCTCCTCATTCCAAGTAACCTCTTCCCATTGTTCTCACCTGTTTGTATCAGCAATCATTCTCGCTATTCGCATGTCTGTTAGGTCCAGCTTATAAATAAGATAGTATGAGCCCACCTATCTTTCCCTCTCGTACAATAAAGTTGGTCTGAAAACATACCTATGTAAAGACAGTTTCGTCCGAAAACTGGCCGCTTTCTTACATAATATCGTTGGCCGCAACTACGAGCACACTGCCTCAGCTTTGCTGCATCTTAATTCAATATCACTTAGTAGTATATATCACCATCCTGGGTTATTAGTTATTACATATCCTTAATATTGAAATAAACCATCTGTTCCTCTGTTCCAGTTTTGTATTCCCAACCTGAATGTTACATTTCTTCGACAAATCCGTTAACTACCGGGTGCATCTCACCGTCTTCATGTGCTACAGTACTTCGGCATACATACGTACTGTTTTAAGAGTTAACTTTGATGACGTGTATGGCATTTTCCTGTTAATAAGTATGTGAATATTTTACCATCACGAGCTGCGTTGAGTCAGCCTCTCCTATCCCAAATATCTTTGTCGCAGAGATCGTCGACATGAGAACAAAGAACTGCTTGATTAGCAAAGTGGATCCTGCCATAGAGAAGGCAGTAAAAGAGGCTAATTCTCTGAGACGTCAGCATTCACGTGACATCACAGTACCACCTTTACTATGACGAGACAAGGAGAGCACCACAGTTTGTAGCATATTATGAATGTGTAATTTCTTGTAGTGGATACAGCAGTTAAAAATTTGAGCTCAGTAGGGCGGTTGGGAGTTTCAAGAGGAGGATATACTCTTCTTAGGAATCTCCGCGCAAGAATGCGGAAACATTGGGGGACCGTAAGTTGCGTCCCCAGTTAAAAGTACAGGGTAAGTTGCTTCCCGTGTACTTCTAGAATCAAAGGGAGTCCATGCGCATAAATGGGTTGTATTTATTCATAACAACACTCTGTGCTAGTTAAAAGTAATTTTTCATGGATATATCTAACATGCTATCGCGCATGATGAAATCGTACCAATGGCCGAAATAAGTGATTTATACTGATATAATTCATTGCATATATTCATGAAATTGTAAATAATAGTATTCGCCTTCTTCCACTTTTCCCACATCTTGGTGGAGTCGTGGGTGTGAAGTGTGTCGCATACGTGGACTTGAGCCTGTTTTACGGCCGGATGCCCTTCCTGGCACTAACGCTATGTGGAGGCATGTATTCTCTATTGCGTGTTTTAGTAAGTGTAGTGTGTGAATATAAATAGGGTTGTGCTGAGACAATTAAAATACCCAGTCCACGAGTCAGAGGAATTAGCAAGACGCGATTAAAATAACCGACTCGGTCGGGAATGGAAGTCGGGACCCTCCGAAGAGAAGGCCTAAACACTCACCAATCAGCCAAGGAGCTGGGAAAAGCTCTTAGACCGGGCGAGTTAGCCGTGCGGTTAGGGGCGCGTGGCTGTGAGCTTGCATCCGGGAGATGGTGGATTTGAATCCCACTGTCGCCAGCCCTGAAGG
Source organism: Anabrus simplex (assembly GCF_040414725.1). Classification (NCBI taxonomy): domain Eukaryota; kingdom Metazoa; phylum Arthropoda; class Insecta; order Orthoptera; family Tettigoniidae; genus Anabrus; species Anabrus simplex. The sequence goes on along the minus strand of NC_090272.1, from coordinate 127,509,724 downwards.
TGGCTTTCTGTGGTCTCCCATTTTCACACCAGGCAAATGCTGGGGCTGTACCTTAACTAAGGCCACGGCTGCTTCCTTCTCAGTCCTAGCGCTTTCCTGTCCCATCGTCGCCCCAAGACCTATCTGCGTCGGTGCGACGTAAAGCCAATAGCAAAAAATAATCGTCTCCATTTCTTCCATGTTTTCGTGTCCCCATATATTTATTGCCATAGTCCGGCTACATGGCTAAATGGTTAGCGTTCTGTCCTTTGGTCACAGCGGTCCCGGGTTCGATTCCCAGCAAGGTCGGGATTTTTAACCATAATTAATTCCCCTGGCATCAACATTTCATCCTCATCACGACGCGCATGTCGCCTACGGCAGTCAAATCAAAAGACCTGCACCTGGCGAGCTGAAGTCTTCGGACGCATCCCGGCACTAAAAGCCATACTCTAGTTTTCATTGTCTTCACGTCATCTCAGCAATGCCTTCAATGGTAGAAAGGGAAGGCTAAACAGGTGTGTGATTAATTATCCATTTTCTTAAGACTGTGTGTAATATTTCTTAGATAACCCAACATGAGTATTTTTGGAAAGTAGTGCCGATATTATCCTGATCCTGGCTGCTAGTACACAAGAACAAAATATCCTCATGTAGAATATGATGTTAACTACCACGGTATATGGCTTGAAAATCAACAGAAGGAAGATAAAATAAATGATTGTCGACAGACAGAAAGCTATATATATTTATATATTTAAAGCGGAGCAGTCAGCAAAACTTTACTATTAGAAGGAACACAAAAGTAGTAAATAAGTACGAACGTATTGCACATCGATTGAGATGTCCCTACAGAAAACAACATCCCGATTTGACTTCGTTAAAGCTTCCTAAGAGTGTTAACTTAGAAAGTGACTACACATTTTAAATCATATTTAACGAGGTACTAACCAAATAGTATTGACTTATAAATTAATCAAATTTCGTAGCCATCCAACCGTGTGAGAAGTAAGAAGGGAAATATCTTTGCTCAATTTATACCGAAATATAGACAGGCCGACATAGCTCCATCGATTTGGCGAACATCACATATTTAGTGGTGGAGTTTGCACCATCTCGATGGGGCAATTACTCTTATATGGCCATGCCGGGGTTTAGCTACTTCCCGAAATATGAGACTGAGATAGAGGTCCGTGGTCAGAATTCTATGCTCCGAAGTCTAGGTGCCCCTCTAGTCTAAAATTGATATTATACCTTCTAAGATACAAATGCTCATTTAAGTGTATATTCTGAAATATATTACTTCGTATTCCCTGAGAAAATAGGTAGATCAAATTAACAACTAACTATTTGCCCACATATCATCTCTTACTGAAAGTTCTACCCATACCGTGTTTTAACATCCTGTCGACTCTGCTGACACAGTCGGTTAGTCGTGGTCCATCTGTTCCCAAGATAACAGGTTGGATCCCGAATGAAGGCTTTTAAATATAAAAACTCCTGGATGTGGATCCCAGCATAAAAATAACTCCTGCAGGATAAAATTTCGACAACGTGGCGTTAATGAACTTATATAGTAATTAAAAAGGTATTATTATTATTATTATTATTATTATTATTATTATTATTATTATTATTATTATTATTATTATTATTATTATTATTATTATTGGAAGAGAGGAAGGTAAAGTCTTCCACTTCCCTTTACCTCGGAATTTATTTATTTATTTATTTATTTATTTATTTATTTATTTATTTATTTATTTATTTATTTATCGTACGGCATACTTCTTAATCTGCTTAGCCTCCAGGGTCGGTTTTACCCTCAGCGAGGGATCTCATCTCTACCACCTCAAGGGCAGTGTCCTGGAGCTTCAGAGTCTGGGTCGGGGATACAACTGGGGAGGATGACCAGTACCTCGCCAAGGCGGCCTCACGTGCTATGCTGAACAGGGACCTTGTGGGGGGATGGGAAGATGGGAAAGAACAGACAAGGAAGAGGGAAAGAAGCGGCCGTGGCCTTAAGTTAGGTACCATCCCTGTATTTGCCTGGAGGAGAAGTGGGAAACCACGGAAAACTACTTCCAGGATGACTAAGGAGGGAATCGAACCCCCCTCTACTCAGTTGACCTCCCAAGGCTGAGTGGACCCTGTTCCAGCCCCCTTACCACGTTTTTTAAATTTCGTGGCGGAGCCGGGAATCGAACCCGAGCCTCCGGGGGTGGCAGCTAATCACACTAACCACTACAGCACAGAGGCGGACATGGCATACATGAAAATTATTTATCATTGTTCACTGAGATTAGAGATGTTTTGGAGTGCCTATGGTGCCCCGAGAAAAATGTCTCTTAGTTCGCCATTGTACGATCTTCGTGGGCATTCTTGAACCGTGTACCTGTCTTCTTTTCACTGCCACAGTCACAACAAGGCGAAGGTCTTTTTCTCCGTTTCGTCACGCGATCCCCACATAAACCGTGGTTGATTCGAATTCGATTCAGTTGCGACGAGATCTTTCTAGGCTGATCAAACCCAGACACCTTCTTGGTAATGCATGGCATTTCTGAACTCTGTTAAGGGGCAAACAATTTCCATTCACGAGACCATCTCTTGGCCAGTTTGAATTTATTAGCAACAAGATTCTCCGCCGTACAAATAGATTATTAAAACTTGTATACCACCTCCTCTCCTACCTTGTTGGCCTAAAATTCCGATTGTGAAACATTGTTTTGGCCCACGGGATTGGTACCGGCTAACCACGGTGTCAGGTGGTTTAAAAAATATTTTAAGAAATGTGTAGCAAATTTGCAAAAAGAATATTTCATAGCTCGTTAAGCATTAATTTTTATACCTTTTATAGAACTAAGTCAAAACTAATTATTTCTTTAATATTATTTCATGTTGTTAAGTATTCAGCTGGCCTGAATAGAGTATTTTTGAACTTCGGTGGAAAATGAATCCTCACAAATGCCAGTGCTAGGTCTTAACCACTATAAAAGTGCGTACGGAATCCATACAACATCTTGAACTCCATGCCAACTTCACTCTGGACATTTTATGCAACACAACATGCACTGAATGCCAAGAAATACTTAGTTGCCACTGGTGTGACAAGCGCTTTGTTATCCATTCTTCTCTCATCGGTAGTAGTGGCTGGTACACATGCTGCACACTCGAAGAAAACTACATTGCTGGGATTCTAGACTCATACAACTGCGCATCATCGTTCCCTCCACACTACTCCCACTAAATTGTCCTTCTTTAAGTTTTGTTTTGACTATATTATTAATTTCAGCTTGACTTTAGATTTTATTTCCTTTCTGTAATTTGTCTATTATTAATTCAAATAAACGGACATGGTTGGGTGTTCCTCTTCTAAATTATTCAATTGTGCTGGGCATAATAGAGTTTATTTTTAATTCCACTCCTTTATTCCATTTTATAAAATAGTGTTTTAAGCAATTAAAATGATTAAACCTTCATTTCAGTTGAACTATGCATATATTTCATGCAGGTTTTATTTGCGGATTTTTTTTTTTTTTTTTTGCAAAAATTGGCCTGTTATTGAAGTGCGGCCCGCGATCATGTCTAAGGTTTCCAATGTGGCCCTCGAGCCCTTACACATTGGAAACCCCTGCGCTATATAATGCGCAAAACAAGTCATATCGATAATTGAACTGTGCAGTGCCTAAACTACAGAACCTCTATGCTCGTTGTGGGCTTTTCTCTTATTAATGTAACCTATGTTTGTGATACAAATATAAACAAACATCGTTGATTCTTCTTCTTCTTCTTCTCTATCTGCTTACCCTCCAGGGTCGGTTTTTCTCTCGGACTCAGCGACGGATCCCACCTCCACCCCTTCAAGGGCAGTGTCCTGGAGCTTCAGACTCTGGGTCGGGCGATACAACTGGGGAGGGTGACCAGTACCTCGCCCAGGCGGCCTCACCTGCTATGCTGAACAGGGGTTTGCGGGGGGATGGGAAGATTGGAAGGGATAGACAAGGAAGAGGGAAGGAAGCGGCTGTGACCTTAAGTTAGGTAGCATCCCGGCATTTGCCTGGAGGAGAAGTGGGAAACCACGGAAAACCACTTCCAGGATGGCTGAAGTGGGAATCGAACTCACCTCTACTCAGTTGACCTCCGGAGGCTGAGTGGACCCCGTTCCAGCTCTCGTACCACTTTTCAAATTTAGTGGCAGAGCCGGGAATCGAACCCGGACCTCCGGGGGTGGCAGCTAATCACACTAGCCACTACACCACAGAGGCGAACCACATTGAATATACATTATGAAAAACAACCAAAAATGTTGTTGTCTGTCCAACCCTTGTGCTGTTTCTGTACGGAGTCGGGTATGAGGTGAGAGTAATCTGTCGTGTCGGGTTTTTATGACCGGATGCCCTTCCTGACGTCAACCACGTCAGACTAATCAATGAGATGAAATGAATGGCGTGATATATGATGGTATGAAGGGAGAGGGTGAAACCTGGTGTCGGAACCTAGCCTACTCCTGTCGAACAGCCCAAGGGGTCTGCACAAGGCTTAACGTCCCCATCCGACGGACGAATCAACATCAACAGCGTCGTATGTCCTCACTCCATATGAGCACTGCGGAGAGGTTTGGCATTTAATCCAGGCTTTTGGCACGCAATCTAGTCTTTAGAAATTGAATACCACCACCTCCTCTACTCTGCCGGCCAACATTCTGTTGGTGAAATTTTTTTCGACCAACGGGACTCGAACCGGCTAACCTCGGTGTCAGACCGTTTAGACTTCAACGCCTTGACGATCATGGCCACCAAAAGTATTACATTATCACCAAAGCACCTACGGTATATACGTAGTTAACATATAAGTGGAAACTATTAGAAAAAGGATACATAGAAACATGAATATGTTTGGGGGCTTAGAAGACGAGAGGGCGAGTACGTAGTCTCTCACAACATGCAAGTGCTACAGATAATAAATGCATCCTTTCACTCCACTCACCGGGGAGATAACGATTTCTGAAAAATCGAAAGAAATATTTTCTCTTCATTCCGCAGTCTTCAGAATTGTAATTAATGTTTGCCCGTTGAAGTTATTCGCCATTGCTTTCTTTACAGCCTCTCTGTATAGGTCCAATACGTCAAATATCAATATCTTCCGAAAACATGCTTTTCCGTCCATCAAAACAGCGTTGTTCTTCCATCCATACGACGTATACTGGTTGCCTGGTTACGTACGGTGTATATTTTTTGTCGACGCAAAAATTTCTTACGTTAATTCCAGACAGATTCCCAATTGCATACGCTAATTCCAGACAGATTCCCAATTGCATACGCTAATTCCAGACAGATTCCCAATTGCTTACGCTAATTCCAGACAGACTCCCAATTGCTCACGCTAATTCCAGACAGATTCCCAATTGCTCACGCTAATTCCAGACAGATTCCCAATTGCTCACGCTAATTCCAGACAGATTCCCAATTGCTCACGCTAATTCCAGACAGATTCCCAATTGCTCACGCTAATTCCAGACAGACTCCCAATTGCTCACGCTAATTCCAGACAGACTCCCAATTGCTTACACTAATTCCAGACAGACTCCCAGCCCAAAAGTATACCCATGTTAAAATAATGCTTAGCTTGTGTTTGAATGTTGGGCAGCCTCTGTTAGTGGGGAGGGAAGACGTTTAGGGTACTTCCGGTCACTCCTAAGAGACGACTACAAATGGGAATTCTCTAGGGTCTTTCAACTGAGGAACATCAGTTGGCACCTGACTGCAGTGCACTGCTTATCACTCTTCCAACACAACTTCACATGGTCAACTCTTTTTCCTCCGAATAGTATTAGATTAGGGAAGCCCATGGTTGACAAATAAAGCGCCTTACTCTTATCCGAAGACCGCCGTTCGATTCTCGGCCAGTTCAACGATTTCATTTTCATATTTTATTAGATTTTTTTTTACAATTTGCTTTACGTCGAGCCGACACAGATAGATCTTACCACGACGATGGGATAGGAAAGGGCTAGGAGCGGGAAGGAAGCGGCCGTGGCCTTATTAAAGGTACAGTCCCAGCATTTGCCTGGTGTAAAAATGGGGAAACCAAAGAAAACCATCTTCAGGACTGCCAACAGTGGGGCTCTAACCCACTACGTCCCGGATGCAAGTTCGCAGCTGCACGCCCCTAACCGCACGGCCAACTCACCCGGTATATTTTAATTCTGAACCGAGGGATATAACAGGATTCACTCAGCCACATGAGATCAATTAAATAGCTTACTAATATGAGATAAAGGACACACGGTTACAACAGCAAAGCGATTTTGCTCAGGATGTCGTCCCCCTGACCGCGTGAATCTCCAACATCTGCAGGCCATCTGCAGTTGTCTTGGTCGGCCAAGGTCCTTAATGCACTGTAACACCACGGGTTGATTGTACTAGGGAGTCTTCAGCTTTACTTAATCGATACATTGCATTCTTCGAAGAGTTGCAACTCTTTCCTTGATGATGAGTTTTAAGAGGGGATATTAATTAAAATAATAATCACCATCATCACTAACACACGTTGGGGGGTAAACTGCATCGCTAGTCAAACGAGGATTGTATAGCAAACACTGAGATATTCAAACTTTCAGCGAGAGTCTGACGTACTCTGCGTAGGTTATGTTACGTGCTACGGCTTTAGTGGAAGGTTTAAAAATACTACATTAATGATCGCACGGTCTTGATGCAGCGTCTGGAGGAAATGAGAGAGATTCGTTTGAAAATTCTTGTTTAATTAGACGGGTTTATTTTGTTCAGATAATCAAAGCGGATGTAATTCATACACCAGCTAACAACACGGACAGTTTCTCATAAGCGCTCTCTACTTGGGAGCGTGATTTTGTGGCCTTCAGATCCGCAACTGAGTCTGGCATTAAGATTAACATTTTTGTCTTTCCTATCCGACCTCCCTGGTCAACTCTTCCTCTCTTCTGCCCTCAACGATATTTGGTTTTTTACCGAGCGAGTAGCTGCGTGGTTTGGGTCGCGTAGCAGTCAACTCGCTTTCGGGAGATAGTGGGTTCGAACCCCGCTGCCGGCAGTCCTGAAAATGGTCTTCCGTGGATTCTCATTTGTCGCTTCCTTCACGCATATAGACCTTTCCTATCCCATCGTCGCCATAAGATATATTCTGTGTCGGTGCGATGTAAAGCAAATTGTAAAAATAAAAATAATAGAAGGTATTGTGTGCGAGGTCTAAGGAAAGTCCGGCCCCGCGGTGTAGGGGGCAACGTGTCCGCCTGTCAACCGGCGGCCCCGGGTTCGATTCCCGGCCGGGTCAGGGGTTTTTAATTGATTAATATCCCTGGCCTGCGGACTGGGTGTTTGTGTCGTCCTTAACGTTCCTTTCCTCACATTCAATACTCAACACTTACACAATTCCAATTACACGCAGGTTCATATCATATGGTGCAAGTAGGGGTAAAAGATCTGTATAGGTCGACGCCCCGAACAAATAGCATTTTTTATATTTATCAATGTTTTTAGGTCCAAGGAATCTTTCAAAGGGCGTGATAACTAAAGTGATTGCAGTTCGAATCTCGGCCAACGTAAGTGGGATTTTTGAAATTTAAAGTGGTTCGGATTCCGTGTAAAACTGGAGGTCACATGACTATGATCGCGATATCTACAGTCACGCGAAGCTAACAACTTAGTTTGCTCTGGAATCTTTCATTTTCATGTCCCCCCACGGCCCTCCTTTTTCTTCTGTTGATACTCTTATTCCTCGAAATGTCGAACCTCATCAATGTTTCCCTTCTGATGAGCGTTAAGAAGAAAAGTTTACCAAGTTGTAGTTCTTAAAACAGTTATTATCACCGTCTATGGTCAGACGGGTTGGACCTTTGCTCCCGTGCCCAAGTCTGCGAGATTGAATCGCAGAAAGTCGTTCGGAATTTAAGAGATATGAGAAAGACTTACCAATACATTTTCGTGTTTGAGAAACTCTTTCAAAAATCGAGATGCCGCCATCTCTTGTAACAATATTATTCGTTGAATGTTCGTTATAAGGTTTACACTTGACGCTTAAGTGTCCCAATCTTACCACCACACATCCTTAAACATTAATGTCATCTGGAGTGATCCCGCTGTTTTGTAAAGTTGTAGCCAATACTGAGACAGCTGAACCATTAATATAAGTGCTTTGGTCTCTTCAGACGATCGTCTTGCGTGTATGCTTTACATAATAATAATAATAATAATAATAATAATAATAATAATAATAATAATAATAATAATAATAATAATAATAATAATCCGCCTCTGTCGTGTAGTGGTTAGCATGATTAGCTGCCAGCCCCGGAGGCCCGGGTTCAATTCCCGGCTCTGCCATGAAATTAGAAAAGTAGTACGAGGGCTGCAACGTGGTCCACTCAGCCCCGGGAAGTCAAATGAGTAGAGGGGGAGTTCTATTCCCTCCTCATCCATCCTCGAAGTGGGTTTCCGAGGTTCCCTCTTCTCTTCCAGGCAAATACCAGGATGATACCTAACTTAACGCCAGGGCCGCTTCCTTCACTCTTCCTTGTCTTTTCCTTCCAATTCCCCTTGGGCCGATGACCTCGATGTTAGGCCCCTTTAAACAACAAGCATCATCAACCATTCTCCCCATCCCCCCACAAGGTCCCTGCTCAGCATAGCAGGTGAGGCCGCCCGGGAGAGGTGCTAGTCCTCCTCCCCAGTTGTATCCCCCGACCCAAAGTCTCGCGCTCCAGCACACAGCAATTGAGGCGGTTGAGGTGGGATCCCTCGCTGAGTCAGAGGGAAAAACCAACCCTGGATGGTGAACAGATTAATAATAAAGGAAACATTATTATTATTATTATTATTATTATTATTATTATTATTATTATTATTATTATTATTAGGCCTACATCCATTGAGAAACGCTCAACCTGTACCGGGAACAGGCAACTTAGACCCTAACCAGCAGGTCTTCATCCGTTTCTAAGGGGGTTTTTATTCACCAACGACTTGACGTAACCCCAGAGAAAGAAGTCCAGAGGTGTGAGATCCGGTGATCGCGCTGGCCATGGAACACGACCTCCCCTTCCAATCCAACGACGAGAGTACGTGTTGTTGAGGTGCTCGCGGACATAAACATCGAACTGGGCCGGTGCACCGTGTTGAAACCATATCCTTTCGTGGACAACAAAGGGTACAGAATACAGGAACTGCGGCAACACATCTCTCAGGAACACAAGGTACGTGGACCAGTCAAACGAGCAGGCAGCAAATAGGTCCTATTATGTGATCTTGGACAATGCCCGAACGTCTGTTCGGTGATCAGTGGTGTACGTTGTTTACCACCCCGCTGCCTGTTCCAGTGTACAATAGACATCCGCGATCTTTGCGAGAGTGCGGCAGAACTGCTTGCGCCGTTGCAATACATGTATTGAGACTGGCGGTGGTCACTTTGAACAATTACTATGGGCTAAGTTGTTGTTATGCGGTGTACGCTGTGTATGTCCATAACACGATGAATATCCATTTCCGACCATTGGTTCCCTATCTCAATATAATCGGTTGTGGATCCACTATTACCTGTTTCAATTTGACCCAAAAAGTTTGAGACCGAGCTCGATAGCTGCAGTCACTTAAGTGCGGTCAGTATCCAGTAATCGGGAGATAGTGGGTTCGAGCCCCACTGTCGGTAGCCCTGAAGATGGTTTTCCGTGATTTCCCATTTTCACACCAGGCAAATGCCGGGGCTGTCTTAATTAAGGCCACGGCCGCTTCCTTCCAATTCCTGGGCCTTTCCTATCCCATCGTCGCCATAAGACATATCTGTGTCGGTGCGACGTAAAGCAAATAGAAAAAAAAAAAAGTTTTAGACATCATGTATACAACAAATTTGCACAAATTAATAGTTGTTTGCGTCTGTCTTTATACTCGCCTCCACATTACACACAAAATACTACATGGACACCTACCACAGAAATGCATACAATCTCAGTACATCTCTTCACATAGTGTTAACGTTAGGAGGGTCGGTAGATGCAGAGTGGATCTCGGCCCATAAGTGGCCACGGCTGGTCCGTGGTCCTACAACTCTGCACTCTGACCGGCCAACCGAGCAGAGGAGGGGCGGCCGCGGCTATACCGTAACTCTACGCTTCTGCATTCGGAAGACGGGACTGGGCTAGACCTCACGGCTGACCCCAACCGTTGGCTGTCCTAGGCCTTCCGTGATTTTCCATTCTCCTGCACTAAGGCGAATGCTGGGATAGTTCAGGCCACGGCCGCCAACACCCTCACCTTCTGTGAGCATCTCTTTCACCGTAACAAATCTCCCGGCCTCAGAGAGGGCATCGCCGTCTAAGAGGCCCGCCTCCCCCTTCAGGTGAGGAATGAAAACATTTAGGTAGTAATAGTTAACGCCAAGAAGGACATTCGATCGAAAAGCTAGGCCAAGTCTCATGAGTGATACAGATGTTTGTGCGGGAGAAATTATGTGGTATTCCGTTGTTTCCCACTTTCACACCAGGCAAATGCTGGGGATATAACTTAATTAAGAGCACGGTCACATCCTTCACACTTTTAGCCCTCTCCTATCCGATGCCTATCCTGTGTCGGTGCGACGTAAAGCAGATTTTAAATACAGAAATTAAAATAAACGGGTACTGATTTGATTGTCTAAAGTTCCTTCTTATTCTTCACCTGCGCGAATGGTTCACTTGGGACCACGCGGGATTAACATTTCTTGAGCTTTCACCTTTCCCAATTGTTCTTCATTTTCATCGATCGTTGTAATTTCTGCTCCTCCGACCAAGTACGTCGTGTTGGTTTCTTCTCGTCTTCCTTAAATCGGATTGTATGAACAATTTTCCCGGTTACTTTTCTATCGTGTAGATTTGGTGATCCTAATTCCGTTAGGTCTTTCTCTACTTGCTTACACCATTTTGATGCCGTTCGTTTGATTCGCAAAAATTTGTGTGTTTGATAAGTAATTCTGTTATTATTCATTCTTTCCAAATGGCTTATAAATTGAATTAGCCGGCCCCGTGGTGTAGGGGTAGCGTGCTTGCCTCTTACCCGGAGGCCCCGGGTTCGATTCCCGGCCAGGTCAGGGATTTTTACCTGTACCTGAGGGCTGGTTCAAGGTCCACTCAGCCTGCGTGATTACAATTGAGGAGCTACCTGACGGTGAGATAGCGGCCCCGGTCTAGAGAGCCAAGAATAACGGCCGAGAGGATTCGTCGTGCTGACCACACGACACCTCGTAATCTGCAGGCCTTTGGGCTGAGCAGCGGTCGCTTGGTAGGCCAAGGCCCTTCAAGGGCTGTAATGCCATGGGGTTTGGGTTTATAAATTGAATTCTTCGCAGTCTCGTTGTTTCAGTAAGTTCAGATATGTTTAAATATATTTCCTAAAATTTTCTCATGATTTTCTTTCTTTAATCTCTAATTGTTCTTTTAATTTTTTTACGATGAAAATTGAGCGTTACTGTAGCATAAAGAGCTTCAGTCGTGAGTGAGACAGTGGAGTGAGCGGATGTGCTGAGTATAGTGCTGAACATGGGCGATTCACGTGTGCAGTACAGGGCAGCTGTAGGAAGGTGGAATGCAGGAGTGAAATGTGAAAAAGTTAGAGGAAAGATGAAAAATGTGAAGAAAGTGTGTGTATTGGTAACCTTGTTGGTAGCCGCAGTAATAGCAACCTTATTGGAAATTGGTGGAGTGGAGCTGAACCCGGGGCCTGGACCAGTTGGTGCAATCGGATGGGAAGAATTCGAAATGATTAAGGAACTGATCAAAGAGGCATGTCAGGATGAGCAAACAAGAGACCTAATTAGAGGACAAGCCAAGGAGATAAATAAGGAAATACAAGAGTTAAAGCAGTGCGTTAAAGAGGAGATGAATGTGATAAAAGAGAGAGTGGATCATAACACGGAGGAAGTTGTACGACTGAAGACCAAAGTCAACGATTCAGAGAAGGAACTGAGCCAAGTAAAGTGGTAGAGCTCAGGAGGAAAAACCTTTTTATTTATGGTGTGCCGGAAGGAGACAACGAAAGCAAGGTGTAAATAGTATTTAAAGTGTTAGAAGTAATACAAAGTAAAATGAAGATAAACTTTAGTGAGGTGGACATAGATGATGCATAAAGAGCTTCAGGTTTGATCACTTTTAAGTAATGACGAATTTTACTGTTCCAGGACAAGCATTTTTGTTATAAACATTATATGTGTGTTGAAGAACAATTTCCTTTTTCTGAATTCTTGAAGCTACTGATTTTCGTGATCCATTCACCTAAATACTTTCATTCTAAGTCAGAATTTTGCCGGGTTACCCCACGAAAACCCAGCGGGAGAGTACCTCACCTGTTTCACTCGTATTATTTTAACAGGTTTTCGACGACGTGGGAAGGCACTGTCCGTACCTTAATTAAGGTACAACTAACTCATTTTCGTGATGTGAAAATAGGAAACAATAAAAAACCATCTTCAAGACTGCCGACAATGGGGTTCGAACTCACCATTTCTAGAATGTAATCTCGCGTACAACTCGTTCAGATAGCTTACATGACCTAACTCTCTCCGTAGCTCTTCACAATTCTTACCTTTACGGAGGTATAATAATTTCGTGAGGCTATTTCTAGCCGAGTGCAGCCCTTGTAAGATAATTGCTTGTTATTGTGGTGGAGGATAGTGTTATGTTATGTGTAGTGTGTGAGTTACAGGGATGTTGGGGACAGCACAAACACCCAGCTCCTGGAGCATTGAAGGTTAAAATCCTCGAACCCGGGACCCTCTGAACCGAAGGCCAGTACGCTGACCATTCAGCCAACGAGTCAGACTACCTTTACGGAGGTAAAGGAACAAAATGACAAACCTGTGGTGGATCCATTAGTGCCGTGGCCTTCCATGACTACTACTGCCCCATCAGATGGACTGTAGACACCGGAGTGCTACGTCGTCAGCTTCACGATATCTCAGCCATATTAACTGATTTTCTTGACCGTGTTCAATGGCTCTCGTTGGTTTCATGATGATGTGTGAAACTTGTTCCGCTATTCAGTCCAGAGTTATTCCTGGACTGACCAGCAATCGAACCCGGAGCTTTCGTATAAGGGGCAGGCACGCTAACCTTACACCACAGGGCTGGTAAATCAAAGGGTTACTCTAAACCGACACTGACTTTCCTTTGCTCCCATTATGAAGTGTGGACAGCGACAAATATCAAAAATATCACACAAGGCTGTGATAGCAGTGAATGCGGTTTAGTGTTTAGGAAGTCATAAAAACCTCCCACTCGCACACAAGGATCAGAAATAGCATTCAGCTGGCTGGCATCATTACTAGAGTTTTAAGATTGGCAAACGATTTGTGTAACATTCCTTGATTTATGTTACACCCAGTTCGGTTTGTGTGTATCGCGAAGTATCTCACATGGTTTCCAGGTTTCCTCGATGGGATAGCTGCTTGCCTATTATGCCGAGGAATTCTGTATAATGAGCTCTTGTACTACGTTTTACAGAAGGTTTAGGGTGGTAGATTTTATGGATGTCAAGAATATCCCCTAAAACTCTCTACTTGGGAGCGTGAACTAGTGACTGCAGAGCTCCTAGCTAAGCCTGAATTTGTATCTGCTTGTGCTAGGCTCCACACTTTCATCCTTCCTATCCGATGTCCCTTGGACAGCGGTAGTTCTCGTTTGACCTCGACGGTATTAGGCTCGCAAGTCCTGTCTTTAATTTTCAGGCCCTTGATGGCTTTCTCTGTCGATTTTCTATCCCTCCTTTTCATTACAGCTTAGAGGGGATTAGTATCACCACCAGACGACAAAACTCTACGACAGAACCAACTACTGCATTTTGGATAATATTCACGCCGCTTTTCGAACTTCATTTCTGAAGACATCCCATGCAAAATATCCAACTTAAGCCTGGTTCTAACCTCAAGATTACACACTTATACCGGTTCGAAACTTCAAATAGGATCACTTGCTGACCACATAGTAAACACGGCCTAATAACATGTAATAATAATAATAATAATAATAATAATAATAATAATAATAATAATAATAATAATTGTACCGGGAGGTACACCTCTACGCCGCACATTTAAATTTTGCGCCTAAAAGAACTCCTCTTCTGGAGAAATCTTGAACTGGAAACTACACCTACTCAAAAACTTACTCAGAAGATGTCACTACAGAAATCTAATGAAATTTTGTTATTTTGAAGTTTCCAGTACTGCGTGAATTTTTACTTGTTTTGTTTACCCTCCGTCAAGAAGTTTGGACTTTTTTCAACAGATGTCACTGCTAATAAACTATGATCATGCACCCTGGTGTGAAGTGGAAATACTTTTTTGAAGAAGTTTTGTAATCATAAGTTATTTTTTTACTAAATTATGTTCATTCATTTTTGGGTTGGCAATATTAATCTTTTCTTTCCGCCAATTTTGAATTTAGCCAATCACGATTTTCTGTAATTAATTTTCTGCCTATCACAGGCTTCTTCCTCGATTCTGAGTGTCACTTTTAAACTGGACCAATAAAACTCTGTGGGTGTGTCTTGATTATTCACGAAAGGTCTCGAACTTCCCCCGAGGGTTTATAAACTGCGGATTTTCATGTCTCTTGGCCATTTGATCGTCATCTAACTTAGTGCGTGTGTCAAGCAGGAGGCGGGAGGTGCCTCTTTCACCAGGCAGCAGTACAACGACAAGGTAATGGCCAATTAACATCTTTATTTCTTGCTAGCTCTGCAGTTTAACCCGAGGGAGAGGTCCGAGACTTTAACTATGTAACATACTTGTCTGTAAATGTAACTTCTGCCGACTTATGTAATAACTTTATAAATCTTTAACTGTGAATCGGGGATAGAGAGTGAGGTACCCTCTCGAGCTCCCCTTCATATTGGTTTGAGGTGACTACGTTTTGTAACTGGTTTTCTTCCTTCCGTAATGTCTTAAACTTCTTCTTATACGAGTCACCTCCATAGTTTGGGAATAGCCCCTGTTTCATCGGCCTAGTGCCCCTTAGGTTTTAAGAATGCATATTTAGGAGTGCAAGTACACGCCTCCCTTCAATTTGTGTTTCGGGACATTTACTTAACCTGTTCTTTTCCGCTACGGTCCAATAGGTTGGGTACTAGATACCCCTGTTGTCAAATCTTGTAAGTGGTGCCTTGAGGGCAAGTGATAGTAATTTTCTGATATCGCCTAAAATACGCTTGGAAAACTGAGAGCAGGTCAGCTCTTTTCTCGTGTTGTAAAAGTGCCTCTGGGAGGCTTGATGTTGTGTAGTGGGAGCAAGCGCTCCATGTATTAGGGGAGTTCTGCTCTTGCATAAAAATTGTGCTCCTTGTAAAGTTGAGCTGAGAGCTCAGGAAATGTAAAGCGTGGGGCTTAAAGCCCAGGACTTGTGGAATTCACTGTATTGCATTTTCCTTGACTTGTTCCAAATTTGCTAATAATAACTGTTATTTGTTGATTTTTTGAAATTCAAAAAATATAACCTTTGTTAAAGTTTTAAATTAACTTTGATATTGTAGTTAGACCCATTCACCCCGGCACCTTCTTTCACCTCTGCTGGTCCACGGGTAAACCCGTAATAATAATAATATAATAATATAATAATAATATAATAATAATAATAATCGTCGTCGTCGTCGTCATCATCATTATCATCATCTTTGGCCTCTGCTCCCTTGCGAATATATTTGACTCCAATTAGACTGCTTAAGTGTCAATTTTGACGTTCCTTTTTACTCCACCAGATTGAAGATTAATCGGAACACTAATGAGCGAGTTTTTATGAGTAGATGAGCTTTAATTCATTTGTTTGGACATACACTAAAAATTGTCACCAGATATCTTTTACTTACCGATATCATACGACACAATATGTTTCCCCCTTCAACGACCACCACTTCCGCCATGTTTGAAACCCCTGATCTTGGAATTCAGAGCCCAGCACTTTACAACTGATCCGCAAAAGGAACTAGAATTAATAAAAGCCGATCGTAACTCCACCACAGTAAATTCTGCTATTGAAGACTATTTACTTTTATTTTTTGCCATGTGACCATACGCACATAAAATAAAACACCATATAATGAAAATCCAAGGACTGTTTCCAATCATTCGACCGGGTCAGGAATGGAATGAATGAAGCCCCCATCTAGTGGCGAGGATAGGAATTGTGGCGGCTGCTGAAGCCTGTCGCACTCCTCCGGGGCAATGATTAATGATCGACAGATGAAATGAAATGATATATTGGAGAATATTGCTGGAATGAAACATGACAGAGAAAACCGGAGAACCCGGAGAAAATCTGTCCGGCCTTCGCATTGTCCAGCACAAATCTCACATGGAGTGACCGAGATTTGAACCATGGAACCCAACGGTGAGAGGCCGGCGCGCTGTCGCCTGAGCCACGAAGGCCCTTCAAGAAAACACCCTATACAAGTTCTAAATTGAAAACGACACAAAACTGATTGCACTAATGAAAATATTCTCACTATGTGTTTATAATCCTATTCCTTCGAACATTTGAGAACATTAAAAATCAAATATACAGAGAAGGGGTTCCTATTTTCGTCTATCGATGGATCATTTCACTTGCCAGACGATATTATAGAGAGGGGGACCAAATGCGTTCGGATCATAGAGCGTAGCTATTGAAGTGAAGCACAGTAAATAATAATAATAATAATAATAATAATAATAATAATAATAATAATAATAATCTTATGTTAGTGAAAGGGTTAAGAATGTTCCTTCTAAATAATATTCATTTTAGTCACTATTGTAACCAGTAACAAAAGTAAAATGAAGTGAATTTGTGCTGACGTTTAAAAAACCCAGAACCTGTTTCATGTCATTCGACCGGGTCAGGAATGGAATGAATGAAGCCCCCATCTAACGGCGAGGATAGGAATTGTTCCGGCTGCCAAAGCCTGTCGCACTCCTCAGGGGCAATGATTAATGAATGAAAGATGAAATGATATTGGAGAGTGTTGCTGGAATAAAATATGACAGGGAAAACCGAAGTACCCGGAGAAAAACCTGTCCCGCCTTCGCTTTGTCCAGAACAAATCTCACATGAAGTGACCGGGATATGAACCACGGAACCCAGTGGTGAGTGGCCGGCGCGTTGCCACCTGAGCCACGGAGGCTCTACTGGCGTTTAAATATTTTTAGTAAATAAATTGTTTGTAATTAAAATATTAAAAAATCATACCAATGTACTCTACAGACTTTTTCCACAGTCTGTACCCCATATTCAGTGATTCCAAACAAAACACAGTATCTGAGCGAATATTTTGTTTCTCAATTATAAGGGTTGTTCAACTGAAACCTAGACAGAGCTGGCAATATTTTAAATAAATGACGGGACAGGTAAGAGTTGGCAGCACTGTATGGTTTGGTGAGGTGGCATCACAATATGGTTTGGTGTTCGTATTAACAGCTCAGAACGTGGTTAATGTGAGACACGCATCATTAAGTAGAGGAAAAATTCATAATATTTTAATGGTTACATCCAAACAAATGTCCGCCTCTGTGGTGTAATAAATAAAGAAATGTCGTATGGCTTTTAGTGCCGGGATATCCCAGGACGGGTTTGGCTCGCCAGGTGCAGGTCTTTCTATTTGACTCCCGTAGGCGACCTGCGTGTCATGATGAGGATGAAATGATGATGAAGACAACACATACACCCAGCCCCCGTGCCATTGGAATTAACCAATTAAGGTTAAAATCCCCGACCCGGCCGGGAATCGAACCCGGGACCCTCTGAACCGAAGGCCAGTACGCTGACCGTTCAGCCAACGAGTCGGACTGTGGTGTAGTGGTTAGTGTGATTAGCTGCCACCCCCGGAGGCCCGGGTTCGATTCCCGGCTCTGCCACGAAATTTGAAAAGTGGTACGAGGGCTGGAACGGGGTCCACTCAGCCTCGGGAGGTCAACTGAGTAGAGGTGGGTTCGATTCCCTCTTCAGCCATCCTGGAAGTGGTTTTCCGTGGTTTCCCACTTCTCCTCCAGGCGAATGCCGGGTTGGTGCCTAACTTAAGGCCACGGCCGCTTCCTTCCCTCTTCCTTGTCTATCCCTTCCTATCTTCCCATCCCCCCCGCAAGGCCCCTGCTCAGCATAGCAGGTGAGGCCGCTTGGACGACGTACTGGTCATCTTCCCCGGTTATATCCCCAGACCCAATGTCTCATGCTCCAGGACACTGCCCATGAGGCGGTAGAGGTGGGATCCCTCGCTCAGTCCGAGGGAAAAACCAACCCTGGAGGGTAAGTAGATTAAGACAGACAGACAGACAGACATCCAAACAAATACAATATTGCATGATTCAGCTATTGTGCAAAGATGTTTTCACCGAGAAAATTGTTACGAAGTTTATATGTAACCCACAGCAGTGCACGTTAGTATGTACCAACTCAACAACGGACAATCGGCGCCCTTCGCTATTGTTTTACGGATCATCCGCCTTACAGTAAAGTGTTCGCCTCTTGCGCCTAGACAGTGACATCTTTGGTCTACTGAAGGAAGACCTGGAGAGCAAGGGTGTCACCAGCACCGATGCAGCGGTTCCTTATGGTTTGGAAAGGTGATGAACTAACAATCAGCGTCCTTCATTGTCAAGAGTATACAGAAACTCGTTCAGTGTCGGGACCGTTGCCTACGTTATAATACAAGGCCTTGAAATAGGGCCCGTAAGACGCTATGCAAGTGGTCACACTGGAGTTCAATGCCGGGCCGCTAGGATCGCTTCCATGCCCCCAGTTTACCAGGTTCGCGCCTTTAAACGTGTGTTTTAAGTTAGTGGATTGTGAATGTGTGTATTTTTGTGATGTTAAGCTTTTGCAGTTCCAGTCATGGTTTACTGCTGTGTTCCTTATTGTCATTCACGAGAAATTAAAGTTAGTGGAATTTCATTTCACAAGTTTCCAGTGAATGTTCAATGTCCGAAACATTATGCGGAGGAAGCATTATGCATGAGATACGACATCCAGTTGATGAAACTAGGCTTCTGTTCGAATGTTTCGATCCCAGTCACGTCATAAAAATCATGCTTTCCCAATAATTGTCACTGGACTTTCTTTTAAACAATGTTACCGTGACCGGTGATCATTTGAGAGACCTTTTCAAACTTCAGAAACCTTCAGTTGTGAAGCCGGTAAGGAAACTAAGCAGAAAAATAATTTGCCCGACAAATTTGGAGAAAATTAATGTAGCACGAACTAAAAGTGTATTTTCCCCTGAAACAATCTCTTGTTTGAAAAGTATGGAGGTGGTTTGTCCCGACAGCATTAAAGGCAGAGACAGTTTAAAATAATCCATTTGTTTTATGGAGCATTTCATGACATTGTTCGATGCGCATGACGTCTGCAACACCTTACATGGGACATATTCCAGGAATGAGAACAAACTAGCATTTTTCAGCGTTAACGATGAACGCCTCAGTTGGTTAATTAATTATTTCCTACATATATTAAGAAAATTCAAATGCATCCAGAGAAAATGAAAAGATTCACGAGGGAAACGTATCAGGTAATCCATTGTGGCCTCCGCAAAATACCTCATCAGTATACATTTACATTATGTCTTGACGAGGAACCTAACAAGCGACGGCATCGAGCTCTTCTGTTCGACTCGTTGGCTGAATGGTCAGCGTACTGGCCTTCGGTTCAGAGAGTCCCGGGTTCGATTCCCGGCCGGGTCGGGGATTTTAATCTTCATTGGTTAATTCCAGTGGCCCGGGGGCTGGGTGTTTGTTCTGTCCCCAACATCCCTGCAACTCACACACCACACATAACACTATCCTCTACCACAATAACACGCAGTTACCTACACATGGCAGATGCCACCCACTCTCATCGGAGGGTCTGCCTTACAAGGGCTGCACTCGGCTAGAAATAGCCACACGAAATTATATCGAGCTCTTCTTAAGCGACCTACGACGCAAAGCGGAATACAATGACACGATGGACTCAAGGTCATGCCTTAATGCAATCGAAACAATGCTCCATGCTGGGATTATTGCGGCATCAAAATATAGCAATGTTGAGCTGATGGATGAAGAGAAGATCCCACGCTCTACGAACCAGTTTACTACAATCAATAGAATCGCGAGGATGTGCAAATTGCTCAGCTTCCTGAGCACATACAGTAGGTCTATCGTTACAAAACTCTTGCAAGGTAAATTACGTCAAATCTGTTTGAACAATACTTGATTGTAAAGTGTTGGCTAGTATATAAATATGATTAATTAGTTTCAGGATCAACAGCTACATTGCCTGGTATTCCTGTAACTATGGTAGCAGGATACTTAGTGCGTGTGGCAGAAGAACAAACAGACTGTGCAGGCTGTTTAGAACATATCTCTTCTCCAGCTAATGAAAGTCCAACATTCTGTATTATTCGCTTTCAATATCGAGGAGCTCTCAGATACACGAAATTATCGTTTGTGTCACTTCTACAGTGCACGACGGAATTTGTCAACTCTTCTATGCAGCACTTGCCCGAAAGACAGTTATTAAAAGTGTGTTCTTTTTCTGAAAGACATGTTCAACAGTGAAATTAAGTGTAGAAAGTGTAAAGACAACGAACTACCTCTTTTTCTAGTCCGAACATTTCTGAGACCTCTGTTTGACAACACTGCTTCGAGCCACTCAAGCAGAAGAGAGAAATTTGATAAGAGCCAATGAAGCACCGCTCTATAAATAAGGTACTCCAAATACTCGCAAAAACATTCATCTCTTTTTATTTAGGATATAATTTACTTATTGACGTATTCGGCCATGCGAACACAAGGGGGCAAGAACGCACTCCTAGTGGCTGAATGGTGAACTAGGATGCCGTCCGCTTTCATAGTGCATTTCAAGGCCTTGTATTTATAGCGTAGGTAACGGTAGGGACAGGTGCCTGAACAGTAGGGGTGATTATCTGTAAACTCTCTCAAACTATCATCAGTATGCTGATGTTTTAGAAAGTGTATGTTGTCCAATACATACAGTCTAAGTCTTTAGACACAAGTCTATGTTTCAGTTCAACAGCCCTTATATCACCTCCCAAGCAAAACGCACATTCAACGTACAGTTCGTCATCCAAAACGAAGGCAATATCCTCACCGGAGTGAATATTTCCTTGAAGTTTTGGTCTGACTAATCATATCTAGGTGACCACTTCTTCTGATTTTCTTTGTCTTCCTACTACTACTACTACTACTACTACTACTACTACTACTAAAATGTTTTCATTCCTCCCCTGAAGGGGGAGGCGGGCCTCTTAGACTGTGACGCCGTTTCTCAAGCCGAGAGATTTGTTGCGGTGAAGGAGATGCTCGGAGAAGGTGGGGTGGGTTGGTGGCCATGGCCTATACTAGAAACTGCCCCGGCATTCGCCTTAGTGAAGAAGAATGGAAAACCACGGAAAACAATTTACAGGACAGCCGACGGTTGGGGCCGGCCGTGAGGTCCAGCCCTGTCCCGTCTCCCGAATGCAGAGGCGTAGAGCCACGGTAGAGCCGTGGCCACCCCTCTTCTGCTCGGTTGGCCAGTCAGAGTGCAGAGCTGTTGGAGCACGGACCAGCCGTGGCCACTTATGGGTCGAGACCCACTTTGCATCTACCGACCTGTCAATCTTCCTACTTTTAGTCTCGGCTCGTCCAATTCCTGTTGCCCATTTGGTCAGTGCGTTCTCAATATCGTCTACGGGCGATATTTAGACCACCGAACGGAGTGGTGGTCGAAATAGACTTGACTATAAATGTTTTATTTTGGGTTTATTACGAGGAAAAGAAATGTCCTTACCGAAATTTATGTTTCCTGCTCTCTAACATACTGCCATCAGCTGAGAAAATATGTCGATGAAACAATTCGCTTCGAGACGTCACGTACGCGACCAAAATACCTTGACTTAGGAATGGAGAATGGAGAACGTTTACGTTTACGTTTTACATGAAAGTCTGTAGGTGATTGGTCTGATTTTCAACTCGAGAGAATAATCAGATGTTGCATAAAGTCGAAATATGTGTTCAGAATATTAATATAACCATAATTATAAAATATTCAATAGCCATACTCAGAAATCCTTTGTATGGCTTGCATGGCATTCATTATCATCTTAGTAGGAAATGAATAAAAAATTCATTTAATTTGCTTTTTTTGCTAGTGGCTTCACGTCGCACCGACACAGACAGGTCTGATGGCGACGATGGGATAGGAAAGGGCTAGGAGTGGGAAGGAAGCGGCCGTGGTCTTAATTAAGGTACAGCCCCAGCATTTACCTGGTGTGAAAATAGGAAACCACGGAAAACCATCTTCAAGGCTGTCGACAGTGGGATTCGAACCCACTATCTCCCGGATGCAAGCTCACAGCCAACTCGCCCGGTCATTTAATTTGATAATCTGGCTCAATATGGGCTTGCCATTGAGACATTAAAAAAACAATATTTTACATTTTCAACCTATTGCAGGTAATGATGAAAATGCTTCTAGTTGGTTCGAATGCCGTAGACACTATTTCTTAATATGCGAGTAGCTATTGACTCTTTTATAATGCTTTAATATATTTTTCATTATTATGTATTGCTTCGGCAAACCCAGTTTGGGTCAAATAAGTTCAATAAATAAATGAACAGCAGAGCAAAGCATGTCCATCTCCGTACAGATCATGGACGACTTTGGTGGAGTAGAAGGCAAAGGCTTCCATTATCGCTAACCTCGGCGTTAAATTGGATTGGGTAGTTACCTCTACGCCTACTCGCCGTTGTCGCCAGGGTTTAAAATTAACCTGGTACTCTCTTTTGATGTAAGTTGAGTGAACTTGAGGGCCATAAATGAAAACCTCATAGCTAAATTCTTCTTCTTCCGTTCGGGGAATCTCTCAGAGTGAATCGAGCACGCCTCTACTGCCTTGGCTAGGCTGTCACAAAACAAAATAAATATATCTTCATTGTAGAGTGACGTATTTTTTAGCGTTCATTCTGTAAGCCCGTATATACGGACTAAGCGCCTACACAATCCCTTATTTGCACATACTACTCTGTGGTCTCCTTTAGTTGCAGAACTTTTGCATGTAAATCTTTTTTTTAAGTTATTCTAACGAACGGAGTTCGGCGGATGCAGAATGGGAATCGGCCCACAAGTGGCCACGGCTGGTCCGTGGTCCAACAGCTCTGCACTCCGACCGGCCAACCAAGCAGAAGAGAGGTGACCATGGCCCTATCGTGGAACTACACCTCTGTATTTGGGAGACGGCGAGGGACTGGTTCCCCCCGTCGGCTGTCCTGAGAACGGGTTTTCGAGGTTTTCCGTTCTCCTGCTCTAAGGCGAATGTTGGGGCAGTTCCTAGTATAGGCCACGGCCGCCATCCCTCTCACATTCTCCGAACATCTCCTTCACCGTGTCACATCTCCCTGGCCTGAGAGACGGCGTTACTGTCTAGGAGGCCCACCGTCCGGTTCAGGGATAGAATGAAAACGTTTTAGTTGTAGTAGCAGTAGTAGTAACCATCGGTGGCAATGTCTCCTTCTGATTCTTTTATCCTCGAGTTCATTTTCTCCTAGGTAACCAATCCTAAATAAATATATCAATTAATTAAAAATAAAAACTGTTCATAAATATTTTAAAAAGTATCGCATGAAAATAAAGGTTTCGGTGATACTACGAACTCATGTTGTTTTAACATGATAACTGAAAATCGTCAATTTCCTGACCTGTCGGTCCGGAAATTCGCAAATAATGCTATCAGCTGTATCAAAACACTGGTACCTAAGGGCAACCATGTACGTGAAGATACAAAGGTGTGTATGCCTGTTTCTTCAACCCGGAGGCTGATTGGATCCTTGTAAAGCGGTTATAGGGGAGCTGTAAAACCCGATGGTCGGTGCATAGTGAGGGGCATGGTAGTATGCCATTGGCTTTCCCCACTGCACCAGAAAGTGCTATTGCTATATGACCTGCCTATTGAGTAGCACCTCGCTTAACAATGCAGACGCACGAGTTGTGATCCGAATGTCATTACATAGCACCTCCCATACCTCACCAGCTTCCATTCTGTTACAGACATACTAAACCCGTGGGAGGTCTGGGATACGAAGGTCATGGGTTCAATACATAATACTAAGACTTCAATGAAAGCTACACGTTTTTCTTTGTCTTATGCCCAGAGGTAAGGTAAGAGTTATTCTGCCCGAAGACAGGTCCGAACCTCCACAGAGGTGTTTCTGAGCCGGAGTTTACGTGCGGTAGGGTGGCCAGTTCCTTTCCGCTCCTCCATTCCCTTACACCCCACCAACAGCGCGTGGCAACCCATCCAACTACTGACCACGTCCAATGTTGCTTAACTTCGGAGATCTCACGGGATCCGGTGTTTTAATACGGCTAGGGCCGTTGGCCTCATGCCCAGAGACATGTGCAAAAATACCGTATCCATAAAAAGTTGTAACAGGCCAATTCAGAGGAATATGAGAAGTAAAATGAACAACGCAAAATACAAGAAGGTCCGCCTCTGTGGTGTAGTTGTTACTGTGATTAGCTGCCACTCCCTGAGTCCCGGGTTCGATTCCTGGCACTGCCGCGAAATTTGAAAAGTGGTACAAGGGCTGGAACCGGGGTTCCCACAGTCTCAGGAGGTCAACTGAGTAGAGGGGGTTTCGATTCCTATCTCAGCCATCCTCAAAGTGGTTTTCCGTGGTTTCCCCACATCTCTTACAGGCAAATGCCGGGATGGTACCTGACTTAAGACCACGGCCGCTTCCTTCCCCCTTCCTTGTCTATCCCTTCCAATATTCCCATTCCCCAACGAGGCCCCTTTTCAGCATAGCAGGTGAGGCCGCGTGGGCGAGGTACTGATCCTCCTCCACAGTTTTATCCACCAACCCAATGTCTTACGCTCCAAGACACTGCCTCTGAGGCAGTAGAGGTGGGATCCCTCGCTGAGTCCGAGGGAAAATCCAACCTTGTAGGGTAAACTGATCAAGAAAGAAAGAAAGAAAGAAAGAAAGAAAGAAAGAAAGAAAGAAAGAAAGAACAAGATGAATATCATAAAGATATAGCCTATTACTATAAGGTGAAGAGAACGTGACATGTTTCATCTTCAGAACCAGGGAAATGAATACCATTTTTGTTCTTTCTGCCCGCATATGTGCTTTATTTAAATTACGAACTTCCCATTTATTCGGGGTCATCATGAAATATGGAGTTTAGCCCGGTTTTACGACCAGATGTCCTTTCCAACACCAAACTTACGTGAAAAGATGTATTGAACTATTAGTTGTTTGGTAGGCGTTAGTGGAGTGCTGTGTGTAAACGAAGGACTGTTGATTTGACAAGTGTTAGTTACTACGGTTTGCCCGCCTGGTGGCCATGATCGTTAAGGTGTCTAGTCTACATAGTCTGACATCGAGGTTAACCGCTTCGAGTCCCGTTGGTGGAAAAGTATTTCACCATCAGAATGTTCTCCGGCAGGGTAGGATAGGTGGTAGTATCTGATTTCTAATCACTGGATTGGGTGAGGGAAGCCCGGATTCAATTCCAGTTATCTCCGCAGTGTTTGTATGAAGTGAGGTCATATGACGCTGTTGATGGTGATTCGTCCGTCGGATGGCGACGGAAAACTTTGAGCAGACCCCTTGCTGTTATTCGACAGGAGTAGGCTATGTGCCGATAACTTGGCTAATCAGCCAACAGGGACCACGATTTATCGCTTGATCTACATCGTCTTCATTACCTCGCTGTGTTTAGCACGACGTTCTTCTGTCCATTCAGCACCACTTGCCCGTTTTTCGTCCCGGAAAGTCCAAAAAGTCTTGATGGCTGCTCTGAAAATATTTCGGTCTTGAGCATCTTCTGCTCGTATGCCCAGTTCTTTAATATCTTTCTTGACATTAACGTACCATGGCATTGCTGTTTTTGGTTTTGAGTCAAATATACTGAAGATATGTTTCGTCCATCAAGAGTCGATCATCTGTCGTATATGACCGTAGAAGCGAACTCTGCCTTTACGCGTTGTGTCTGTGATCTTCTCTATCTTAGAGTATGCTTCTTGCCTGGATTTTCTAATGTAGAAGCCATTTTTGTAGTTTGGGCCAAGTATGGTGTGTAGGATATTTCTTTCTTTCTTTCTTTCTTTCTTTCTTTCTTTCTTTCTTTCTTTCTTTCTTTCTTTCTTTCTTTCTCTAAATCCGCAAGCAAACATTTCTCGGACAGGATAAGTCATACGGGTTTGATGACAATGTTGTAGTGACGAGTTTTTGTGTTCAGAGAAAAGCACTTTTTGTTGTGTATGTTGCGGGTGGTTTGGAATGTGACTTCCATTTTCTTGGTTCTTACTGCTATGACCTTTTTGTCAAGTCCATTTTGTTGGATCCATTCCGCAAGGTATTTAATTTTATTTGTACCGGGCGGTACACCTCCACGCCGCTAATTCAAACATCGCGCCAGTTGAAACTCCTCTACTGGAGAAAGCCTGAACTTTAACAACCACATTAATTCTAAGGTTTCTCAGAAGATGTCTTTACTGTAAATTTTGAAGTGTTCTGAACTATGTCGGTTTCGATTTGTTTTTGTTTTCTCTGTAGTAAGAAGTGTGAACTTTCTCTTCTAGATGGCACTACTTAAGAACTACAATTGTGCACCCTAGTGCGAAGTGAAGGAACTTCTTTTGAAGAAATTTGGTATTCATAAGTTTGTTTTTTGTTAAATTTCTTTCAGTCATTGTTTGGGTTGGCAGTATATTCCTTTCTTTTCGCCAGTTTTGAATTTGACCAATGAGGAATTTCTGTAATTAATTTTCCACCAATAAGGTGTTTCTTCTTCGTCTGGTGTATTAGTTTTTGCTGTTATCCAATAAATTTTTTGTGGGCGGGTTGTAATCATTCATGAAACGTCTCTAATTTTCCACGAGGGTATATAAACTGCTGATTTTCTGGTCTCCTGGCCACTTCAGTAACATCTCTCCTAGTGTGATTATGTAGCAGGGGGCGGGAAGCGCCTCTTTCTTCGGGCAGCAGTTCATCCACAAGGTAATGGCCGTTTAATAACTTTATTTCTTGCTAGCTCAGCAGTTTAACCCTCGGGGCAGGTTCGAAACTTTTCTCATGTAACCTATCCTTAAAATGTAATAAACATTTAGTAAAATTTTGGCTTTTTAACTATAAATTGGGATAGAGAGTGCCTAACCCTCTCGAGCTCCCACTTATATTGTTCTCAGGTGACTACGTTTTCATTTCCATATTTTTCCTCCCTTCGTAATGTAAATAAGTTTTCTCATCGTGTCACCTCCGTAGTATGGGATTAGCCCTTGCATAAGCGGCCTAGTGCCAAATAGGTTTTAAAAATGTATTAGGAGTGCAAGTTACGCCTCCATTCACCTCAGAATTTTGGGCCATGTAATTGACCTGTTTCTTTACTGAATAGGCCTCAGTAGATTGGGTATTATTACCCCTGTTCTTGTGTGCCTGGAGGGCAGATTGAAGGTGGAGTTTGGTGCGGCCTTTGTATAGGCTTGATCTTTGAGAGCGGGTTTGCTCTTTCTTAAAAGTAGATTTTCTGTGTGCCTCGAGGAGGCTTTACTGGGTAATTGGGAGCAAGTGCTCCTTGGCATGATTGGCGTTTTCTGCCCCTTTGTTGAACCTTGTGTATAGGTAAAGTTGGGCTTATAGCTCAAGGATTGTGAGTCTGGGGCTCGAAGCCCAAATCCAGTAACAAACTGTAATTGTACTTTCTTAACTTGTTGATCTGCTACTTGGTACCTGTTATATTCTGTTATTTATTTATCTTGAAAAGAAAATATAACCTTTGTTAAAGTTTTAAATTAACTTTAATTTCGTAAGTTGAGACCTATTCCCACCAGCACCTTCTTTCACCTCTGCTTTTCCACAGATACCTCGGAACATTATTAACACGGTTTATCGTTCCATATTTGGTGCTTAGTTGTGCCGTAACATCTTTGATGTTCGACATTACTTCTGTCTTTTGAAAGGAAATTTGTAAACCTGTTTGTTCTGCTACTTCCTTCAACACATTAATCTGTTCTGTTGCACTTTCGAAATGTTCTGTCATCAGTACTATATCATCAGCGAACGCTAAGCAATCTAATTCCACTCCGTTTTCCTTTGTCCCAATCCTTAAGGGTTTGTAAAGGTTTCTTTATTATTATTATTATTATTATTATTATTATTATTATTATTATTATTATTATTATTATTATTATTATTATTATTATTATTATTATTATTATTATTATTATTATTATTATTATTATTATTTTGTGCCTTTACAGGCACTCTCAATTAATAATAAGGAAAAATTAACAGTAATATCTAAATTTAAGTATAATTGTGTGGGTCTGTTTTTGTTGTTCTATTTGTATATTCTTTGTACAATGCGATTGACCACATTTATCCTGGACAAAGATCATGGCAATGAAAAAGGTGCTTATACAGACAAATATAATCATCTAGTCCCCGAGACAAACGAATTAATCAGACCGCGGCCAGTTGTTGAATCCGGGACCCTCTGAACCGAAGGATATTACGTTGACCATTTAGCTGAGCTAGACCTGCGAAATCAATTCTTGTGTCATCAAATAACCAGTCTAATTATTATATTATTTACAATATTCAGTGTACTATATTTCTTATTTGATTTCTCTCTGATGAATGTTCCTTTCTATTGTTTAATTTGTTCATCTGTCGAAAGTCATTTGTAATTTTGTCACACATTGACAGAGTAAAAAGCTCAAGTTTATTTTTTAAATCTGACTGGACAACACGCGAGGAAGATGACTTCTAAACAAACATTGTTTACCACTAGTCAGGCAAATCGCCAAGAGATGATGTCTAAACATACAATAAATAATTATTGGACTCAAGATGAAAATATAAAAGCTATGGTATGAATGAACGCTCTAGATGAAGCTGTAGGAGATTTTTCAAGACCAAAGGCGGATGTATTCAGGATTCAAAGTAGAGGGCGAGGTAATGTAAGCAATATTACATAGTGCCAGAGGGCTATGGGTTACATGCTTGGTTATTTTGTAGACTGTAAGGCGTAAGAATATACAATGGAAAAAGTACGAGTGCGGACAGGTGAGGGATTGTCTCGCTGGGCTTTCGTGACAAAAAGTGCAAAGAATTAAATTACATCAGTCTTCTTTACAAAATTTTACTAGTGATTCCAATCGTTGTTTGCAACTTGACACATGGTACCTAGTACAGTATCTGTAGCAGAGGCAGTTCGGACCTGGTTTATGATAATGCTGTCTGTTACATCATTTATAAAGAAACCCATGAACGGAGAACCTTGTCAGTAGGTGCTGTACATCATACCGACCTTGAACCCACTCGCGATTTATCATGGCATCGGTAGAGTAGAAGTCTTCCCAGATCTCGGCTTTCTTCGACCATAGGTCTCGAATCAGATGTTGGAAACCATTTGGGAACATTTGAGTCTAAGACAACTAGAAAAGATGGAGAAGTTGAAGACAAACTACTTGAAACGTGCACAATACCTCTCCAAATATTCCCCTACCCGGCTTGTGTACAAGTTATCCAGAGAGAAATTCTCACATTTTTGACCCGCCATTACTTTGTCTTAAGAGCCGTGGAACAACCGTTCTGCTACCATCATCATGCGCTACGGTACCTCACCTGAATACGGTTACACCTCATATATTCAGTTAAAACACAAGCATATTCCAGTTTTGTATTAATTAATATTTTCTAAATGGCGGTCATTAACGTGTAGGTATTTACTGAATTTACGCTATAAACCAAAATAATGAGCAAACAATTAGTTCTATAACCAAATAATGCCCAGCGTGTCTAGTAGGACTTAAAAATTAATTTTCTACATAAAAGGCCATATATTTCTTATTTGTAACTCTAATGATTATCCAGGTAATTGTATTTCTGTGTTAAAAAAGCACGCGTTCCAGATCATCCGTCGGCCGAGCGCGGTTCGGCTGTGTATTAGGCCAATTCTTGGTACGCCCTACTAATTCAGACTGAACACCAGAGTGTGCGAAGGTTTCTGCTTAAAAGTTTTCAACGAAGGGTATAAAGAAAAATCAGTAACATCGCCAACTATAATCCCGTCAACGACTGGTACGTTCTCCTAGATTAACAATATGAACAAATCTGTTGACGTCATCTTGACGTGATTACGTCGGTCTGCACTAGGGGTGCAGGCTAGATAAATGTCGACTTAACGAAATATAGCGGGACCGGCCGGGAGGTAAGCATTTGTTTGTTCTTCCAATACTCCACCGCCGTATATTTACAACGTTATTTTCTCCTTTTCCTCATGCATTTCCTTTTATTACAGACTCCCTTTAACACCTCAAAAATTTCTATCAAGATTTAACTTCAAATTCGAATTTTTCTTCCGGAGTTTCCCCCCGTCATCGTATTTTAAATTTAAGTCTATCCTCATCCACAAGTTATTTAGAGTAGATTCTAAGAAACTACAGAAACTTCTCCAGTATTTTAAAGAAGGAATATTACTTTCTACGATCCCTTACGCACACACATTTTATTACAAATTTGAACATTGTATTGTTGAGTCTTTCAACTCAATATGAAGGAATAGGTCTATTTTATCTCATCATCATAAGTGCTTTTTTTATTTCATATATGCCAGTTTTTATATCTTTATTCACGTCTTTTAGCTGAAGATGTTCCAGACCAGAGGAACAAAAACAGGTACTTTTTTAGTCATTTAACTAGACTTTTAGCTGGAATATGTTTGTAATTACATAAACTAGCCATAAAAAGCAAATAAGTATTGGAAGGTGGGATTCTTCCTTCAACCAAAACCTCGGTTAACAAAGTTCGGGACGAGTTTGACGCCTCCGTACGATAAATTCCACCTTCTTTGAAAGGATTTAAGAAAAAGTTAGGTAAACAATTGATAGAGAATCAGTCACCTGGATAATATCTCTAAATAGAAGTCAATGTTGATTGATTGATTGATTGATTGATTGATTGATTGATTGATTGATTGATTGATTGATTGATTGATTGATTGATTGATTGATTGATTGATTGATTGATTGATTGATTGATTGATTGATTGATTGATTGATTGATTGATTGATTGATTGATTGATTGATTGATTGATTGATTGATTGATTGATTGATTGATTGATTGATTGATTGATTGATTGATTGATTGATTGATTGATTGATTGATTGATTGATTGATTGATTGATTGATTGATTGATTGATTGATTGATTGATTGATTGATTGATTGATTGATTGATTGATTGATTGATTGATTGATTGATTGATTGATTGATTGATTGATTGATTGATTGATTGATTGATTGATTGATTGATTGATTGATTGATTGATTGATTGATTGATTGATTGATTGATTGATTGATTGATTGATTGATTGATTGATTGATTGTGGTCATACAGCCTATATTTCTTGCTACTTGTTCAACGTCGCTCTAACGCATCGAAGATTTTCGGGGACAGAAGGATGGGAAAGGGCTAGGGTTGGAAAGGTAACGACCGTGGCTTTAATTAACGTAGGTCTACAACCCCAGCATTTGACTGGTGTGAAAACAGGAAGCCACGGAAAATCATCTTCAGGGTGGGACTCGAACCCACTATCTTCCGAATGGAAGATCACAGCTGCGCGACCTTAACCGCACGGCCAACTCACTCGGTACAACCAAGTGTAACATTAACAATATAAATATATCAGATAATGTTTTACAAACCACAGCTATAAATTCATAAGTCATTTGGGATAAAATGACACTAGGGTAATTTGGGGGATAGGTCAAGTTGTTATACCATTGTGGCTTAACTGTTAGCTTTCCATCCAGATGGCCGAAATTCAAATCCTGGTCAATTCTGGGTTGGAGTTTTCATCTGGAAAACGACATGGTGGACAGGAAGGATAGCCACACTTAAACCCTCGTAAATGTATAGCTCTAGCTATCCCAGAAAGTACATGCGAAAGCCTGCAGAAAGTGTTTAGGAAGATTTTGCCATTCAGGTTCTAAGACTGAGTTTGTATTTCAAAAACATTTTCATTACAGTTATTCCATAGAGGGGAGCTGGCAGGTTCGAATCCTGCCATCGGCAGCCCTGAAGGTGGTTTCCCACTTTTACACCAGGCAAATGCTGGGGCTGTACCTTAATTAACGCCACGGTCACTACCTTCCCAATCGTAGCTCTTTCCTATCCTTGCGTCACCGAAACCGATATGTTGGTGCGACGTAAAACGATCGATAAAAAAAAAATTCCATAAAGAAAATTCGAGAGTCAATAATGGCCTAGATATTCTATAAATGCATGGCCCTATGCATAACTGACATACATGAATTCTGGGCATTCTGGCAATGGCTTTTACTGTCTGACATTGCAAGACCGCACTCCGCTCTCTTGGTCGAGGATCTTTCGCTAAACATAGAGGGGCAGATATTCCATACCCCACCCCCGCATACTCTCGTGAAATGTTTCTATATACTTTCTTCCTCCTTCATATTTCGATCATCGGTCGATTATACTGACTCCATTGTTACATACTTCGATTTGTAGTTAAGGGCAGCGGAATCGAAGCCTGCTCTTATTTACGACAGGGATGTCTTCATGAATAGACAAATCAAGGTCAGTAGTCATTTTTGTTAACTCCTGAATGATGAGATAACATTTACGTCGAAACGGCGAAGGTCTATATGGCTAAGTATGGGCAGCCAGAAAATTGGTGTGGAGCAAGTTGCCCAAACGGTTGTGGTCGCTTGCATTCTGGAAATGGTGGGTTCAAATCCCTCCGCTGGCAGCCCTAAGGATCATTTTCAGTGGTTTCCCATTTTCACATCAGGCAAATGCTGGGCCTGTATCTTAATTAAGGCTACGGCTGCTACATTCCCAATCCTTGCTCTTTCCAGTGTTGCCAATTTAGCCATTTTATAGCTAGGTCTAGCTATTTTGAAAAGTCAATTGCTACAAAATTTCGAATGTAGCTATTAGCTACATTTTTAGCTATAACTTTTCTTTACGTGAGTGAATTTGGCTGTCTCTCTTTTTAATGCTTATGTTTAGTAACCAATGGATTTTTGTAAATATTCACGGCGAATGACACACAATTCATACTGAATGTTCAACTTGTAGGCGACCTTTGACGAAATGTGCAACAGTTATTAATTACATCACTCACTACACTCTGATTTCAGGACTACATTTCATCATTACAGGCTATCAACCAGTCCATCACTCGGTAAATTTCTCACTTCCATAGGTTAGCTTCCTGATTGACTGAGAGTCTCATATTTAGATTGATACAAAGTTTAAACCAGTAAAGTTGCTAAATTAGTGAAACATACGACTGGAAGTGATAGTGTAACATAACATAGTATCAGTGTATAGTGTACATATAGTTACGGTTAACATTAATGAGTAGTGCAGTTTTAATAGTCAGATTGCCTCCTACTGTAAGTATATGCAACAGCATAAAGAAGAGTGGGAATTTTGGGCGGAACTTAAAGGGTGGTTTCAACCTGTTTCTAATGAAAAAACTAAAGCATATTGCAAATACTATAGAGCAGGGGTGGCCACTAACCTTACTTCTGGGAGCCGCAAATTTAGGAGACAACAAATTGGGAGTTTGTTTAGAAAATGGTGTATAAAATGCAGACACGTTTTTCATTTTATAACAAATGAAGGAACGTTTATTTTCTTCGCTACACAGAACATTATTTTCAGGTACACATCAAGCAACGAGATTTTACTTTTGAGAAGTGTTCATTTTTTGCTGTTAGTTTTTTTTTTTAATCTGGCTGATAATTGGTAAGTGCAGTTCGCACAAGTTCACTTAAATGTTCATCAGTTCGTTCAGATCTATATGTAGATTTAATGAATTTAATTGTTGAGTACAGTGATTCACACACATAAGTAGTTCCAAAGATGGAGGTTAGACTTTTGGCACAGTGTTTTTTTAGTGTGTATTTTTCTTCTGGAACATTCTTCCAAAATTCTATGGTAGAAATGTCTCTTCGTTTGAGTCCTTTTAATCCTTCGTCCTCTTGCAGTTCTTGTAGCTCCAACTCTACAGCTGCTGTATCCTTTGTTATTGGTGATGAAACAGGACTGCCATCGCACACAACATCAACAGAAAAAGGATTTTCCAGGAATGAAAATTAAGGTTTAAGTGATCTCAAATCATTAAATCTGCCATTGATTTCTTCAGCAAGGCCATACATTGTACTCATGTAATCTTCAGTTTCCACCTGAACGCCAGGAAGGCTTTCAGTAATTTTCTTCAAACATTTGAAGTGAGAAAATGTTTTAGTCTGAAGGTCTTTCCCAAAAAGCTTCAACTTGTTATGAAAGCTAAATACAATCTGGGCTAATTCAGAAATATCTTTACAAGGAAGATATTGCTTTTGAGCGGGAGAGTGTGTCAGTGAGCCAGTGTCGTGAGGTGAAGCCAGTCGCGTTCACGTATAGGCAATAGCGAGTGTCAATACTGTACTGAAACAGCACCCAACAGCACTCAAAAAAGTATCGACACTCGCTACTGCCTATACGTGAATGCGACTGGCTTCACCTCATGACACTGGCTCACTGACACACACTCCCGCTCAAAGCACTATCAAAGGGAAGGCGCCGGGGCTATCTTCACCTCCCATGTCTTACCACTGACCTCCAGCGTTAATAACGTTAAGCCGCACATCACTGCTACTGACTGACGTCAGCCGCGAGATGTCGTTAGATTCCATTAATTATATTATTTAATTTAACTCTAAGGTTGGTGTCAAGAGCCGCACAAAACTGACTCAAGAGCCGCATGCGGCTCGCGAGCCTCGTTGTGGCCAGCCCTGCGCCGTGGCTCAGGCGGCAGCGCGCCGGCCTCTCACCGCTGCGTTCCGTGGTTCAAATCCCGGCCACTCCATGTGAGATTTGTGCTGGACAAAACGGAGGCAGGACAGGCTTTTCTTCGGGTATTCCAGTTTTCCCTGTCATATTTCATTCCAGCAACACTCTCCAATATCATTTAATTTCATCTGTCATTCATTAATCATTGCCTCAAAGGAGTGCTGCAGGCTTCGGCAACCGGCACAATTCCTATCCTCTCCGCTGACCCGGTCGAATGACTGGAAACAGGCTGTGGATTTTCATTTCCATATTGCAAGTACTATGTGTATGAAGCCGGCCCCGTGGTGTAGGGGTAGCGTGCCTGCCTCTTACCCGGAGGCCCCGGATTCGATTCCCGGCTAGGTCAGGGATTTTTACCTGGACCTGAGGGCTGGTTCGAGGTCCACTCAGCCTACGTGATTACAATTGAGGAGCTATCTGACGGTGAGATAGCGGCCCCGGTCTAGAAAGCCAAGAATAACGGCCGAGAGGATTCGTCGTGCTGACCACACGACACCTCGTAATCTGCAGGCCTTCGGGCTGAGCAGCGGTCGCTTGGTAGGCAAAGGCCCTTCAAGGGCTGTAGTAGCATGGGGGATGTATGAAATCGAAGTTGATTTAGATCACACACACAACACGATAAAAGAGCAGCCGATCGCTTCACCTGTCAGCGTCAGCGAACAATAGGCTTCCGCTCTAACTCATTAGGTGTACGTGAGGCAGAGAGTAAGATAGCATTGTTTGTGTCAGAACATTGTGCCCAGCTCGCTAGTGACCACTTGTCGGAACTCGGTGAGTTCATCTAGCCATTTTAGTCGGTAATTTTAGCCATTTTAGCTATATTTTTAATACAGTGTAGCTAATTTTTGTGTTCATGAGTTGTCAGAACTGGCCCTTTGCCATCCACAATTCGCCGAAAATCTTCGATGAGCTAGTGCGACATTAAACCACTAAAAAATATTAAAAGAACATTGGTGTGCTCCTAAGTGTTGCTGTGATAATGCGCGTTGTCTGGTTAAGTTGAGAGTCAACGAACCTGACTCTCTTGGTCAACTCTTGTTCTTTTCTGACCCCGGCAGTACTAGAGCATTCGAGGCTTAGGGAGTCTCATTTCCACCCACTTCGTGGCCCTTGTCTTTATCTGACCGTTACCTTCACTTGTCGAAGTGTTGGACCCCATCCATATTTCCCCCCTCATATTAGTGTTAACAGACGGTGGTTGCCAAGTTGTACTTCTCTTAAAATAATAATAATCACCACCACCACTCAACGAACCTGGTGTGAGTACTGTTAATCCAGGTTGCGGCGCAGTATCCTGCCACAAGATACATCAGCCTAGAGCAGAAGTTCTCGTGCCCGGATGCGTCAACCTCGGTTACGACTTAACTGTGGTAAAATGAATAGCTAACCATGGTTAAGCTCAATTTCTGTTGCATCGAGCCCGGTTTTGCCATTTGTGACGTTTTACTGCTGTTAAAAGTTTACCGGTCATGAGCGAGTGATTAAGCAGCTAACCGAGCCTTTAAGGCTGATAACCTCTCTAGTAAATTGTATATTACGTGAATCGAAAGTGTCGTGATCCGATTTAAAAGTTTACTATTCGTGAGCGAGCAATATAACCCCACATTGCGTGCACCCAAAGTGCCGTAATCTTATTGTTAAAATTTATTTGCGCCTCATCTTGTATATCTACAGTATCTTTTTTTTTTGCTATTTGCTTTACGTCGCACCGACACAGATAGGTCTTATGATGACGATGGGATAGGAAAGGCCTAGGAAGTGGAAGGAAGCGGCCGTGGCCTTAATTAAGGTACAGCCCCGGCATTTGCCTGGTGTGAAAATGGGAAACCACGGAAAACTATCTTCAGGGCTGCCGACAGTGGGGCTCGAACCCACTATCTCCCGATTACTGGATACTGGCCGCACTTAAGCGACTGCAGCTATCGAGCTCGGTCTACAGTATCTTGAGGATGATGAACAGAGAGAAAGAGACAGGAGCACTCCATTTGAAGATTCGACGGACTCGTCGTTCGAAACAGGTTTCGGTTGGAGGAGGAGAGTGTGACTAGTTGCTATTAATAGGTCAGACTCGAGTTTTCTCCTCGTAGAAATAATCCTGTCTCACCAATAAATTAATCTTCTAGGTCAGTGTGCATTCTAGTTTCAAATGCACTAAAATTTGGCGCTCTAGTTCGCCCTTCTTTTTCCATATCGGCTGATACAGATAATCAAAACCAACTTAACGAAACAAAATTAATTAATATTTAAAAAAGGGGGCTGTAATAGAAATTATGATTAAAATTATTACAATGATTCTGAGAAGGAAAAATTATATAATAATTTCGTGTGGCCATTTCTAGCCGAGTGCAGCCCTTGTAAGGCAGACCCCTTCATTATTCAGACCTTTTCCTGTATATATTCCTAAGTGAGCGTTTCTTAGAGAAGAAGCCAGAAACCAGGGCAATATTTACTACAGCCGCAAATAAAAAATAATCAATGAACTTCAAAAACAGTGTGTCTTATACAACCTAATAAAGAATTAAACAAAAAATATTGGCATAACTC
Source organism: Anabrus simplex (assembly GCF_040414725.1). Lineage (NCBI taxonomy): Eukaryota > Metazoa > Arthropoda > Insecta > Orthoptera > Tettigoniidae > Anabrus > Anabrus simplex. The sequence goes on along the minus strand of NC_090272.1, from coordinate 127,472,319 downwards.
ACTTTGCAATAGGCCTATGGTTTCGTTTGTAATGAAAGCCTAAACTCCAGTTTCCATAATAAAAGATCCGAGGTTCAAATAACCTGTTATCCAACAACCAACATATTTTGTAAAATGTCACTTGTTGGATTTGCTGGTTTTTGAGTCTGAATAAGTTTATTTATTTCTGCGCCGAAAACTTGATCATGTGTGTTGATACTTAGACCTATCTCTTCCCCAACTATATTTTGTCCAAGAATTGACTTGTGGTTACTAAAATTCTGATATTCCTTTCTTTAAAATATGAAGTGGATCATCGTTCAAAGAATGAGTTGAAATTAACGTCCGCTTGCACAGACAATGAGATGACCGCTTTAAGAGAAACAAAGCAACATCCCTTTTACCAGGATGTCTGTTTCATCTTGAGCAATCCTTTTAGAGATGACTACTGTATAGCTTCAAGGCCCGAGGAAGATTGGACCGGAGAAGAAAATAATTAAGAGGACGGTTCTATTTGCTCTTAGCTTCTAATCTTGTTCAATTACGAGAAGAAGTCGGTACGAAAATCAGAGAGATCTTAGAGGAAGATGACACTCGCTTAATTTTCCAACAACACCGGGCGAGTTGGCCGTGCGCGTAGAGGCGCGCGGCTGTGAGCTTGCATCCGGGAGATAGTAGGTTCGAATCCCACTATCGGCAGCCCTGAAGATGGTTTTCCGTGGTTTCCCATTTTCACACCAGGCAAATGCTGGGGCTGTACCTTAATTAAGGCCACGGCCGCTTCCTTCCAACTCCTAGGCCTTTCCTATCCCATCGTCGCCATAAGACCTATCTGTGTCGGTGCGACGTAAAGCCCCTAGCAAAAATTTTCCAACAGTGTTTGGAACTGTTTCAATCAGGCATTCCAAAACTTACCCACAGGAGAAAACCCTTCTAGTCGTACAAATACTATTCATAACGATGCCATCATATACAAAGATAGCTTCAAATCTTAGCTGGTTTTGCAGTGATGATATTGAAAGACTAGAAGACAGACGTTCGCCACGAAAATATACATAGACGTTAACTAAGTAGATACGTTCATTCAAAACAAGGACGAATAGAATAGATCGTAATTATCGAGGGTTGTAATACAGGGTTATTTATATATACCGGGTGGTTTTCAAACCGACCCCATTTCCCTCTGATAACAGATAGGATGATGCGATTGCTTTCAAAATGCGAATAATTTTTGAACACTTTCAAAACGAGAACAAAACGTAATCACTTCACCTGTTGACTGTTTAGATTACAGTGCTGATGTAAAGAGTGGCAGAATTACATTTAAGTCTAAATTTATATTTTAGCATAAGACAGTAACAATGAAAATATTAACATCATAACTGAGTGTATGATACCTCATATATTCATACTGTACTACATGGCTTCTCCTGCGGGAACGCTGGGGGACGCATAATCCTAAACTTCTAGGGCCTAAGAGAAGTAAAACGTAATAATTATTCCATTTTAAAGATAAATGTTAGAAATCTATTGCTTTTATTTTTCATTTGTCGCCATATCTCTCTGAGCAGTGTTCATGATTCGTTTCTAACACTAGAGTGATAGAAATGATACGTCATGTAACTGTTGCCAGCGCGGTCTACTAACTACGTAACAGTTCATCCGAGAAGTCCAGATTATCCTAAGGAAAAATGTTCTAACATACATTATTATCATTATTATTATTAGTTAAGACCTCAATGGTACCTGCAGAAGAGAAGAAAGTGAGAGAAGACAGTGTAGATGGCGGAAATTGCAGCCAATGGCTCGGGATGAATTGAGTTAAAGGTACCTGTCCCAATTAAGGGGCAGATAGCATTCGTAGCATCTGTTCCGGATCGGGTGGCTACAAATGGAGTCTGTACTCCATGATAGGGGCGGCCAAATTATAACTTATGCTGGCGGTAGCTCTAAAATGCCTCCAATTACAAGTGAAGCGACACATCAGTTGGAGTATTTTTGTTGAGTCAATGAAATAATGGCCATACCAAACGGATAATATGCTAGGGCGTCCCCTATTTCAAGCGACGCGCGTCGTCCTCAGCTGGATGACGTGAAAAATGGGCAAGGGCTACCCACTCATGGACGGACTGGGCTGAAGAAGCGAGTCCATCATCTCCGACTAGCGACCAAAACTATGGGGTAGCTATGTTCAACAAAGATACGAATGACGTCCAGAGAATATAATATGGTGGAAACTAACACAGCAGAGAGAGCAACTGATACAAAAGCTCAGTACGTTTGACATAAATACTGACCAGCAAACTGAGACCATGTGGAATGAAATCACTGATCGTATACGCCGGGCAGCAGCTAAAACACTTGACAAGACCAAACCAAGGAAACGATTCACTGATGAAATGAACTGAAATGGCGTATGGCTTTTAGTGCCGGGATATCCCAGGACGGGTTCGGCTCGCCAGGTGCAGGTATTTCTATTTGACTCCCGTAGGCGACCTGCGCGTTGTGATGAGGATGAAATGATGATGAAGACAACACATACACCCAGCCCCCACCAATTAAGGTTAAAAATCCCCTACCCGACCGGGAATCGAACCCGGGACCCTCTGAACCGAAGGCCAGTATGCTGACCGTCCAGCCAACGAGTCGGGCGGTTCACTGATAAGCAGACTTGATGGTGTAACGAGGACGTTCAGCTAGCCATCAAAGCAGAGAGAGAAGCTTTTAAGACCTGGCGACAAAGAAGACTTAGTGAGGATCTCCAGCAGTATAAAACGCTCAGATCAGTTGCCAAACATACAGTCGCTACTGCAGAGAACTAATATTACCAAGACACTTATAATCAGTTAGATACATCGGATGGAGCAAACAAGATTTATCGCCTCACCAAATCCCGTCATAGAGCGACCAAAGACGTTGATCATGTCATGCAAATCAAAGACAAGAATCATCAAACCCTTCGTGACGAGACCACCATCCTTCATAGATGGAGGGATTATTATCAAGGGTTTGAGTAATTAGGAATTTCCTCATTCACCAATAGTATGCAAATACCCAGTTTATGGACCTATTCCCACCATTACTATTCAAGAAGTCTTAGGGGGTATGTAAAACATGAAAAATGAAAAAGGACCAGAGCTATATACCATCTGAGATCTGGAAGATCCTTGGACAGCGCGTAGCTGAGATTCTCGTGAAGCTGTTTAACAGAATTCTCCACGATGGTAGGATACCTGCATTTTGGTTGACCAGCACTACAGTCCCTATCTGTAAAAGCAAAGGTGATGTTGGTGAATGCGTCAATTACCAATACGCTTATTATGTCAGACGATGAAGATTTTTAAACGGATTCTTGATCGTCGCCTACGAAACATCGTACACATTTCTACAAACCAATGCGGCTTTGTCAAAGGGGTCAGTACAACTGACACTATTCACACAGCCCATCTCCTGGTGGAGAAACATAGAGAGAAAAATAAACCTCTACACCTAGACTTTTTGGACTTAGAAAAGACTTTTGACCGGATACCACATAAGCTTATTTGGAAAGCCCTCCGATTCCATAATTGATTTGATTTGTATATTTATCACCAACAGAGTATAATTATCCAATTACAGATTATATAATACATTCACATGAAAACAATATTAACAGCAGAAGCCAATATCCGATGGACCCAACTTTTCTATGACGAAGTCACCAGTGTGGTTCGCTGTCCGACAGGCATCTCATCCTAATTTCCTATCAATGTTGGGGTTCATCAGGATTCAGCGCTGTCACCTCACTTATTTATCCTAAATATGGATACAGTCACGGCTGACATCCAGACGCCATACCCGTGGACCATCTTATATTCTGATGATGTATTCCTTGCAGATCAGTCCCGAAGGAATCTGAAAAGAAACTCCTGCAAATTAGAAAAGATCGTTTATGGGAATATGGCTTGCGTCTTAACATCGCTAAAACTGAGTATGCGCAATGTAGCTTGCAGACTGCTGGTACCATTCGCATCGACGGGCAAGACTAGTTAAAAGTCAACCAATATAAATACCTTGGATCACTCATCACCTCAGACGGAAAGAAATTACCAGACACCCGAGCACGAGTAAATGCTACATGGCTAAGTGGCTTCAGGTCACCGGCGTGCTATGTGACAAGAAAATTTCCACCCAACTGAAAGGAAAAGTCTTCAAATCCATGGTCCGACCAGTTGCAGTCTATGGGTCGGAATGCCTACAAACTAAGAAGCACGAGCAGGTTCTACATGCTATGGAGATAAAAATGTTACGTCGGTCACTGGGTTTTACAAGACTGGATCATGTCAGAAGATGTCCGAAGGCGATTGAGGGTGGCAGCAATCCCTGAGAAGATTCGAGAAGCACGTCTTAGATAGTATGGTCTTGTCGTCCGACGCTCTGCAGACTAATTGGTACATACAGCCCTCCAATTTGAGCCTGAAGTTTCTCGATCCCGAGGTTCTCCCAAGAAGCGATGGTTCGACTGAATCAAAGAAGACATGCGTGTTGTAGGCACCACTGAAGCTGATGCCCTTGACCGTAGAAAGTGAAGGATGGCATGTTTAATAGCGGACCCTGCACCAGTGCGGGACTAAACGCTAGGAAACTTTCTTAATTATGATGAATATATGCCTCAAATCCACAATATACGTAACGTAGATCGTTTCATTATTTTCTTCCCGCTTTGCAAAATTGTTTTAAAATGTATTTTCTCTTTCAGAATTAGATTGCTGGTACTATTAATTATAACCTTTCCTATCGTGGTTCGAGGGGAGTGGTCGCGCTTGTTAAAGCACACTCCGGCTATGGAGCCAAGCTCTGCATTCGGGAGACAGGTGGGTTCGAATCCAATCGTCAGCTGTGCTAAGAATGATTTACTTTGGTTTCCCACTTTCACTTCGAGGTATATGCCACGACAGTTCCTATTCATAGGCCACAACCGATGTTTTTCTATTTTGTTCCTTAGTTTTGTTCTACAAGGTGCTTTACGTCGCACGGACACAGATAGTTCTTACGGCGACGATGGGATAGGAATGGAACAGGAGTGGGAAGGAAGCGGCCGTGCCCTTGATTAAGGTACAGCCCCAGCATTTGCCTGGTGTGAAAATAGGAAACCAAGGAAAACCATTTTCAGGGCTACTGACAGTGAGGATCGAACCCACAATCTCCCGAATGTAAGCTCACAGCTGTGCGCCCCTAACCACCCACCCAACTCATTCGGTCAACCGACTCCGTCCACCTTTCATTTCATCATCATTCGTTCCATCTTCATTGGCTCCTCAACTGAAGTTGGCATCAGGAAGGGCATCCGGCCGTAAAATATGCCATATAATTTCATCTCACCTCATCCCCGACCACGTACCAGGAAACGCGACTAAATATTGTGGCTGAAGAAGAAATTAATTTATTGTGAAAAATATATCCATGCACAACACTTCTACGTTATATGCAAGAAATGGGCCGTTAATTTACACCAGTATTTTCTAGCACATTGACTGCAAATAGTGATTTCATCAAATGAAGATAATTTTGAAACATTTCTATGGATATCCAATACAAGAAATGAAAATAAATTCTTCACTATACCTTGGTAATGATGTACCTGTGTAGTTTCTTCAAGACTCGCTACGCAAAGTATTTGGGGTCACTGGCAGTTATTTTCACTCTGAAAATTAGAACATACATCATTCTTAGAACATAGATCAGTCAGAACTTTTATCATTAGTTACATCAGCGTGCTGAAAGGAATAAATTATATAATACTGCAGGTCTGATAGCTATTTCTCAAAGCGAAAGACATCTGTAAAAATTATAATTATGTATTATAATCTGAAGGTTTCACATACATGTTTATAGTGTTCCTGTAAAGGATCAGAGCTCAAATAAAACAAAATGACCTGAAAATGAACAAGAAAGTAATATATATTGAAGTTCCTTCTTTATTTATTTATTTATTTATTTATTTATTTATTTATTTATTTATTTATTTATTTATGAAGTGATTGTTTGTTTAAAGGACGGAATATCTAGTCTTTTAGTCCCTAGTAACAAAATAAACCGAACGAGTTGGCCGTGCGATTAGGGGCACGCAGGTGTGAGCTTGCATCCGGGAGATAGTGGGTTCGAACTCCACTGTCAGCAGCCCTGAAGATAACTTTCCGTGGTTTCCCATTTTCATACCAGGCAAATGCTCTGGCTGTACCTTATTTAAGGTCACGGCCGATTCCTTCCCACTTCTATCCCTTTGCTATCCCTTCGCTGCAATAAGACCTGTCTGTATCAGTGCGACGTAAAACAAATTGTAATAATAATAATAATAATAATAATAATAATAATAATAAAGGGATGAAGAGGAATTGTTCCATCTCTTTGAGGTGTGAAGAGTCGACTATAGGCCATCAAAATGAGAAAATAAAATATAATGTTGGTCCTATTCCAATACCGTCGGGTTTGGAAGAGAACAAATGATGGAAGAGAGAAAGCTGAAACAAGTAAGCGGAAATAAACTTGCGCACTGAGACTTTCAAAAATGACTTGCAGGGTGTGATCCCACGAAAGTTGTTTCGCTGTGCTTTGTTTTTGCTTTCTATTTGCTTTTTAAAATGTTGTTTCGTTTTGTTTTCTTTAATTTGCTTTTGATCCTACATTGAAAATAACTGTACTTAATCATTTGCTATTAATTATTCATAGTAGAGGCAAAGTAGACTTTATATAACATTGAATAATACGAGAAATCATTAAAGCCTACGCGTATTATACGTGATATCACTGGTCCAGACATTCATTAGGGTAATGTAGAATAAGGGTGTTTGTTTATGGGCAAATCTTCAGCAACCGATAAGATTCCTGCCCTACACATGTAAAAGTTGACGTAAGTTGCTCCTGCTTGTAACTTAAGTTCGCATGATAGATTTCTGGCCCAGTCAGCCAGAATTTATCGGTATTTAATGCGAGGATTCCACTATAGGAATTTAACTAGAATCAAAATAAGTACACTGTTCTGTAACAGAAAATAATTTAAAGAATTAATTGTACACAGCAACAACAAATCTAACGTTTAATTCAACTGCTTCGAAATTTATAAATTAATATTAAATATTGAACAGGTTTTCGCAGAGATGTACTCCCAAATGAAACCGTTGGATGTGTTCTCGGAAAAGTATGAGGTAAAAAACACTCCTTGTTTCACTATGTTCTGGAGAAAAGTCATCAGAGAAGTCAGAAAATATTTTCCAAAATATGACTTCCAAAGTGGAGTGAGAGTTATTTGCCAAAACACTAATATCACATTTTATTGCCTGACCTTCGTTGACAATGTCATACTCCTGGCAACTCTCAGACAGCAGTGAAGCAGACTGCAAGACGTAGCCTAAGGATCTCCTTCGAAATGATATATCCTATCCGCAAGATTGAGAGAGTTTATGGTATTGTCTAAAGGAATGAGGAATTTCGATTCCTGAATGAGGCCGTTACTCTTAATGCAAGGAAAAGAAAGAACTGGACAAAGACCGAAGAAGATGGAAATGAACTTTAAAGTTTCCCATGGTACTTCATGGTATCTCATTCAAGGAAGAACTGGAACACTGCCTCTCAATAGTTAGAATAAAATTCCTTCACGTTGCGAAGATACAGACCAAAGTAGAAGATTCTTCGATTGAGAAAGAGTAAAGTTCCATTGGAAGACTTTAAGACTCAAGAATTTCTCGCAGGAATTTACTTTTTTCCTCCTGATGTCCAGCAAAGATATTTGAAGAGATTGCCACCATTAAAGAACTAGGAGAGATGGAAACATAAGATTTGCACTGTTCAGAAGAAATGGAAAACTCATCCCCGCTAGTTGAAGAAGGTAAAGCAAGATCTAAGATAAGGTGGTACATAAGTCGCAGAAATTTAAGATAGAACGGTTTTTAAAAATGAAGTTGTGGAGTTCGGGAATAATCCGGAAAATCTACCTGCTAAACAGCGGTGCATATTGTAATACCATTTGTTGATACTTACATATAATCGCCACACACTGGGCATCAAATTCTTCTTTGCCTTAAACTTGAAAAGAACAATTGGATAAAATAATGAATTGACATGTCCGTAATTTAGGTGCCAGAGTTCACCGCAATGGATCCCTCGAATTTAGGTAGAGAATGATAATTTTCTCTTCTCCCCCAGGGCGTGTACACGAGGCTGTGTACTCGTACATCCGCTACAGGCCTTACCTAACCCACCGAAAACTATTAAACGTATGGGATCTGCACATTGGTTCTCCAATAGCTTCCCCCACACGAATTTAAAGAAAACTATCTATATTCTGATATAACTATAATTCGTGCATGAGCACCTCATCGATGTACAGTAAATATAAAATAGAAACACGTTCAATAAATATTAACAAATGTGTTGAATCGCGAACAAGCGAAAGTGAGGTCTTTGAGCAACGTAGAGATTACTTCTTATGAACTGGACAGTATATATTTTGTTTGTGCAGATGTAATTTTGTACAAGCCACAGTAAATAGTATTATGCTATTTCTCTTATCTCATTACGTTACGTATACGCCACGATCGAACATAAAAATTGTAATTGCTTTCTTTATAAAAGAAATTGGTACATTCAACCATATTTCAGGTGTGGAAAATCAAGTAGTTGGCAACAGAATCAAAGAACTCCTGAATGATAATGTTGTTCTTGGCAAGTACCAGTCGCTTCTTTATGTTGGCACTGGCACTTCCATTGAGACTGATTGTATCGCTGGAGATAAGAACCGGTCGGTGATCATTGAAACACAGCCAATCACTTCCAGTCGTGTTCCTCCAGGTTTAATATCTCCTGTAGCAAACGGCAGTTCTTCTGATGAACCCACTCCACCGAACGCTGGACAACAAATAATGTAAATAGTTATTTAACCAATATTGATCAAAATTACATACTCAACTGTTTGGACAGCTTGGAAGGAAAAATGGGAACTACTTAAAAATCTATGCATAATTGTTGTACCGAGTCAATGTTTGATTTCACAAAGATTTAGAAGCAGCTCCCTTCTTCTGAAGTTACTTATATTATGGCTGATATCATTTCAGAAGGCTGGTTCATCGTTACAGAAAAGGAAGGACCTGCTATCATGAATCATGACAAGTCTTGGGCACTCCACGTCAAGAAATGACTCGATAACAACAAGACGATCAAATTGAAAGGTTAAAGGAAGTTAAAGAAACAGTACAGTATTAGTATACGAACCATAGTTCGCAGAAGTTATTTGAAGAACTGTGTTGAACATCATGAAAGATACTTTTCAGGCCAAAATTAGAAAAATATTTATTAGCCTCACAATTCTTTACCTCATTACCTCTTTATCCATCCCAGCAAACATATTATTGTTATTATTTTTACTTATTATTATTATTATTATTATTATTATTATTATTATTATTACTCAGTCCTCAGTGTCTCCAATGATAACCAGCTAATAATTTCGGTCTTGTGCTTTCCATACTTTTGTGCCTGGGCATCATCTAATCATCTTAATCTTGGTCTTCCCAACTTTCTTTTCCCTGCAAAATTCTTGCATCTAATGCAATCTCAGCTATCCTGTGCCTATACAGTCTGACAAATATGGTCCATCTTTAACCTTATGTCAGTTGCTATACCAGGCTCTTGATTACAGTTATTTAATTTCTGATTAGTTCTTATCCACCAGGTTCCTTGATCAAATACGGTGCCATACGTATGTTTAAATTCTCTCCTCTTCCAGCCGTTAAAGTAATAATTGCTCTGTCATACGAAGTCCAGGCTTCACTTCCATCCATGTTCCAGTGATTTTGTTCCTTTCCGTAAGTCATCTTCCTTTCTAGGTTGGTTCGCATACCTAAGTGGTTTACCACATTGAGCTTCACAATAGTTCGAAATTTTCCATTCCTGAAGTCGTTAGCCCCACCCACCAACCTCCATCCTAGTGGACTGCAACTCATCTGTCACGTATACCATTCCTTAGCCGAGGTATTCCAGTTTTAAGGCGTTAGAATCTCGTCTTGCCTCTCCCTTTACAGAGCTAGGAATTCCTGGTTACATAAATAGACAATCCTACAATCTAGAGCGTTTCTCGGTATTTACGTGGAATACCTAAACGACATCGGTGTTCCTACAGAAGCTCAACAACTAGCAATTTTATCCTCCCCATTCTCTCCAGACTTCGGACTCTCAAATCCTCCCCCAGAGCCCGAGTTTCCTGCAATCTCAGATAAACAAATTCCCTTGCCACCAGTGTGGTGGTAGATGCCTATCGTGAGTTCATGAATGGGTTCAGATAACTGTTTTATCACTAACACGCGAAAAATGAATTTGGCCAAAACGTTTGTGAACTTGTCTGGCCAAGTCTGTCAGGGAGAAAATGAATGGCAATAGTTCATAGGATATAGCTGTTCAGTTTGTGGTGGATCAGGGGTATTCAGATGTTCTTACTGTAGGTATATTTTCTCTTTGTACCCTCGTCTCGTAAAATAAAAAAATGAGAAATGTTCAAAAGCATTCGTCACGTCAGATCACGTCACGTTAAGTCAGCACATCAGCCGCGAAATTTGACATTTAAAACATGTTTACCTGTCTGTCTGTTAGGTCATCAGCCCACAGGCTGGTTGGATCCTCAAATAGCACCACCAAAGGTTATGCGCTTATAAGGAAACCGCAAAAACCAATGGCAGCACCAAAATGAGGCGTACTAGGCAAGACGAGGAGTGAGGTAGTTTGCCATTGCTTTCCTCATTGGGTCAGAAAGTGCTATTGCAGCATGACTGACCCTATGAGCAACACCTTTCATAATACTCAGATGCACTAGTCATGCTCTGAATGTCATTACTCAGCACCACCCATACCCCAGCAGCTTCCATATTGTCACGGCCATGGATGAGACTAGGACTTCGGTGGAAGCTACACTTTACTCTGGCCTGTGCCAAGAGATGGATACAAAAGTACTGTATCCATCATAAAATGGCAGCAGGCAAAAAGGTTTACCTATTTCAGACATAATCATATCTGTATCTTCTGAGACTTTTCTTCTACTGGGCCTTTACCCAGTTACCTGGAGTCGGCAGTTTGTATGGATTTAGCCCAGTTTTATATCCGGATGCCTTTCCTGACGCCAATCCTAAGTGGGGTGATATTCACTATTGCGTGTTCCTGTGAAAGTTGGTAGTGCGATGTGCTATTTGAAAAAGAGAATGCATATTAAGATAAGCACAAACACCCAACCCTCCAGCTAGAGGAATTAGCCAGACAAAGATACAGTCCCCGATCAGGCCAAAAATCGATCCGAGGGCCCTCTGAGTCGAAGATCAGTAAGCTGACCATTTACACCAGGGCCTCTCAGGGTGCATGCACCAGTGCATTGCACTGTGCACGGTGCAAAAGACGACTTCGCTTGGTTGTCCAGAGTGCAGACCCCCACTCCTCGATTTGGAGCAATAGCGCTGTCACTCTCTTTCCCCACGCCTGTCTCGCTCGCTCCGCCTGTCTCTTTCTGCCTCACTTGCTCCGTAGCGCTCCAAATCCGAGCCGAGATGAGCCGAGCTTAGCTGAGTCGCCCCGAGACGACGCGCTGGTCCAAGCCGAGCCAAGCGGGACCGATGTACTGTGCACAGGAACTCTGCACCACAGTTTGCACGTGTGAGATTTTGGGCCTTTGAGAGGCCCTGTTTTAACCATTTGTTGTCCTATTACAAGAAACACCTCTGACATTATTTAACTAACTTCTGAATTTGGGTTGAATTTGCCTTATGAGAGGTAATGTTCATGAACAAGTATAATTCAAATTACCCTTGATTTATTTTTATATAAATCGAGTTAACAAAACCTGACTTTTTTTCTTATTGATATTCCGCCATATTTCTCACACCATGGTAGAGTCACGAGTGCGAACTTTCACACGTAGACACCATTCCTGACGCCAACCTTATATATTCACTATTTCGTGTTTCTCCCTCCGGTAGTTGCCAGTGTATTTTGGGACAAACACAAGTATCCAGTTCGCAAGTCAGAGGAGTTATTAGACTTGGTTAAATCCCCGAACCGGCCGGAACTACAACCCAGGTCGCTCTGAACCGAAGATCTCTACGTTGCCCATTCAACTAAGGAACCGAACTTCCAAAACCTGACTCGGTTGCGTATTATCACTCCGCAAATTCTTCTCAACCGGGTGTCCGGTATCTCAGGGTACTTCAGGGTTCCGACCCCTCGCCCTTGCCGTCAACATTGGCCACTCCTGCCCGGACTTGATACAACAGCCTACTCATCTCTTCTGCCTTCAAATATCATATCTACTGTTGAACATGGACTTTGGCTCAAGATTTACAACATCAAAAATCTCTAATTTTCAAGAGTGAAGAAAATTTCTGCAATGTTTACAGCTTCTTTTAAGACTGTAAACCTTAAGGGGGTGGGGGGAGGTCTATGACAACAGTAAACACCTCTCCCTGAGTTTGAATTCCCGCTTTTTTACTGTCAGCCGTGATATATAACGGAGACTGATTCAACTCTACCATATCAACAAAGTTTAATGTATATTCACAAGATGTCAGAGCCATCTAGAGTACTGAAATCTAATTAACTTGGTCGGGAAATGTTCATGTTTTAAGGTTTGATAACCTGATCGCCTTCAAATGTTTTTGAATATAATGATTGAGACTGCACAAACACCCAGCGCGCAAGCCAGAGGAATTAATTAAAATTAGTTAATATCTAGGAACAAGCCGGGAATCGAACCCGAGACCCTTTGAACCGAAGGCTGGCATGCTATACATTTAGCCATGGAGCCGGACAGTTGGATAATTAACAAGTTTAACAAGAGGTACAGATGTTGAACTGTTGATGGTGAAAACATTTTTATATTTAATTATTGTTGTTGTTGTTGTTGTTGTTGTTGTTGTTTGAGTCATCAGTCCATAGACGGGTTTGATGCAGCTCTCTATGCCACCCTATCCTGTGCCAACCTTTTCATTTCTACGTAACTATTTCATCCTACATCTACTGTAATCTGCTTGTCATATCGATACCTTGGTCTGCCCCTACCGTTCTTACCACCTGCACTTCCTTCAAAAACCAACTGAGGAAGTCCTGGGTGTCTTCAGATGTGTCCTATCATTCTATCTCTTCTTCTCGTCAAATGTAGCTAAATCGATCTCATCTCACTAATTTGATTTAGTATCTCTTCATTCGTGATTCGATCTATCCATCTCACCTTCAGCATTTTTCTGTAACACCACATTTCAAACGCTTCTATTATCTTTCTTTCTGAGCTAGTTATCGTCCGTGTTTCACTTCCACACAATGCCAAGCTCCGCACGAAAGTCTTCAAAAACATTTTTCTAATTCCTATATCAATGTTTGAAGTGAGCAAATTTCTTTTCTTAAGAAAGCTCTTCCTTGCTTGTGCTAGTTTGCATTTTATGTCCTCCTTACTTCTGCCATCGTTAGTTATTTTACTAGCCAAGTAACAATATTCATCTACTTCCTTTAAAACTTCATTTCCTAAGCTAATATTTCCTGCATCACCCGTCTTCGTTCGACTGCACTCCATTATTTTTGTTTTGGACTTATTTATTTTCATCTTGTACTCCTTACCCAAGACTTCGTCCATACTATTCAGCAGCTTCTCGAGATCTTCTGCAGACTCAGATAAAATAACAATATCATCGACAAATCTCAAGGTTTTGATTTCCTCTCCTTGGATTGTGATTCCCTTTCCAAATTCCTCTTTGATTTCCTTGACTGCCTGTTCTATGTAAACATTGAAAAGGAGGGGGGACAAACTCCAGCCTTGCCTCACTCCTTTCTGGATTGCTGCTTCTTTTTCAAAGCCCTCGATTCTTATTATTGTAGACTGATTTTATACAGATTGTAGATAATTCTTCGTTATCGGTATCTGATCCCAATCATCTTCAGAATATTAAATAGCTTGGTCCAATCAGCATTATCGAATTCCTTTTCTAGATCTACAAATGCCATGTACGTGGGCTTGTCCTTCTTGATTCGATCCTCTAAGATCAGACGTAAAGTCAGGATTGCTTCACGTGTTCCTACATTTCTTCTTAAGCCAAATGGTCTTCTCCCAACTCAGCTTCAAATTGTTTTTCCATTCTTCTGTAAACAATACGCGTTAAAATTTTTCAGGCATGAGATGCTAAACTAATGGTGCGGTAGTTTTCACACCTGTCAGCACCGGCTTTCTTGGGAATAGGTATAATAACATTCTGCCGAAAATAGGATGGGACTTCTCCTGTCTCATACATCTTACACACTAAATGGAATAACCTTGCCATGCTGGTTTCTCCTAACGCAGTCAGTCATTCAGAGGGAATGTCATCAATTCCATGTGCCTTGTTCCTATTTAGGTCACTCACAGCTCTGTCAAACTCTGACCTCAAAATTGGGTCTCCCATTTCATTAGCATCAACAGCCTCTTCATGTTCCAGAACCAAATTATCAACATCTTTATGTTGATACAACTGTTGGATATGCTCCTGGCATTTTTCCGCTTTGTCTTCTTTCCCTAGAAATGGCTTTCCATCTGAACTCTTAATATTCATTAACCTAGATCTCCTTTCTCCAAAGCTTTCCTTGAATTTCCTGTATGCATCATCTACCTTTCCCAGGACCATACAGCCTTCGATATCCTTGCACTTCTCCTTCAGCCATTCTTCCTTAGCTACCTTGCACTTTCTATCCACTTCATTCTTCAATCGCCTGTATTCTTTTCTGCCCTCTTCATTTCTGGCATTCTTTTTTCTTTTTTTTTCTTTTTGTCGTTCATCAATCAGGTCTAGTATCTCCTGAGTTATCCACCGATTCTTAGTTGATCTTTTCTTCCTTCCTAACATTTCTTCAGCAGCCCTACTGCATTTTTATGACTCTTCACTCTTCCTCTATAGTGTTTCCCTCAGCCTTTTTATTTAGTCCTTGTGCAACATGTTTCTTGAAACAATCCTCCACACTATTTTCTTTCAACTTGTCTAGATCCCATCTTTTTGCATTCTTTCCTTTCTTCAAATTCCTCACCTTCAGATGGCATTTCATGACCAACAAGTTGTGGTCAAAGTCCACGACTGCTCCTGGGAAAGTTGTGCAATCCAACACCTGGTTTCTGAATCGATGCCTAATCACAATGAAGTCTATTTGATACCTTCCAGTGTCTCCAGGTCTCGTCCACGTATACCCCCGTCGTTTGTAGTGTTTGAACCAAGTATTAGCAAGGACTAAATTATGATCAGTGCAGAATTCCACCAGCCGACTTCCTCTTTCGTTCCTTTGTCCCAATCCAAATTCTCCTACTGTATTACCTTCTCTTCCTTGGCCTACCACTGCATTCCAGTCTCCCATCACAATTAGATTCTCGTCACCTTTTACATATTGTATTAAATCTTCTATCTCTTCATATATTGTTTCGATTTCCTCATCAACCGCTGAGCTAGTAGGCATATAGACTTGCACTATTGTGGTGGGCATTGGTTTGGTGTCTATCTTGACGACAATAATTCTTTCACTATGCTGGTCGTAGTAGCTTACCCGCTGCCCTATTTTCTTATTCATTAAACCAACTCCTGCATTTCCCCTGTTTGATTTTGTGTTGATAATTCGGTAGTCGCCTGACCAAAAATCATTTCCTTCCTGCCAACGTGCTTCATTTATACCAACTATATCTAACTTTAGTCTATCCATCTCCCTTTTCAGATTCTCTAACCTACCACAACGATTCAAACTTCTAACATTCCACGCTCCGACTCCCAGAATGTCAGTATCCATCTTCCTGATGATCGCTCCCTCTCGTGTAGTCCCCACCCGGAGATCCGAATGGGGGACTAGTTTACCTCCGGAATATTTTACCCGGGAGGAATCCATCATCAGTACATCATTCATACAGAGAGAGCTGCATGTCCTCGGGAATTAGTTACGGCTATAGTTTCCCGTTGCTTTCAGCCGTATAGCAGTATCAACACAATTAAGCCATGTTGAGTACTATTACAGGGTCGTATCAGTCAATCATCTAGACTCCCGCCCTTGCAAATACCGAAAGGCTGCTACCGCCCTTTCGATGAACCATTCCTTAGTCTGGTCTCTCAACAGATACCCATCCGATATGGTTGCACCTGCGACTCGCCTATCTGTTTTTTTTTGTTGTTTTTTTTTTTTGCTACTTTGTTTTACGTCGCACCGACACAGATATGTCTTATGGCGACGATGAGAGAGGAAAGGCCTAGGAAGTGGAAGGAAGCGGCCGTGGCCTTAATTAAGGTACAGCCCCGGCATTTGCCTGGTTTTAAAATGGGAAACCACGGAAAACCATCTTCAGGGCTGCCGACAGTGGGGATCGAACCCACTATCTGCCGATTACTGGATACTGGCCGCATTTAAGCGACTGCAGCTATCGAACTCGGTCTGTCTATTTCATTGGGACACGCAAGCCTCCCCACCGCGGCAAGGTCACATGGGGAGGTATATTTAATTATAAATTTGTTTCGATAGGTTTTAAACATAATTGGTATAATAGCAGTTATAAAATAATAATTTGGTTGATATTGTAAATAATTCGTCTTTTAATCAGTTAATATCATATACCTTCAATATAGCGCGCGTTATTTCAATACTTCCCACCTTGAATAAATTTAATGGCTATTATTATGGCTTTTTGGTCCTTATTGAAGAAAAACACGTCAATTTAGTTTTCGAAGGGGAATTTCGAAACCACTGCTTATCGCATTTTTGCACCACCTCTAAACTGACGTGTTATTCCTCAACTAAAGCACTGAAGTATTTTGATTTAAATACTTCCCGGCTCAGTCACTGTGTTTTAGCTACAGCTGACTGTTGGGAACGACAAGTGGATAGAGTAACAACCATTATTGTTTGTGTGATCAGTCCATGGATTGGGTTGATGCAGCCACCCCATCCTGTAATAATATTTTCACTTTTATTGAAATATTGCATCTTACATCTCCAATTCCCTATGGGAATTTACATCTTCTATATCCAAAATGTTCCTCATATTCATACCCTAGTTTACCCCTATCGTTTTTACCGCATAAACTTCCTTCAAGAGTTAATTGAAGAAGCCCTGGGTGTCAGTTTGTCGCAACCATTGATACAAAACGAGAACTAAAAACCATTCTCATTTTTGATCAAATATGATTGCATTGTTACGTAGCCCGTATAGTTTGTTCTGCGTCTTCTACACTACACAGCCGCAAACATCGAATAATAATAATAATAATAATAATAATAATAATAATAATAATAATAATAATTGCTACATGAATTACCATGGTCCAGCGGGGGGAAAGAAGCGTGAGGAGTAAATGGCTGGACAAAGCATGAACCAAAGATTAAATTTTGAGAAGTTTATTTATGAATAACTATGTTCTTACCTTTCCTTTGAAAATCAGAAAACAACAACAACAATACAGATGGGATTTAACAACAGGACTTAACAGACCAGCTTAAAAGTTTTGCTAATTTACAACGGAGGAGAAAGGACTCCCATTTTCATGCAAAACTTAGAGTTGAAACTAGATCAATAGGTTTTACAAATTCACAAATACTTGGCATAAATCACTGGCTTTTAAAAAAGAAATCCACCAGCAGAGGGAAAAATAGAACCTTACTCTGTTCAAAGGGAAGAAGCCGCAACTTCCAGAACTTACCTTTTGTTCTTAGTACTAAGGGGAAAAGGAAACTGGAATATAGTGCAGTAATATATTTTAGAATTCCATCACATTTTTTTATATTATAATTAGACCTCGGATTTTTAGGTGATAAAAATGTTATTGTAGGTACCAAAATAGACTCTCAAATGTGAAAAATATAGTTTCTAAAATATATTTCAGGCAGCTTCAATTTTACGTATTTTAATAGACACTTATCAATTAGAATATAATTTTTATTTTGTTAAATGGTCGTAGAAAAGGTAGATGCTGCATGCAGGAAAATCAAAGAAACCTTTGGAGAAAGGAAAAGTAGGTGTTTCAGTATTAAAAGTTCAGATTGAAAACCACTTCTAGAGAAGGAAGAGAAGGCAGAAAGATGGCAGGAACATATCCAACAGTCGTATCAAGGTAAAGACCAAGGTATGAATATAACGAACGGATTAGAGCAGATGTAGGATATAATAGTTACGTAGAAATGAAAAGGTTAGCACAGAATAGGATTGTATGGATTGCTGCATCAAACCAGTCTATGGACTGATGACCCAACAACAACAAGTTGATAATAACTGTTTAGTGGGGAACATAAAACATATGTTGCTCATCTCTCTGCTATAAACATCACAGAATATAACTTTACCATCCGCTGTGAAGTGGGGATACTCGTGTAACCTTTTAATTAAAGACGTCTTGAAAGTTAACACACTCTGGTTTTCAGCAAGTCAATGGAAACTCATGACACAGACTAGGAGCGTGCACTGAGGGAGGTTCTTGAGGACTTCTGGGGAGTGTAGTTTACAGCTTCACTATTTTAATATTTTCCTTGAAAAGTATTTCAAGAAAATATACTGTTCCAAGGTACTTAAAACGAATCGGCAAATATTTCAGTCTCTCGGAATAAATGAAAAGCATTTTAATCGATTTAGGGATAAAATAGGAATTATAGGAAACAGGCAAATACAGGTTCTAACGTCAATTTAAGCATTTTTAGGTGCTATAGCCACCGTTTCTAACCTTATAAATACATGAAACCTGTAAATGCAACTTCATTTTAAGTTTTCTCTTCATCATCATCATCATCATCATCATCATCTGTTTACCCTCCAGGTTCGGCTTTTCCCTCGGACTCAGCGAGGAATCCCACCTCTACCGCCTCGAGGGCAGTGTTCTGGAGCTTGAGACTCTTGGTCGCGGGATACAACCGGGGAGAATGACCAGTACCTCGCCCAGGCGGCCTCACCTGCTATGCTGAACAGGGGCCTTGTGGAGGGATGGGAAGATTGGAAGGGATAGGCAAGGAAGAGGGAAGGAAGCGGCCGTGGCCTTAAGTTAGGTACCATCCCGGCATTTGCCTGGAGGAGAAGTAGGAAACCACGGAAAACCACTTCGAGGATGGCTGAGGTAGGAATCGAACCCACCTCTACTCAGTTGACCTCCCGAGGCTGAGTGGACCCCGTTCCAGCCCTCTTACCACTTTTCAAATTTTCGTGGCAGAGCCGGGAATCGAACCCGGACCTCCGGGGGTGGCAGCTAATCACGCTAACCACTACACCACATAGGCGAAGTTTTCTCTTAAGGAACAAAATAAGTTTATGCCTAAAATCCGATGTCTAATTATACTACACATGCCGACATCGCACACGTGTCCGCTGCCTTCGCACTATCATAAACAACTGTGTCTCGATCTCCACTCCCTCGCACGGAATGTGCTGACCTCGCGCTCTGCCCGCTTTTCCTTGAGCTGAGGCTGCGTGCCCTTCAAACTACACAATATCAATCTCGCTGTATCGGAAAGGGATGTATACAACAAAAGTATTAATGTCTGATATTACCGAGCTCGATAGCTGCAGTCGCTTAAGTGCGGGCAGTATCCAGAGGAGCCCTGAAGATGCTTTTCCGTGGTTTCCCATTTGCATACCAGGCAAGTGCTTGGGGGTGTATTTTAATTAAGGCCGAGGCCGATTCCTTCCCAATCCTGGCCTTTCCCATCCGTTCTCTCCCTGAGGGTGGAGGCGGTAGAATAACACCCACGGTATCTGCTGCCTGTCGTAAGAGGTGACTAAAAGGGGCCCAAGGGGTTCTCAACTTGGGAGCGTGGGTTGGCGACCACGGGGCGTTCAGCTGACTCCTGACATTGCTTCAACTTACTTGTGCCAGGCTCCTCACTTCCCTCTATCCTATCCGACCTCCTTTGGTCAACTCTTGATCTTTTGCTACTCCGACGGTATTCGAGGACTCGAGGCCTAGGAAGTCTTTCATTTTCACGCCCTTCGTGGCCCTTTTCTTTCTTTGGCCGATACCTTCATTTTTCGAATTGTCGGATCCCTTCCTTTTTCCCTCTGATTAGGGTTATATACAGAATGACTGTCTAGTTGTACTTCATCCTAAAACAATAATCACCGAGCTCGATAGCTGCAGTCGCTTAAGTGCGGCCAGTATCCAGTATTCGGGAGATAGTGGGTTCGAACGCCACTGTCGGTAGTCCTGAAGACGGTTTTCCGTGGTTTCCCACTTTCACACTAGGCACATGCCATGTACCTTAATTAAGACCATGGCCGCTTCCTTCCCACTCCTAGCCTTTTCCTATCCCATCGTCACCATAAGACCTATCTCCGTCGGTGCGACGTAAAGCCAATTGTAAAAAAAAAAAATCACCACCACCTTTCCATCCGTCCGTCGCCGAAAACCTTTGATGTGTTAGTGCGACGTTAAACCACCAGCCAGAAGAATGCCATATATTTGTTTAGACTTTTAGTTAGAGCCTAAGCGATTATTTTCTGCACCGTTAAATCCTGCAATTAAGTCTTTCTCAAATATGCCATCAAGAACCATACACTCAAACGTATTTTACTTCCTTCACAGATGTTTGCTTTTATGCCAACATTAACATGGAAATGGACGTACGCCAAATAACCAAAACTGCCCTGCCTCTCATCATGGGTTTATCTCATTCAATTTTTAACGACATTTCCTTAAATATACTCACCAGGAACACATCCCACGTCAAGGTCGAGAAAGCACAATGCTGTTGATATCACTGAATGTGCCACAAATCCGCAATATTACTTGCTAATTTAAAACCTAAAAATCCATACAGGGAATCTATGAAGGGAGAATGAAAAAAACAAACTTTATGCGCTGCCATTGAGTACTGTTGCTGGGATCTTTTGCCGCGCGGAAAGGTAACCAACTGGTGAAGAACACGCCGCGCTACGGTGACAGCATGGTACTGTCCAAACGAAAAGCATTACCTACGATGACACATCATACACCTGATTACACGCCAACACGATGCCCTCCGAACTGAGGGTAATCACACTGACACAAACAAGTAGGCTGCCCTTCTAGCACGGCTACGGACCGTAGTCAGTGTGAAAGGAACAGAGTGAAAGATGGAACACAACACAATGACACTACATATATTGCTCTTGGTCTTGAAGCAGAGAAAATGTCAAAATACAAAATAAAACACGTTTCATGTTGAAAATAAAAGAAACTGCATATTAATATTTTTATAATCATAGCCACGAAGAGACGTCTGACCTTCTATGGGCAGATATCAAGGATGAATTCTGCCAGTGTGACCATTCGTATTCTATCCTACTGGCAGAAGAGAAAGATTAAGACCCCGTGGTTAACGGAAGTAGCTAAAGATCTTCAGGAACTAGGAATACTTGAAAGTGACACCAGAGAATGTTCACCATTCAAAAGTATTCTGAGACAAAAGGATGTTCGAGGACAATCCGCCCTGTAAGAAGACAGGTGCCCTCTGGGCAAAGGAGAGGATAGAGCAACACGGCCAGAGAATGAGCACGTACTGGGCAAACATCAAAGCCCACTCCCAGCGAAAACGTTGAATATCGTGGTCCTTAGTTGTCCTTATCGAAATAGAGAGAGAGTAATCCCGGAGAAGTCAGGCGTAACACATCAGATTTTATTTTTTAAATATGTGTTGTGCACATGTGTTATGCACGAAATGGGTCAGGTAGCAAAGCTTTACCGTAAACACCTTTTTCACTAAGCAAAACCCCTCGATTTGATCCGTTAAAGATTTGAACTCTGATATCACTTTGCCTCCGGACTCTAGATAACGCGTGTTTCATACCGTTCTTTGACAAGCGAAGATTTCTTACCTTTAAAACATCCAACAACCTGTGTTCCACTTTTCTAACCCGGGTTTCCTTCATTCTTCATAGCAATTGTTTCGCGGAAGAGGCAAGATAGCAGTGCATTGTGGTTGTTCCATCAAGGCCATCTTAATTCTCCTACTTTCTTCGTTAGACTACAGTGACCAGTGACACAATACTCTACCTTCTTATGCGTAATAAACAATGGGATTTATCAGCTTGTATTCGGGAGATAGTGGGTTCAAACCCCCAAAGTCAGCAGTCCTGAAAATGGTTTCCCGTGGCTTCCCATTTTCACGTTAAGCAAATGAAATCCTCGGTCCCTTCCTTCATACTCCTACCTCTTTCCTATCCCATCATCGCCATACGACATAAAGCAAAAGCACATAAAACAAATTGTAAACAACGGGGACAGTGCAATCACTGTACTTCAGACCAGCTGGGAGAACACAAATGGGGCGTTATACACCACCACACTTCTCAGATTCCATGAACAAAGTACAGTCCTCACGAGATCGATGGAACGTTCACCTTTGGAGTGGTGCGAAAACCATCTATCTCCGGGTACTATAATAATAATAATAATAATAATAATAATAATAATAATAATAATAATAATAATAATAATAATAATAATAATAATAATAATAATAATAATAATAATATGGTCTCTGCTATCATCCGACTGCTTGGTTAATTGGCCAGCGTAGTGGCCTTCGGATCAGAGGGCCACGCGTTCGATTGCCGGCCAAGTTAATCCCTCTAGCTTGAGGCTGTGTTTCATGTTCGTCTCAAAACACATCTTCATTTACATATAACACACCACACTGCCAACCACCACAGAAACACGCAATAGGGCTATTTGTTTTACGTCGCACCGACACAGATAGGTCTTATGGCGACGATGGGACAGGAAAGGCCTAGAAGTGGGAAGAAAGCGGCCGTGGCCTTAGTTAAGGTACAGCCCCAGCATTTTCTTGGTGTGAAAATGGGAAAACACGGAAAACAATCTTCAGGGCTGCCGACAGTGGGATTCGAACCCACTATCTCCTAGATGGAAGCTCACAGCTGCGCGACCCTAACCGCACAGCCAACTCGCCCGGTACGCAATAGTGAATACATCCCACAAAGGGTTGGCATTAGGGAAGGCATTCGGTCGTAAAACTGGGCTGAATCCCGATAAAGTGCCGATCGCAGGTAGTTATGAAAAGGCCAGGAAGAATACTATATATTCTCAGCTATCGATTTGCAGACTATTTTTGTTTTGACGCCATTTAGACTGCTTGTGGGTCAGTTTCGATGTTCTACTTTACTCTAGCAGGTGGCAGTGAAACGGATCTCTTTTCAGCAATCTATGACTGGGATTTAATTAATCTTGAGGAGTAAGCATCATATGTGTCAAGAGGGATCTTTTATATGCCAAAATGGAGTTCCGAATGGACTCATTTCCGAAATTAAAAAATCTGACAACGTCTACCAGGTTTGAACTTGCGATCTTGAAGTCCGGAGCCGGACATATCCCCACGGATCTACAGGGTGGGCCAGAAATCACGATCGAAAAGTATTTAAGGTAACATAACATGTATTTTCGCGGTTGCATTGATCTGGAAATGTATTCTAGGTTGAATAATGTTCGTACCTACCCGTAGTACCTTTGTCTTTTTGTAGAGGTCACTCAAATTACAACAATGAGGCGACAATTGCTATGCGCCACTCCATATGTAATCGTGTTCTGTTTCGCTTGTGGTTCTGGCGACTGCTACCAAGGTGATACTGTTGTAAACATTTGTGTTATAATGGCGAATACAAGCAGATTCATATTTGAAGGACGTGTTGTTCTTAGCGTATGGGGGCATGAAAAGTAACGAATGGGTGAGACATATGATGAAATTATGGAAAACTTTTTTAATCGCTTCAATAAAGAACCCCCAACGGAGGATAATCTTCGGAAACTGGAAAGAAATATCTTTGCAGTTGGGTTTGTGTTAGATGCACCACGCAGCGGAAGACCCAAGAAATAGACCATGACAACCTTTTGATTCGTTCACCAGCAAAATCAACAAGGAAACGGTCAGCAGAGATGGACATTCTCAGAACATTCATGCGTCGTTGGATGAAGAAAGAAGGTTACCGTTAATTTCGATCCGGCAGCATCAAAGTGATCACGATACGAATACGCGACGTGGTTCTTGTGAACCACTTGCGGCTTTCCCAATATTAGTGACTCGCCGTAAGCTTATGATGACAGATGAATGAAATATGCAAGAACATTCATTTCTGTCTTATTCCATTCTTGCATGTATTTTTCTGTTAAATACAATTGCCTGCCTTTCATGTTGCTTCTTGTTTCAATACAAGAACATTAAACATTTCCGATCGTGGCTTCTGGCCCACCCTGTACGGAGGAAGCTTAGTCATTCTAGCAAAACGCTGCAATCAACATTACAATTATATTTTGAGACGATCAATTTTCTTCAGCTTACAGTTATTTCTGGGGTCACTGGAGTCACCCAGGCTCATTTTGGTTTTGACTGGAAGTTTCAGGCCAGATGCCCTCCCTGGCGCTGCGTGTTTCTGCGTAAGGTTTTCTCACAGTGCATTACTCTCGGGTACTAATATGACAGCTAAAAACATAGAATTTGGCTCACGTATGGATACTGGGTGGGCCGATGTTCGTGCGGAATTAGATGATTCTATATTTCGTATAAGTGATTCGAACTACGAATTATACGTATATAAAGAGAAAAATGTAGGCATAATCGAGAAAAAGAGACAAATCTAACATATAAGGAATAGAGATACGACGAAACGTCACAGGAACAAAGTTGTAGATCGCTCCAAATTGAACGAAGATTATACCATCCGTTTTGTTATACGACTTACCGTTAGGCCATGAAATACCTCGAAACAAAGGTCTGCACGGACATTAAAATTGCCTCAATATTCCGAAATTTTTCGGGGGTAAAAAGTGAAATATTTAAGATCTTCGAAGCTTTCCGTCGATTATAGGCTAATACATACAATTTTGTCCAATTTCAATTTTCTAGCTCGTCTGTCAGTCTGTGCCTCAATCCTGCTTTGAGGGCGGGGTTAAAAATGAGGACTTTCAGGAAACTAAAGCTAACAGATATGCAGATGGTCATTATTACACTTGAAACGGGTAACTGTACGAAGCTTTCGCTAAAATAGTCAATGTACAGACACATGGTCGTTACGATTTCATTTTTATATATATAAAATCTGCTCTACGTACAACACCTTTGGGCTATGTCTGATGTACATAGCCTGCAAAACCAACCGTTCATATCTCCATTATTAATCCTCCTATCGAAAAAGTGAACATGAGAAAAAAGTTTTCGAAATGAATATCCATCAAGGTTGGTCGATTTCCAGTCAGGTTAGCCTTGTATATATTGTGGGAGAGTAAAATCACTGTTTCCGTTCCCAATAAACCCCCCAGTCCATTCCGGGAATTTGAAATGGTATGGACCTCAAAACCTACTTTTGGACAGGTGGATACTAAATATAAAGTTTGGTTGACATATCTGCAGTAGTTTTCAAGTTAGAAATAGGCTTTACACGCACCCGCTCTTGAGTTACGTCCGGTGGGACTTGTACCGAAAAACGGTCCGTTAATGTTATCTCCCTTATGAATCCTCGTATCGAATTGATACATATGAGAAAAAATATTTAGAAATTATTTCCATTAAGTTTGGTTATGTATATTTTGTGGGAGTGTAAAATCACGGTTTCGATTTCATATAAACCCCCCAGTGAATTCTGTGATTTAGAAACAATATTGACACTACAAACCACCCAAGGACAGGTGGATTCCAAATATGAAGTTTGGTAGAAATATATCCAGTAGTTTTCAAGTTATAGACAAACAGACAAACAGTCACCAAAGCTTAAAAAAAATTCAGATGGTCATTATTATACCTGAAACGGATAACTGTACGGAAATTTCGCCAAAATAGTCAATTTAATGAACCCTTTAGGTCCTTATTGAGGGATACCTACCTTCCTTACCTATCAGCAAAGTTCATGAGATCTGTCTCTTGGGTCGTTTCGGGTTCTTCGTCACTTGCTGAGGTAAGGGTAGGGTTCATTAATTCTAATCTATCTACTGGAATGAAAGGTCTATTTATAAGATTCCTATTTATTCAGGGAAATGAAGTAATTTACTATGTCAACGATGTCATAGTCAACTGTGTCCACTGGACACCACAATCATTTTTACATAAATGTCAGAACACTGGTGTGAGACTTTAACGCAATCGCCTGATGGGCATTCTTACTAGAAACCATTGTCTCAATTATTAATCATTTAAGAAAGGAAAGTCTGGAAATCCTTAAATTCGGCTTCCATGTGAGACCACATGTATCATCATAGTGATTCGTTATGGTCCAGCCCTCGTAACACGAACTCTGGACTCTGAGTATAATTAAGGCCGTCCAATCGGTGTGTGCCACACAGTGGTTCTACGGCATGGACCCTTAATTGAATCGATGTGACCTGCGTCTATGTCATGGACCGACATCTAATCTTCTAAGTTACTTTAAAGTCATTGTGGATGATGACCGCAAGGAAATGATGCTACAATGGCATATGGCCCTAATTTAAGTCACTGAGGTTGATGACCCCCTGACCATCCAAATTTCTAAGCTGAAGGCTAAACACAATTAAGTTACATCGGTTGATGACCAAAGTTCCACTTTACTATCCCCAGCACATTCATTGCTCAATCAATCAAAGTTCAATAATTACAACAATAGCAATGCTCACAAACTTTGTGGCAGTAAAATCCATTTCCTTCGGATATGTCCCTTTAATCTTTACTTTATTTTAATATTCCCCAGACAACAAATTAAAATTTCCAGAATGCATCTCCAAGTTATTCGCTTGATTAAAGTTATTTCAAAATGCGGTTCACTGAATTTAATAATTTAATAAATTTAAATGATTTATCGAAATGTTAAAGAACAGTAAATTTTATCTCCGCGGACTCTGGTTTCTTCACAACTTTCTACGCAGCTGTGATGTAAATTCAATATTGCGATGTTTATCTGGCTGGAAAAGAATTTGTTACATCATTCAGGTCCAGCTATATATCTCATCTCGTGATATCATGCTTAAAAATCTAATCTAATCCTAACCGTTATTAACACTTGGATATCCTAATAATCTACGTACAAAGCAAACAACTCGCCATATCATTACGATGTCATATCTCGTCATCACTGAATTTTGCACACCCCTCGCAGACAAATCGATCATCACGACCATCGCTCTATATTTTGGACAACCTTGAAATTGGGTTACTCTGTTCCTTATACTCAAAGTTCATGGTTTCGAATGTTCATTACGTCCCCAATTACAGTATTTCACAATACTTAGATCATTACCGGCTATGAATTTTCAACTAAATCCAGCATTTTAACGTTTTCCTGGCCGAGAATACAGTCTCAATACCAAGCCTGTCCCGTTAGATAGCTGAGGTGTCTCACCCCCCTCGCTCGCTTGGCAGTTACAGGAACCACCTGGTTTATTCACAGATGACTGACTTCTCAAATGTTCCCTTTAAACTCTGCCGACATAATTAAACAAATACGATATTCTAACCAACAAAATGCACAGATTATGCTTCAAGATGCCCACACTAATTATACGCGTCGCCAATTATACCGCTATGGATTTCTATGAATTTCTTTCCATTCCCAACATTATAAAATATTCCTCGGGTTATCATATCCCGGCTTCAATGACAGGACTCTAACCTGATTCGCACATCTCATCTCAACTCATATAAAACACTCCTCGGGCTTCAGTGTCCCGGCTTCAATGACAGGTCCAACCTGATTCACAAAACTGACCTCTATTTCCCAGCTCCACAATTATCATCGACAAAGAACTGGAATAAAATCCTCACTAGAAATACCGACGTCTAATATCGCACAATGCATTAATCATGAATAACTTCGCATAAATGATATCGTATTTAATAACTTGATTTTACGAGAAATGACTGAAACATTCTACTAGATCTTTTTATTGTCAGTCAGACACAGTTTAAAATGGGCATAGGAAAACGTTTCTCTCCGTGACCAAATTCATCACCCTTGGCTCTCACCCGACAGCGCGCTTCCACTCGATTGAAAATGAGTGACCATGGATTATTATTATTAACGTCAAATTGCAGACAGAAGAATTTTACATCGAATGAACATCTTACTTTGACATCACAAAATATAGGCAGTACACTCACACGGATGACGATCTACATTGGACGTGATATCACTTCGGAACCCTATTCAATAACTTTTTACAACATTATACGGCCCTCGCAAGACTTCAAAAATTTATCCAAGTGGAAAATAAAACAAATGACTCTTTTAGTCGTACTCTCACACTTACAAAACTTAGTAGGGGTGACCACTGCGTCGTATATCCCCATGCAAAATACACTTTTAGAAATCACGAGACAAGATATAAGAGGTAGTAAGATGGAAAGCCACCTACCTCATGTCCACGCCAGTATTCGTCTTAGGGCTCACCTGTGACCCTGGCATTTATTTAGCCATCTTTACATTCATGGCTGTACATCTCATTATGTTTCTTCAGGTTTCCTGGAATAAAGCATAAAAAAAAGAAATACCCTTCACTTGTTTGCGGAGCGCACACGATGGATTATAATTATTCCCGCACACGAATTACTTAATCACATTAGAATATTTCAGTACTTTGACCGTCCTATCTGATACACTTATTTCTCTCAAGAAAACTATCTCCCCATGGAGTCAAGACTTAGCCACACTGGCTAAAATCCGCAGTCGAACTCAGTCTACTTTCGTTGGTTTGATTTCGCAGAGCAGCTCAACAATTTTCGTCCGCTTTGTATCACAAATGCCGGAGAAGGAAGCTTCGTCATGGCGTCCCTTCATATTTATAGCAGTTACCCCCTCTCTTCGGATCTCTCCCTTTGCCGCCAAGAAAATTTCTCTAAATTTTCTGACTTACCCAAACTGTAATTTCAAGAGTTTTGAAAGTGACTACATGCTTGCTACATTTCTGACGGTAGTGTTCATGGACATTTAAAATTTTTACGGGTTCGATTTGTGAGATGATTGACCTCCTTTGATAGGCACTATATTTTTTTGACTTGGCGTGGTCACGCCGTGTACACGCGCTTTGAAAATAGTTCATAAAAATTACTTGAGATTCTTCCGCCGTCGACACGTGTGGTTGACGTCACGTACCCCAGAGCGTGGGACCGAAGGTAATCACCCCCTCGTCACGTGTCAAATCCATGCTATCAAGAATCCAACTTTTAATTATTTTGTTACATTATGCATAATGTTCTTAGGGCACAAAGGTCATGGGTTCATATTTCCCCCAAGACACGAATTCCTTTCGCACAGTGACAAGGAATTTCCTTTAAATACTCCAGATGGCGAAATTTCTAATTTTGACGTCTGATGAAACATGACCTTTGAACATAAATTCCTTTCTTCTCTCTTATGCAGTTGGTCATCTTCTGGTGTACGGATATTGGTTGATGCCTTCAGCTTCCTGGTAGTTCTCCACTGAATTTTCGACTGAGCTATTTATCCCTTCCTCGCCGTCAAAATCTTCCTCGCTGTCAAAGTCTTCCTCCTCAGAACCTTCTTCAAATTCTCCCTGTTCTATCGAGATTTTCTCTGTAAGATTCCAATACTCCTCAAATGCTCTCAATATCACAGAGTCTGGGACCTGCCTGCATTCCCTACATCGTTTCAGTGGGTCATCCTGCTTTTCTTCGAGCGGTTCCACATCTTGATCCACCACTGATTCAATGAGGTTAACTTCCTGTTCCGCCATATCTTCAGGTTTGCGATAAACCTTCAAGTTGGCTGCATTGAAAATAGCCTCAGAGCGTCCATCTAACGACTGGATTTTATAGGAATTATTTCGGAAACTCTGGATGACTTTAAATGGACCCATATACAACGGTGCAAACTTCGCGTAATACTTGTCCTCAGGTTTTGAAAGAGCGGGTTTACGAACAAGCACATATTCGCCTTCTTTCAAGGGCCGATGAAATCTTTTATTTTTGACGCGTCTCAAACGTCGGTCAGCTTGCTGACGAAGGTGCCTAGCTGTCTCTTCAATGCGCATCGCTTGAGTCGGCCGTGGGTCGCTCGGACACTTCACCACTGCGTGCCATGGTCTCAAAGGATAAATATCGGAATGAACCACATTTGGGACGCATCCTATAGATTCGTGGATCGTGTTATTCACGCAATCTTCTATGATAGGCAACACATCCATCCATCTCCAATGCTCTTGAGCACAGAAGATCCGACAGAACTTCGCGATGACCTGCATAATTCGCTCTGACGGGTTTCCCTCAGGATGGCGAACTGAACTAAGAATATGTCGAATTTCAAGCCTTTGCAACTCCTGTTTAAATTGAGCTGAGGTAAATTGTGTACCGTGGTCCGTTAACAAAAACATGGGCTTCCCCATAGCTGGAATTATGGTCCTATTTATAGCTCTTAATACCAATTTAGTGTTTGCTTTCTGTAATGGACATAACGATGTGAACTTAGAGAATACGTCCACGGTTACCAAGACGTATCTATTCCCTCTACGTGACTTGGGAAGGACTCCGTAAATATCCATCGCGAACAATTCACGAGGTTTAGCTGGTAAGAGAGGTATCGGTGCCTGTCGAATGAGGTACGGGTTCGCCTTAACCCTCTGGCATGTGTCACATGTAATTACAAGGCTTCTCACGTCTTCTCGTAGATGAACCCAAGTGAACGTTTCCTGAAGGGTGGCGGTGACCTTGTCAATCCCACCATGACCGGTTATCCTATGGGCATGCCATATAAGACCCTTCCTAAGTGGTGGTGGTACCACAATTCGAGATTTAGTGTGATCCTTGTCTATGAATTTCAACAAGGTGTTGTCGACAAACAAATAGCTCTCAGCTAGCTTCTCAACTTCTCCACGTCCTGGGTCGTCATGTGGAAGTTCTCCCTTCAACAACGAAATTAACCTGCCACAGAACTGGTCCTGTCGTTGACATTCTGGTAATCGTGTCAGCTCATTTAGAAAGGTTCTATCTTCGTCAGTTAACTCCACGAAGTTCACCTCATGTTCGTCATCGTTTGGGTTTCGACTTAGGGCATCCGCCAGGACATTTGACATTCCTGAACAGTGCTCGATGGTCAGATCAAACTGCTGGATAAACAGTGCCCACCTAGCTACTCTCTCGCTAGCAACTACCGTCTTCATCACAAAGGTCAAGGCCTTGTGATCCGTCCTAATGGTTATAGGGAATCCAAAAATCATCTTTCTCCAGTGCTGTAGTGATTGTACAATTGCAAGCATTTCTAATTCAGTGACACTGTATTTTAGCTCGTGTTTCCTAAGTTTACGGCTAAAGAATGCCAAGTAGTTCTTCTTCTTCGGTTCTTCTCCTTCCTCTTGGTATAAAACTGCACCAATCCCTACGGTGGAAGCATCAGTTTGCAAGATAAAGGCCTTATCGAAATTCGGGTACCCTAGCTTCACACTTCTAGCTAACATCTCCTTAGTATCCCGAAAAGAAATCTCATGTTCCCTAGACCATTTCCATCGATTGTTCTTTACTAGCAAATCTTGCAAGGGAGCCACAACCTCCGTATAATTTGGACAGTGATCACTGAAAAATTGACTCATACCCAAGAACTGTCGGACGTTCTTTACCTTGATAGGCCTTGGAAAGTTGTCAATTGCCTGCAATTTCGCTGGGTTAGGGCGTACTCCTTCACCATCAATGATGTGTCCTAAGAAGAGAACTTCCTCCTGTCCGAAATTTGATTTTTTCAAGTTGATCTTAAAACCGGCCACCCTAAGATTTTCGAGTAGCAACTCGAGATGATGAAGATTTTCCTCGAAATCCTTCGACGAAAGCAATATGTCATCGACATAGCGCGTAGTTATGGCCTTAACTTGTTCGGTGAGGTTGCGATCTAGGGCGCGTATGAGAGCTGCACCGGCGTTTTTTATTCCAAACGCGAGACGGTTAAAAACATACGCGTGCTGGTCATACAGGAATCCAGTAAACAATCTTGACTTCTCATCGAGCATTATATGATGATACGACGAGGTCAGATCAATATTAGTGAAGCGGCGCTTGCCCCTAAACCTCCTAATAACTTCCTTGATGGGAGGAGCTCTGTCATTTTCAGGGATTAGTCTGTCATTTACGACCCTTGCATCCAAGCATACCCTCAGGGACCCGTCGGGTTTCTGAACGGTAACTAAGGAATTAACGAATGGTGTATTTGCCTTGGAAATCAACCCACTTTCTTCCATCTCTTTAATAATTTTTCCAGCCTCCTGGCGATGTTTCTCCGGAATGGGATACGGCCTACGTTTGAACGGCTCCCAACTGTTTACAGCCAACACATATTTGAAATTTGGAATGCATCCTGGCTTTGAATCGAATACATCCTGATATTTGAGAAGTAGTTCCCTCAACTTCATCTTCTCTTCCGCCGTCCCTGGGCATTCTGATACTTTCTGATTTATCAAATCTTCTACAGCCCTTCCCAATTCAGTCTCGAGGACATCCCACTCTTCCTGGTTGACCTCTTCTATTCCCTGTTCTATCTCCTCTTCTGTCTCCTTAGAAACGGTAGTGAAATGGACTTCTTCCTCACACATTCTTCTCCCAGTCTGACCCAATGATTCTTCGTTTAGAGCTACTAATTCCGGTCCGTCATCCTTCCTAAATTTCACCTCTCTCCTTCCTAAATCGATGACGGCATTACTTTCACAAATGAAGTCTGCCCCCAGAATAACATTATAGTGCAGCTTTGAAATTATGACAAAAGGATGCGAAAATGTCATGTCTCCTATCTGCAAATCCAAAAATGTCTGCGTTTTACAAATGGCAGTTTTGTCGGGAATGACTCCTCTAATTTTGATATTTGCTACAGGAATTTCTGGCAATTTCTTCCGAGTAGACAATTCGTTAAAGAAATTTTGTGAAATTAAGCTGATGCTGGCGCCTGTATCCAATAAACAGCTCACCTTAAAGTTGCATATCCTGACATTAATGATTGGTAGCTCTCTTACTTTCCTAACCTCCTGTCTGAGGTGGTCTTCCACTAATTCATCTGGTTGTATAATCCAGGAGTCAATCTGGGCCACTATCCAGCCGTCGCGAGAAACATATTCAGGCTGTGTGTGGGAATCCTGTCTCGTAACCACTACTGGAAATTTGGAGTTTTTTTTCCGCTCATTTGACGAATTCAGATTTTCGTCGAAATGAGGCGCGTTAGGGTTTAATTCTCTATCCTGGTGGTAGGTTTTTCGGATAGCTCCAGTATGGGACATGTCTTGAGCTCCTACACAGTCAGTGTTGACTTCCCTTCGTTGGATGCTGTCCTTCCATTTGTCCTGTCCGGTACCTGACCTCAGCTCTCTCAAATACTGGTCCCCTTCTCTCCTTCTCTCTTCAGGCCCGTGCCAACGGTCAGAACGTCTGGAATTTTCGTAACCGTCCCCTCTTCTGTTGCCTTCATTCCCGCGTGGGTTCCTTCGTCTTAGATCTGAGTTCCCCTGGTATCGACCCTGGTTTCTTCTCCACTGTTCTCGGCGTCTGTCCCACTCTTCGTGATGGTATCTGGGCTGTTCCCAGTTCTTCCTACCTTGGTATGGCCTGGTGTCGAACCGCCGCCCCTCATTCTCATATCTCGGTGCTCGTGAAACTTCCCTATCTGGCGCGCTCTCCTGGCTGTGATTTACGACATTCACCTGGGGCTCTGAATGCCTGACTATTCGCGGGGCTGATTGATGCGAATGGGTCTGGTCCAGCTGTCGCAATATCAATTCTGCCTGCATCGGGGTTTCGACCTTCGCAGCAATTAATATTCTCTGGATATCCGGTGGGAACTGTTTCTGGATAGCCTGAACCAGTTCTTGCTGACTTGGGGCTGATTCCAGTTCCTTGAACTTAACTAATTGTTCGGTAAAGTAAAGCGAAAATTTCGGCGGTCCTGCTGTGTTATACCGGCGACTATATAACTCTAGCCTTAGGTTCTGCTGAATCTCAGAATTCCAAAATTTGCCCAAAAATGCGGTCTGAAATTCCTCGAACGTGTCAAAGCTATATCGGAAACCTTTGAACCACAGCGACGCAACTCCGTCTAGGTACCGTTCCACAGTCCTTAGTTGCCTCTCTTCAGGTATCCTATTATCGCGAATATACTCCCTAAGTTCTCTAAGAAAACCCTTTGGCGTCTGGGTACCACTGCCATCGAATTTCTTAGGCTGATCTTCCTTAAGACGAATCATGTTTATAACATTAGTGACGTTTTGCCCCTGAGAATGGGTAGAATTGTCAAAGTGTCCGTTCCCTGCAGGATGTAAGGGACTACTAACGTTGCTAGGGCAACTGAACGACATGTCTGAGGTGCGGCGAGATTTACTAACCACTTCCTCTATCTTGGCCTGGACTCCTACGATATTGTTCACTAACCCATCCAGTTCTAATTTCTGGGCACTAACTTCCCCCTTTAGAGCCTCATGAACAGAAGTCAACTCGTCGCTCAGTGTTATGACCTTATCTTGGGTATCTTTAAGTTGTTTCGATAGGTCTACCCTTGTATCGCCTAGATCCTTTCCTAGTTCCTCAATATCTGCTTGGACCTCCTCAATACTCCTAGCCGTTTCTTCCTGAGTTGTACCTAATTTTCTCATATCCTCTTTATTCATCTGGATTAATTTAGAGTCAATGGCCTCAATACGCTGGCCTACAGTTGCCTTGACGTCTTCGGCTACCTGGTCTACTTTGTCATTTACGACGGCTATCTCTTTACGCAACATTTCCTTATGTTCATTCATTGCTGTAAAGACCTTTGACTTATCGTCTTCACGCATGATGTTGAACTTCTCTACCTCTGTCTTCAGATCGGCCTTAAGCTCAGCTTGATCTGACATCAACTGCTGATGTAGTTCCCTACTTTCGTTGACGTGCCTATCGAGGTCTCCTCTAATTATGTCCTGATTTTCACTGAGAACACGATGTAGCTCGCGAGTTTCTATGAACTGCTGATTTATTTCATGTTTAAAGTCAACCTGTGCTTTAGTGTTCTGCTCCACCTTCACATTTAAGTCACCAATGTCCTTCCTAATATCAACGCTAGCTTCCTTACAACTATCCTGAGTGTCCTGCACTTTAATGTCAACATTTTGAACAACTTCCTTCATACCTTTTAATTCTACATCTGCACTATCTAATTTATTGTCCACTGTCTCCAGCTTATTATCCAACCTTACACCCATAGATTTAATACTCTCACTTAAGTCCTTGATCATTTGGACCAACTGCCCTTGGGTCAATTCTCCCTCCTGCATAAACATACTGTATTTAACAGAAAACGATAGGTCATCGGTGAGCCCGAGACTTCAACGGCGTATAACAGGACTACAACGATAAACATCACAACATCCTCCTATCCAACACATCACACTGTAAATGCAACATTCTCTAAAATTTTTATTTAATAAAACGTGAAATGCAATGTTCACTCGATCAAAGTGATCAGCCAAAACACTCAAACCAGTATTCAAAATTTGGGAAATTACACTAACACACTTAAATTATACCTTTCATTCAGTAGATAAATTATTCTCATAGTGGTATCTCCTAGCCTTACTCATCGGGCGTTTATCTATTTCTTCGAGTTCACTCTCAACTCTGGCGCACGATTTTATCATCCATAATGTGGCATAGCCTCAACATTATTTCTCTTTTCCCGTAGTACACGATTTTTTTCAAAATATCCTTATCGTTATCGTGACTTAGGTTCCCTCATCGTTATCGTGACTTATGCCCCATCGTTAAGTGACTGATGCCACCACGTTGGAAGCCATTTTAATGAACCCTTTAGGTCCTTATTGAGGGATACCTACCTTCCTTACCTATCAGCAAAGTTCATGAGATCTGTCTCTTGGGTCGTTTCGGGTTCTTCGTCACTTGCTGAGGTAAGGGTAGGGTTCATTAATTCTAATCTATCTACTGGAATGAAAGGTCTATTTATAAGATTCCTATTTATTCAGGGAAATGAAGTAATTTACTATGTCAACGATGTCATAGTCAATTGTGTCCACTGGACACCACAATCATTTTTACATAAATGTCAGAACACTGGTGTGAGACTTTAACGCAATCGCCTGGTGGGCATTCTTACTAGAAACCATTGTCTCAATTATTAATCATTTAAGAAAGGAAAGTCTGGAAATCCTTAAATTCGGCTTCCATGTGAGACCACATGTATCATCATAGTGATTCGTTATGGTCCAGCCCTCGTAACACGAACTCTGGACTCTGAGTATAATTAAGGCCGTCCAATCGGTGTGTGCCACACAGTGGTTCTACGGCATGGACCCTTAATTGAATCGATGTGACCTGCGTCTATGTCATGGACCGACATCTAATCTTCTAAGTTACTTTAAAGTCATTGTGGATGATGACCGCAAGGAAATGATGCTACAATGGCATATGGCCCTAATTTAAGTCACTGAGGTTGATGACCCCCTGACCATCCAAATTTCTAAGCTGAAGGCTAAACACAATTAAGTTACATCGGTTGATGACCAAAGTTCCACTTTACTATCCCCAGCACATTCATTGCTCAATCAATCAAAGTTCAATAATTACAACAATAGCAATGCTCACAAACTTTGTGGCAGTAAAATCCATTTCCTTCGGATATGTCCCTTTAATCTTTACTTTATTTTAATATTCCCCAGACAACAAATTAAAATTTCCAGAATGCATCTCCAAGTTATTCGCTTGATTAAAGTTATTTCAAAATGCGGTTCACTGAATTTAATAATTTAATAAATTTAAATGATTTATCGAAATGTTAAAGAACAGTAAATTTTATCTCCGCGGACTCTGGTTTCTTCACAACTTTCTACGCAGCTGTGATGTAAATTCAATATTGCGATGTTTATCTGGCTGGAAAAGAATTTGTTACATCATTCAGGTCCAGCTATATATCTCATCTCGTGATATCATGCTTAAAAATCTAATCTAATCCTAACCGTTATTAACACTTGGATATCCTAATAATCTACGTACAAAGCAAACAACTCGCCATATCATTACGATGTCATATCTCGTCATCACTGAATTTTGCACACCCCTCGCAGACAAATCGATCATCACGACCATCGCTCTATATTTTGGACAACCTTGAAATTGGGTTACTCTGTTCCTTATACTCAAAGTTCATGGTTTCGAATGTTCATTACGTCCCCAATTACAGTATTTCACAATACTTAGATCATTACCGGCTATGAATTTTCAACTAAATCCAGCATTTTAACGTTTTCCTGGCCGAGAATACAGTCTCAATACCAAGCCTGTCCCGTTAGATAGCTGAGGTGTCTCACCCCCCTCGCTCGCTTGGCAGTTACAGGAACCACCTGGTTTATTCACAGATGACTGACTTCTCAAATGTTCCCTTTAAACTCTGCCGACATAATTAAACAAATACGATATTCTAACCAACAAAATGCACAGATTATGCTTCAAGATGCCCACACTAATTATACGCGTCGCCAATTATACCGCTATGGATTTCTATGAATTTCTTTCCATTCCCAACATTATAAAATATTCCTCGGGTTATCATATCCCGGCTTCAATGACAGGACTCTAACCTGATTCGCACATCTCATCTCAACTCATATAAAACACTCCTCGGGCTTCAGTGTCCCGGCTTCAATGACAGGTCCAACCTGATTCACAAAACTGACCTCTATTTCCCAGCTCCACAATTATCATCGACAAAGAACTGGAATAAAATCCTCACTAGAAATACCGACGTCTAATATCGCACAATGCATTAATCATGAATAACTTCGCATAAATGATATCGTATTTAATAACTTGATTTTACGAGAAATGACTGAAACATTCTACTAGATCTTTTTATTGTCAGTCAGACACAGTTTAAAATGGGCATAGGAAAACGTTTCTCTCCGTGACCAAATTCATCACCCTTGGCTCTCACCCGACAGCGCGCTTCCACTCGATTGAAAATGAGTGACCATGGATTATTATTATTAACGTCAAATTGCAGACAGAAGAATTTTACATCGAATAAA
The DNA here is from genome assembly GCF_040414725.1 of Anabrus simplex. Lineage (NCBI taxonomy): Eukaryota > Metazoa > Arthropoda > Insecta > Orthoptera > Tettigoniidae > Anabrus > Anabrus simplex. The sequence continues at coordinate 127,434,364 of NC_090272.1, read as the reverse complement.
CATCTTACTTTGACATCACAAAATACAGGCAGTACACTCACACGGATGACGATCTACATTGGACGTGATATCACTTCGGAACCCTATTCAATAACTTTTTACAACATTATACGGCCCTCGCAAGACTTCAAAAATTTATCCAAGTGGAAAATAAAACAAATGACTCTTTTAGTCGTACTCTCACACTTACAAAACTTAGTAGGGGTGACCACTGCGTCGTATATCCCCATGCAAAATACACTTTTAGAAATCACGAGACAAGATATAAGAGGTAGTAAGATGGAAAGCCACCTACCTCATGTCCACGCCAGTATTCGTCTTAGGGCTCACCTGTGACCCTGGCATTTATTTAGCCATCTTTACATTCATGGCTGTACATCTCATTATGTTTCTTCAGGTTTCCTGGAATAAAGCATAAAAAAAAGAAATACCCTTCACTTGTTTGCGGAGCGCACACGATGGATTATAATTATTCCCGCACACGAATTACTTAATCACATTAGAATATTTCAGTACTTTGACCGTCCTATCTGATACACTTATTTCTCTCAAGAAAACTATCTCCCCATGGAGTCAAGACTTAGCCACACGGGCTAAAATCCGCAGTCGAACTCAGTCTACTTTCGTTGGTTTGATTTCGCAGAGCAGCTCAACAATTTTCGTCCGCTTTGTATCACAAATGCCGGAGAAGGAAGCTTCGTCATGGCGTCCCTTCATATTTATAGCAGTTACCCCCTCTCTTCGGATCTCTCCCTTTGCCGCCAAGAAAATTTCTCTAAATTTTCTGACTTACCTAAACTGTAATTTCAAGAGTTTTGAAAGTGACTACATGCTTGCTACATTTCTGACGGTAGTGTTCATGGACATTTAAAATTTTTACGGGTTCGATTTGTGAGATGATTGACCTCCTTTGATAGGCACTATATTTTTTTGACTTGGCGTGGTCACGCCGTGTACACGCGCTTTGAAAATAGTTCATAAAAATTACTTGAGATTCTTCCGCCGTCGACACGTGTGGTTGACGTCACGTACCCCAGAGCGTGGGACCGAAGGTAATCACCCCCTCGTCACGTGTCAAATCCATGCTATCAAGAATCCAACTTTTAATTATTTTGTTACATTATGCATAATGTTCTTAGGGCACAAAGGTCATGGGTTCAGTACAGACACACGGTAGTTACGATTTTATTTATATAGATGTGTGACCAATCCAGTAATTACAGAAGTATATCATGGTTAGTAAACACATTCAATAGATGCAGCAAGTCTGGCAGAGTATTGTATAGTCAAACACTGCGGATACTTTTAACTTGTCAGACCTTCACAGACTTACGATTCACCACACTTAACAATGGTAAGTAAGTATCCTCTGAGTCAGAATATGAAATGACCAACATTGCATAGATTTGTGGCAACTTGTAGATGTTTCTCTCCCATACTGTCAGTTCAGAAGACCCTGAAAAAGGACAAAAAACACCTTTGATGGAGAAATGGTGATCCCGTATTGACTACATATGAGCTCCAGAATGTTGAAGAAACCATCTGTCACCGGGCGAGTTGGCTGTGCGGGTAAGGGTCGTGCAGCTGTGAGCTTGCATCCGGGAGATAGTGAGTTCGAACCCCACTGTCGGCAGCCCTGAAGATGGTTTTTCCGTGGTTTCCCATTTTCACACCAGGCAGATACTGGGACTGTACCTTAATTAAGGCCACGGCCGCTTTTTTCTCACTCCTAGGCCTTCCCTGTCCCATCGTCGTCGAAAGACATATCTGTGTCGGTGGGACGTAAAGCAAAATAGCAACAAAAAAATCTGTCGCCGAGCTGGGTGGCTCAGATGTTTAAGGCGCTGGCTTTCTGTGCCCAAGTAGTCAGGATCTATCCTGGTTCAGTCCGGTGGTATCTGAAGGTGCTCAAATACGTCAGCCCCGTGTCTGAAGAACTGAGGGACAACACTGTAGCACCTTGGCGTCTTCCAAAACCAGAAAAGTAGTTAGTGGGACGTAAATCCATTATTATTATTATTATTATTATTATTATTATTATTATTATTATTATTATTATTATTATTATTATTATTATTATTAATTTTATTATTTTTAACATCTGTTTTCCTGTGTAGGTGGGATATTTCCTGATAGTCGTAACAGGAGACTAAAAGGGCTAACTCCCAGTGGTCTTAACTTGGGAGTGTAGGTTGACAACCTCTAGCTGAGTTTGGCATTGTTTTTGCTAGTTGCTTTATGCCGCACCGACACAGATAGGTCTTATGGCGACGATGGGACAGGAAAAGGCTAGGAGTGGGAAGGAAGCTGCCGTGGCCTTGATTAAGGTACAGCCCCAGCATTCGCCTGGTGTGAAAATAGGAAACCATGGAAAACCATCTTCAGGGCTGCCGACAGTGGGGTTCGAACCTACTATCTCCCGAATACTGGATACTGGCCGCACTTAAGGTCTGGCATTGTTTTCACTTGTACCAGGTTCTTCACTTCTTCCTTTCCGACCTCCTCTAATCAGTTCTTATTTTCAGCTGACCTCGACGGTATTAGATTTGCGAGACTTTAGAGTGTCTTTAATTTTCATAGCCCTTCCCTTTCTTTCTGATGTCCACACTCTTCGAAAGGGTTGGCCCTCTTCCGATTTTTCCTCTGCTTAGTGTTAAGAAAGGATGGTGGCCCTAACACTGAGCCCTGTGGTACACCGACTGATATGGTTCAGTAAGTACTATTAGTATTCGCGAATCGACAATTTTTTTCCCTATTCGTAAGACTGTCTAAAAACCCAATCTAAGGCACCATACCTTATGCCATCTTCTTCTAATAGTCGGGCTGAGTGGCCCAGGCGGTTGTAGCGCTGGCCTTCTAACCCCAACTTCGCAGGTTCTACCCTGGCTCAGTCCGGTGTTATTTGAAAGTGCTCAAATACATCAGACTCCTGTCGGTAGATTTAATGGAACGTAAAAGAACTCCTGCAGGACAAAATTCTGGCACCTCGGCGTCTCCGAAAACCATCAAAGTAGTAGCGGAACGTAAAAGCAATAACATTATTATCTTCTTCCAATTAATTGATTAAAATACCACAATTAACTTTATCAAATGCATTTTTATATCTATGAATATGCCCGAGGCTAATTTATCTAGATCCAAGGCTTCTTGAATTCACTAACAGTATCTTTGACAGTAATGTAAGCGCTTGAAGTTTGTATAAATACATATTGAGAAAGGAAATTACTATTGTAGAGAGAGATTTTAATAATTATATGCTCCAACATTTTTAGCAAAATAGGAACGATAAAGATAGACCTATAATTATTAAGTTCAGTGTTACCACCTCTTCCATATATAGATACAGCCTTAGCTATTTTAAATATTTTAGGGACTTTACTCTCACGTATAGATTTATTGATTAATTTAGTAATATGAGGAATGAAACGAAATGACAATTTGTTAATGTATGGTTGCTAATACCATATCAGTCTCTATTTTTTTATATTACACTATCAACTTCACTGTCATTGGTTGAATTTAAAAACAAAAATTACTTGGTACTGTTCCTATATTAAAAGGTTCGTTTAAATGAATATTGCTGGCCAGATACTAATAAAATATTCATCGAATTTTGCAGAAACCTGTAATTGATTAGTAACTTATCATGCATTTTCAGATGAATATCCTTATTGTTATCAGTATTTCTTGTTAAAATATCACTTATAACTTGCCACTGATTACTTGTGTCCCTTAAGCAGACCTATTCAACAAGATCATTGATAAAGACTGTGCCAGTTGACTTACCAATGTTACGTTTCCCATCTAGAAAGGAAAAGGAGATGTTAGAGACTGCTCCAATTATCGACCAATTCGTCTGCTTTGTCAAACAATGAAGATCTTAGAGCGTATCCTAGATGCACACCTTCCTGACATAGTTTAAATTGTCCCAAACCAACGTGGTTTTTTTGAAAGGAACGAAAAATCGACGCTATACATGCAACACGTCTTTTGTTAGAACGTCGCGATGAAGAGAAAAACCATTCCACATCGCTGTCTTGGATCTAGAAAAGGCCTTTGACAGGGTGCCTCGTGATCTTATTTGGCATGTACTCAGGCTTCATGGTGTGCCAGAAGTATATATTCGATAGATCTAGCTTCTGTATCGGAATGCCACCAGCTCTGTCCGTTGTGCTGCTGGAATGTCTGCACCATTTCGCATTCAAGTTGGCGTTCATCAAGGATTGGCTCTATCTCCGCTTCTGTTCATCCTCTGTCTCGACACCATAAGTACAAAAGTATTAACACCACACCCTTGGACTCTACTCTATACTGATGATGTTATGGTCGCCTGCAAATCCCGTCAAGATTTGCAAGAATTAGTCCAGCGTTGGAAAAAAACCCTTGGACAGATACGGCCTGCGATTTAACGTCGGGAAAACTGAGTACCTCGAGTGTGGGGTACAAAGTGATGGGTCAATTAACATCGACGGTGTTGATATTCTCAAAACATATCAATTAAAATGTCTGGGAACACATATCCAATTGGATAGTGACCCACTCCCAGATATTCGAAACAGAATCAACGCTGCCTGGATGAAGTGGCGAAAAATCACAGGAGTATTTTTTGATCGCAGGGTGCCAATGTATCTGAAATCCAAAATCTATGGAACCATCATTAGACCAGTGGCACTGTATGGAACCGAGTTTTGGCCAGTCACAACGAGACATGAACAACAGCTACATGCCATGGAGACGAAGATGCTTTGCTGGCCAATGGGACTCACTAGACTAGACCTCATCAGAAATTAGGATGTTCGGATGGCTTGTGGTGTGGCACCAGTCCCTGAGAAAATACAAGAGAATCGTTTGCGATGGTATGGCCACGTGTTACGCAGAAACTCTTCAGTTGCTAGAAGAGCATTTAACTTAAGTCCTGATGGCCGCAGACCAGGAGGGCGACCAAAGAAGCGCTAGTTCGACACTCTGCGAGAGAATATGTGACGAAAGTCTATCCTGAGATGCTCAAGGCCCATCAACTGGATACAGAAGTGCAGAACAGTAGACTCTGCAATTAAGCGGGACAAATGTTAGGAAGAAGATCAAGAAGAAAAAGAAGAGAGACTTGTGTTCCTTAAGCTATTAATGTAGTACGAGTTCTCTAACTCTTTCTTACGTTTAGTAACTTTATTATACACTAATGTGTAATATTTATTTAACTCTCGTGATACATAACCACATCTCATTTTTAATCTAACTTTTTGTCCCTTCATTTTACTTCTTATGGTGAACAAAGTCTAAAAGTTTAGGAGTTATCCATGGGCAAAGTGGTATTAGGGGGTGGGGGGGGTGTTCTGCCCGAAGGCAGGTCCGAACCTCCACAGAGATGTGCCTGAGCCGGAGTTTACGTACGGTAGGGTGGCCAGTTCCTTTCCGCTCCTCCATTCCCTTACCCCCACCAACAGCGCGTGGCAACCCATCCACTTCTCGACCACTCCCAATGTTGCTTAACTTCGGAGATCTCACGGGATCCGGTGTTTCAAAACGGCTACGGCCGTTGGCAAAGTGGTATTGCTCTTTAAATATTTATCTGCTTAATGGTTTATTTTTAACCTCTATACAAGCTTTTGTTTCATACTCGACAAAACTATCCAGGAGCAATGATTTCTTTGTCAGTTGTGTGTGGATGGTGGCGAAAACACAAACGCATTGATGTCTAACTAGGTATCCTTAAAATTGTACAAGACTACCACTTAAGGAATACGGTGACTTCTGAGCAAATACCTGTGAGGCTGTAATCGTATGACACCCCATGTTCTACAGTAATTTGCCTTGTTAATTTCTCTTCCACTAGCCCGGACACTAAGTACGATGGTCACATACGTGCCAAGATTGCCACGTGTACGTGAAGTTGGAAACACGAAGCTCAGTTCTCTAACAGGATGCTAATGCAACTTGTTAATACACGAATGAATTATTTTGAATCCGAAAGCGTTTCATAATTTTAATTGTAAATATAGTGACGATGGTTTGTTTGTATTCCAAGTGTTCGATTTACCTCAACCCCTGGAAGTACTACATTGCTGCCTATCAAACTCCCATACTCTCACAGATATCAGACTGATGTCAACGATTTAAGCACTTCACGTTAACCAGGTACTGTACATTATATGTGAAGTGGATGGTTACAGGGCTTAATATTAAGAAGGTAGGGACGTTCTAAAACCTGTATACTTACTCCACTATTAGTCCACCCTCACCCCCTGTGGATGGGGGATCCAGACGAAGAACACACCCACGGTATCCCCTGCCTGTTGTAAAAGGCGACTAAAATGGCGGCCAAGGGATGATGACATTAGAACCACGATATTACTTAAGATAGTACCATTACGTGCGGAACACCATGGATCGACTTTTCTTGCGATTAGTACTATTACATGTGCCTGCTTTTAGAGCAATAGTCACTACTACATAAGGAACGCGAATCGCTGCGGCCTCCAGCTGGGTCTGTGATTAGTATCAACAGGGACTCCGTCTCCATGGTTAAAATGTCACAGGGGACCCGGGTTCGATTCCCGCCAGGGTCGGGAATTTAAACCATAATAGTTTAATTTCGCTGGTACGGCGGCTGGGTGTATGTGTCGTCTTCAGCATCATTTCATCCTCATCACGACACACAGGTCGCCTATGGGCGTCGATTCAAAAGACAAGCACCTGGCGAACCGAACTTGTCCTCGGAAACTCCCGGCACTAAAAGCTATACGCCATTTCATTTTCATCAACGGGGGAAGATTACTATGGGAGTAGTACCATTATATGAAGAACATCGCGGGTCTGTGTTGCCTGTGGGTGGTACCATAATGTGTGATACACCGTGGGTTTGCATTTCCTGTGATTAGTACCACAATGTGAGCAACGCCATGAGTATACGTGGCCTGCGATTAGTTCCACTAAGTGAGGAACATCACGGGAATATCGGCGCCCGTGATTAGTCCCACTATATGCGAAACACCATAGGTTCGTGTGTGTGATATTCTGTGGGTCTACATTACCTGTGATTAGTACCACCATGTGAGAAACACCACGAGTCTACGTTACCTGTTAAAGATAGGCACTCGACTGCGTAGAGGACTGAAGGTCTGACTATTAAATTACAGTGTCGTAGTTTAACATTCATCGATAAGTGTTTTGGAGGCGTAAATAGTAGGAGAATACGGGTACTAAAACAATGGGTGCTGCGTCAGCATTTTCCCACGAGGTCATTGACCCTTAGTAGTGTAGGCCTACATATGCGGGTTGTGTCTCGAGGTCATTGACCCCTAGTATAGCAGTAGTGCAATGCCGATTCGCTGATGCCAGTAGCCGTTCCCGACGCAGATTTTGCATAAAAGAGCAAGTCTAACCTCACAGACGCCATCTCGGAAGGGCTTAACCTCACTTTTACGGCCAGATGCCCTTTCCGACACCATCCTAAGTAGTTGGGCAATGTGGATTCGCGTAAGAGAGCAAGCCTATCCTCATGGAGGTCCCTAACCTCACTTTCACGATTAGATGCCCTTCCCGACGGCATCTTGAGTAGTAGGGCAATGGGGATTCTCGCGATGCCATCTTAAGTAGTAGGGCAATGTGGATTCGCATAAGAGAGCACAGTCACCATCTGTGATTTTAAGAGAGGTTAGCTTTAGGCTTTACGTCTCCATCCAACAGAATACTTAGTTGTGCACCTGTGTTATCGAGTAATCTGCTTCTGGCTTTAAGTCTCCACCCGATGGACAAGTAACGTGACGTCACAGTCATATCTTTGCGTATGAGAGCAAGCTTAAACACACGACGCCATTTTGAAGGGGCCTCTCCTCACAGATACTATTTTAGTGGGGTCTGGCCCAGTTTTATTCTGTTTAAGGTTTTACGTCTCCATCCAACGGACAAATAAGTGACGTTACAGCGTGAGTAATTTTAAAAGAGGTCAGCGCATGGCTTTATGCCTCCATCCGACAGTGACGAACAAGTCTAAACATGCATAACTATGACGACGTGATCTTATGCTCAAGGCTTTACAACCCCCATCCGACAGACTGTCTCCGACGGGGCTGAGCACATGGGCGTCGACATGGTTGTACATGTTTAGACTTGTTCGTTATCAAGGTGACGCTTTAGTAAACTCAAGCCTTTATAGATGGTATGAGTGTAAATATTTTCGATGGGTGTAAGGAAGCAAAGGGAATGCAATACGGTAAGTAGAATATTTTGACATTAATGAAATATTTATTGTATAATTATTTACAAAATTAAACAAACTACTATCGGTTATACAATAGTCTTGGTTATGATGACAGGTTGGCTGTACTCCTTAACAGTTTACTGCGAAGAGGTAACATGCTTCCAAAATTGTAATGCCCCCTGCAACAATTAAATTAAACAATTAAACAAAACATTTATTGTTTATGAAATTAAGTTTTTAAAATATATTATACTAATGTATGTTATGCTTTACCAAGAAGATAATGCAGTTCGTACCTTGTCGTTTTCCATGTGCTATCCTCCTTTCTAAATCATTATCGTGTACTGTAATGTAGGAAAATGTTCATTCATACACTGTGTACAGTTTACAATCTTCGGATTAGGTCCATCCCAATCATCCGAACCATTTTTACCTCCATGCTGGTACTGACGTTGACAGGGTCTGCATAAAGCTATGTCGATTGACATCTTACTGTGGTGAGGAAGGTTGTCCCAAAAGGCATCTACGAAAGGAGCAGCGTACGTAGATAAAAATCCTGGTGGCAAACATTGAATCAGATGTTTTGGCATCTGATATAAGGTTCTCTGTCTATAGAACATCTTAATAGCCTCACTTACTTGTGTGAGATAAATAAGATGTTGCGTATTAGCATGCGAATAGCATGCACATTCACAATTTTGTTTTTTATCAAGACGATTGTCTGTAACTGTGTAGTCTTTTCCTTCTTTCTGTTCCATTGTGTACGATGTAGAAGCACGCACTAATATTCATGATAAAGGACTATCTTTATTTATAGTCTTGTAACAATATTCGTTAGCGGATGGTAAGTAACATCACTCATATGAATAATAAGACAATAGGCTGTTGTGTTAGCAGGAATGTTTTCAGATGTTTCAAATTCTAAACGAATGTCGACAGGAGATTCTTTTATAGATTCTTCATGATAAGAGCAGCCTATAAGTACAATCGGTGCTTTATTTTTAAATTCTTCAGGCGAAAATAGAGGACGATCTTCCTTTTGATAATACGATGATTGGAATTTACAAAACATGTCATAGAGCAACTCAAATTTATTTTTCTCAAAATTAATGTCCATGTTTTCCTAAGGATACATAATTCTGTTGAGATATAGTCTAATATTTCTTAATTTACAGTGATCAAAGTCTGAGCTGCCTTTTTCAATGTTAAATTTACGATGGGTTTGAAATCCAAAAGTAATAAACAAAGTCTTTTCAGTAAAACGTGACGTTTTAACAGCCCAGCTATGCTTGTTGGTAGGTGGTAACACTGGATATTCATGCAGCTCCCAACTTCGAAAACGTATAGGTAATGGTGCATTATTTTCTACAATCTTCAGCAATCGAAGTTTTTCTCGATCAGATAATGTTACATGTGGAATCCTCCAAAATATACGATGAAGTGTAATTTTCGAGTCTACTTGTGTTTCTGCTGCTTTAAGAGAATTGTAATCACTTCGATCACGGATTAGAATGAGCTCTTGTTTTGCGTTGATTATAATACGTCTAAAGTCTTCTGCGAAGCCAATAATATATTTCATTGATAACATACCTGTAAAATTCCGTCCTCATTAATCATTTAGTTGTAAGTAGCTTTTGGACACCATCATGCCATCCGTAAAAGAATACTTTCTTCAACACTAAAAGAAGGATGAAGTTTCATTGCACTAGTAATACTAACATTCTTCGATCTACCTATTTCGACATTAATTAATATCGCGCTTCAGAAAAGATTCAGAAAAGACAAAAGCTAGACCATGGTTGTTTAGTTGAGATGTGCTTGGTCCGCTTCCAGAGTTGCTATAATAACCCCTGCGTATAAAGGAAATGGTGATAGACATAATGCTGAAAATGGCAGGCCAGTAAGTTTAACATGCGTTGCATGTAAAAATTTGAGGAAGCATTCTTTCTGATTATATCAGACATGTTTGCGAAATTAATAACTGGTTCGATAGAAGGAAGTTATTCCATTGAAGCTCAACTTGTAGGATTCCAGCAAGATATAGAAGATACCTTGGATTCAGGAGGTCAAATGGACTGTACCACGATTGACCTGTCCAAAGCATTTGATAGGGTTCATCATGGGAGACTACTGGCAAAAATGAGTGCAACTGGACTAGACAAAAGAGTGACTGAATGGGTTGCTATATTTCCAGAAAATAGATCTACGAGAATTAGAATAGACGCAGCTTGATCTGACCCTGTAATAATTAAGAGGGGAATTCCTCAATGCAGTATTATTGGAACTTTATGTTTTCTTATATAAATGATAGGAGTAAAGAACTGGAATCAGAGGTAAGGCTTTTTGAGGATGATGTTATTCTGTATAGAATAATAAATAAGTTACAAGATTGTGATCAACTGCAACATGACCTCGATAATGTTGTGAGATGGACAGCAGGCAATGGTATGATGATAAACGGGGTTAAAAGTCGGTTGTAAGTTTAACAAATAGGAAAAGTCCTCTTAGTTTTAATTACTGCGTTGATGGGGTGAAAATTCCTTTTGGGGATCATTGTAAGTACCTAGGTGTTAATATAAGGAAAGATCTTCATTGGGGTAATCACATAAATGGGATTGTAAATAAAGGGTACAGATCTCTGCACATGGTTATGAGGGTGTTTAGGGGTTGTAGTAAGGATGTAAAGGTCCGACTCGTTGGCTGAATGGTCAGCGTACTGGCCTTCGGTTCAGAGGGTCCCGGGTTCGATTCCCGGCCGGGTCGGGGATTTTAATCGCTTCTGATTAATTCTTCTGGCTCGGGGACTGGGTGTATATGTCCGTCCCAACACTCTCCTCATCATATTCAGACAACACACTACACTACCAACCACCACAGAAACACGCAATAGTGCTTACATCCCTCCATAGAGGGTTGGCGTCAGGAAGGGCATCCGGCCGTAAAACAGGGCCAAATCCACATGTGCGACGCAGTTCGCACCCGCGACCCCACAGGTGTGGGGAAAAAGCGGCAGGAAAAGAAGAAAGAAGAAGAAGAAGTAAGGATGTAAAGGAGAGGGCATATAAGTCTCCGGTAAGACCCCAACTAGAGTATTGTTAAAGTGTATGACACCCTCACCAGGATTACTTGATTCAAAAACTGGAAAAAATCCAAAGAAATGCAGCTCGATTTGCTCTTGGTGATTTCCGACAAAAGAGTGGCGTTGCAAAATTGTTGCAAAGTTTGGGCTGGGAAGAACTGGAAGAAAGAAGACGAGCTGCTCGACTAAGTGGTATGTTCCGAGCTGTCAGTGGAAAGATGGCGTTGAATGACATTGGTAGACGAATAAGTTTGCGTGGCGTCTTTAAAGTAGGAAAGATCACAATATGAAGATAAAGTTGGAATTCAAGAGGTCAAATTGGGGCAAATATTCATTTATAGGAAGGGGAGTTAGGGAATGGAATAACTTACCAAGGGAGATGTTCAATAAATGTCCAATGTCATTGAAATAATTTAAGAAAAGGCTAGGAAAACAATAGATAAGGAATCTGCCACCGGGGCGACTGCCCTAAATTCAGATCAGTATTGTTTGATTGATTGATTGATTTTTTTTAATTTCGTGTGGCTATTTCTAGCCGGGTCCAGCCCTTGTAAGGGCGGCATCTGCCATGTGTAGGTAACTGCGTGTTATTGTGGTGGAGGATAGTGTTATGTGTTGTGTGTGTGTGGTGTGTGAGTTGCAGGGATGTTGGGGACAGCACAAACACCCAGCCCCCGAACCAATGGAATTAACCAATGAAAGTTAAAATCCCCTACCCGGCCAGGAATCGAACCCGGGATCCTCTGAACTGAAGGTCAGTACGCTGACCATTCAGTCAACGAGTCGGACATTAATTGATATAACGGACTAGCACTTTATAGACATCTACGTTTCAAGTGCTGAAAGTGAGGCCTTACATATGAGTTGAGATGACGGAGCTTCGAAACAAATGCATAAACACTTTGCCCATGTAGCGTACAATATATCACTTCATATCACTATACTACTTTATACTTAAATGATAATAAGATGAGTCCATATCCTCAGTTCAGGGTCCACTAAAAGAGTATGCTCATTTCAGGGCCCACCATTCAAGGAGAATGGAATCGATTTCATTCAACAATCACTCGATAGATGTATTGGCTCGTCCACATGACGCAGATTACGTATCTGGTAAGTATCTAAGTAATCGGTTTACATGAATTGAAGATGGTATGTTTTATTTTGTTAAGAGTTGACTGCAGTAAGTAACTACAGTATCTTAAATTCCACTTTGCACATTATTCTGAAGAACTTGAACATACGAGAGTGGACATACTTTACTTATATAGCGAGAGAGCTCAGTTAAGCAATGTTTACGATTTTTAAAAAACATATAAAATAATAATAATGATGATGTTGTTACGTCCCACTAACTACTTTTACGGTTTTTGGAGACGCAGAGATGCCGGAATTTTGTCCCGCAGAAGTCCTTTTGCGTGCCGGTAAATTTACCGGCACGAGGCTGACGTATTTGAGCATCTTCAAAAACCACCTGCCAACTTGGAGTCATAAGGCCAGCGCTCTGCCGTCTGAGCTACTCAGCCCGGCCATAAAAAAATACTAACATATGGGCTGCCGAGCCGAGACGGTAAAAGCGTGCTCGGTTTAGCCGGAAGGACTTGGGTGTGATTCCCCATCACGACGTCGAATAATTTATGAAACGTGATTCCCTCTTCTGGAAGCCTCACCTGTTATGCTGAACAGGGCCCTTATGGGGGGATAGGAAGATCAGAAGGAAGAGGGAAGGAAGCGTTCGTGGCCTTAAGTTAGGTACCATCCCGAAAGTTGACTGGAGGAAAAGTGGGAAACCATGGAATACCACTTCGTGGATGGCTGAGGTGGGAATCGAGCCCCGCTCTACTCAGTTGACACCCCGAGGCTTAGTGGACACCGTTCCAGCCCTCGAAACACTTTACAAATTTCGTGACAGAACCGGGAATCGAACCCGGACCTTCGCGAGTGGCAGCTAATCACACTAACCACTACACCACAGAGACGGATTTTTTATTTATTAACAATTTGCTTTACGTCGCACAGACGCAAATAGATCTTATGGCAACGATGCAATAGGAAATGTCTAGGAGCGGGAAGGAAGCGGCCGTGACCTTAATTAAGGTACATCCCCAGCATTTTCCTCGTGTGAGAATGGGAAACCATGGAATTTAAAATTTTCAAGGAGCAGAAAATAAAATGGATTTTTTTTCAGGCGGTCTCCAGGCAAAGAACTCTTACCGCCCACCCACCTTTCTATTCACTGCCTCACATTTCCCATGGTGTGGAAATCCCTTTTACTTAGCTGTCTAGTTAGTTCACAGAACCTATTTATAAATCGTGTGTACGTACTAAAGCAGAAAGCTTGAAGCAGTTAAATATAATCGTTGGACATTCAGCAGCTGCTGGAACATGGAAAGTTACTTGGGGCTTATCGAGACTCGGGTCTCTGTGATCGCCCTCGGGAAAGGCGGATGTTACCCTGGGGAACGTGAAACATGGCGATGGGAGTTTCTAGGACCTGGAGAACATATGACGACACGTCTGTTGAAGATACCTGTACGAATGAAGTTGTAAGATTTACTTTTTACTTCCAGCGCAATATTATTATTTGAACTAACACGAAGTCGTGGGCTACATCAGGAAATATGGAGCCTTAAACTCCCCATGACAAAAGAGGAGTAGAAAAGGATGAAATATTGAGGAGAAGCAAAGAAAGTACATTAACTGGAAGCCAAGGAAGACACTCTTCATAAATTTCAATACTGTCTTGACAGGGGGGTTCGAACCCACTATCTCCCGAATGCAAGCTGACAAACTACGCGACCCAAAACACGCAGCCCCTCGCCCAGTTAATGGAAAACTATAGGCCCATTAGCCTTACGTCCTTTGTATGTAAACAAATTAAACCTAATTTCAGAATATCTAAGGAACAATGGGAGAAACATGGTTTTAGAAAAGGATTCTCCTGCGAGAATCAAATATTGTCGGTCTGCCTGGATACGTTATTAGTGAATCACTAGCCAAAGTTGTGCTATTTGATGCTATTGCAATTGATTTTGCAAAAGCATTCGATAAAGGAAGCCTCTGTGGCTCAGGCGGCAGCGCGCCGGCCTCTCAACGCTGGCTTCTGTGGTTCGAATCCAGGTCACTCCATGTGAGATTTGTGTTGGACAAAGCGGAGGCGGGACGGGCTTTTCTCCGGGTACTCTGGTTTTCTCTGCCATCTTTCATTCCAGCAATACTCTTAGTATCATTTCATTTCATCTGTCAGTCATTAATAGGGAGCGGATTTTTATGTAATTACATATTCTATTTATTTATTTTTTTTGCGTAAGTTTTAACGCAAATTACGAAGTTCGTTATTCCTATTGTGCATCCCCAAGTGTAAAAACTGAATCTTATTTCATATAAAAACACATATTTTCACATTTTTTAAATGTAAATACATATTTTAAGAAAATCTACAATAAGCACATAAATCGGCAATATTTGTTGATCAATAAAATTTAAAATGCTTCTGTGTTATAAAACAATGCTCATATTTTCATTTTACGATTACGGTATTGTTTTAACAGTGTATTTAACATAATGTATCTGAATGTTTCGGCTATTTATGGACTTCCCTCCATAAGTTCCAAAACTTGCTGGTCACTGGCTACGTCGTTACATTTAGACAGCGATTTGATTTGCTGCACAAGATGTTTCTTTGCATGATGTCATTCCAACTCTTTATGAGTCAACCCTCTCGGGTTTTGTTTATAGAATATCAGCGAAAGGCAATCACGGAGAGATAAGGTGATGTAATTCCGTTACGACATGGGAGACTCGGAAGAATATTGCCCCACCATTAGGTAGTGGAATTTCATCACTCCTAAGAGTAAGGTTAGCTGTTCGGGTCCATATATCATTCCCGTGGTCGTGTGATTTTGTATGGATTTATAAGAAATATTTCCTTCAGTGTCCGCTGCTATTCTTTTTATTGAAACAGTGATTCACCGTAAATGCGTGTGTCGTAACCTGCAAAATAATGCCAAAAGAGAAGTCGAGTACAAGGTCCCGTCTTCAATATGTAGTGGAATTTAAAAGCATTTTCACTACCGATGGAAAAGTACTTATTTTGCAAACCGTGTGGTAAAACAGTACCTGAAGATCAACGTTCTCAAGTAATCCAGTATTTGTCTGGAAATAAGCATACTGCGGCTGCTTCGCGTGTGCGTTCGCGACAATTACTAATAGCTGAACCAGCGACTTCAAATGCAGGCCCATTTAAATATTCCCAGTATTATTTAGATGTGTGCAGAGCATTTGTTTGCGCCGACATTCCTCTTGGTAAAATAAATAATCCGGGACTGAGAAATTTCCTAACAAAGTACATTAATTTTGAGCCTCCAGACGAATCCACATTAAGGAAAAACTATCTCCCAACATGTTACGAAGAAACTTTACAGAGAATTCGGGCTATATGTGATAGCGAAAAACTGTGGGTGAGCATTGACGAAACCACTGATTCAAGTGGCAGAAAAGTAGGAAATGTTGTAGTTGGTGTGTTGAAGAATGACAAAACTGCTTGCGAACATTCTTATTTGCTGGCGTGTAAAGAAATGCTTGCTGCAATCCATGTCACTGTTGCTAGGTTATTCAATGAAGCCATGCACTTACTTTGGCCAAAAGGTATAAAATACGAGCATGCATTGCTTTTCCTTACTGCTAGTGCAGCTTACATGAAAAAGGCAGCCGAAGGCCTTTCTGTGAGCTTTCCGAAAATGATACACGTAACTTGCGTTGTTCATGCTCTACACAGGTTATGTGAAACTGTGCGGGCTCAGTATCCTCAAGTGGATAAATTAGTGTCTAATGGCAAAAAAGTCTTCGTAAAAGCACCCTCAAGAATCGATCTCTTTAAAGTGAAAAACCCGGATCTTGCGCTTCCTCCTCTGCCTATTGTTACGCGGTGGGGTACCTGGCTTAGCGCTGTGGTATATTACGCAGACAATTTCGAAAGTTTTGCATCCGTTGTGAACGTGCTAGATAAATTGAGATTCTTCAAGAGATACTAAAAGACAGCTCTTTGAAAAATGATTTGGCGTTTATATCTGCCAATCTAAGCTTCTTGTGTAAAACTATAGACATACTTGAAAAATCCACTAATTTGTTGTCCGAAACAGTGAAGGAAGTAGCGCTGTTGAAAATAAATTAGATTCACTCGCGGCTTCGCAGATACAGGGACTGTTAAAGGTCAAATATCAAAATTTGTTCAGGAAAAACAGAGGATTTCAAACAATGTGCCAAATTTCTAATGTATTAGAGGGTGCTCATGTTGGCGAAATTGATGGCGTTATTGTTGGTGACATTCCTCTCTTTAAATATGCTCGTCTGACTTCCTGTGATGTGGAGCGATCGTTTTCGCAGTATAAGGCGTTCTTTAGAGATAATCTGCATGCATTTGTGGTGGACAATTTGGAGATGACCTTTGTTGTTCACTGCAATCCTGAGACTACTTCTAGCAACTAATATTCCAGCGTGTGATGGGTGAGTACGAACTGATACTATTTTTTCAAAGATGATAGGTTGCTTTTGCCATATTTAAACAAAACATTACCTTTAAAAAAATAACCATTCATAATATCTACTCTGGCATATCAAAAATTAATATACCATACAGCACGTTTCCATACACAGACATCATTTTGCCTTAAGGAGCATGTTTGGTAGCACCATACTCTAATACAAAACATTATACTTACTTATTTCTTGAGCGCGACTAGTTATGTGATATTTAAAGGAAAATAATTTCAATTTTTTTATCACATATTTTAAAGTTTTTTAGCACATAAAAAATACATATTTTTCACATTTTTAGCACATAAAAATCCGCTCCCTAGTCATTAATAACTGGCCCAGAGGAGTGCGACAGGCTTCGGCAGCCGGCACAATTCCTATCCTCGCTGCTAGGTGGGGGCTTCATTCATTCAATTTCTATCGGGCGAGTTGGAAGTGCGGTTAGGGGCCCCGCAGCTGTGAGCTTGCATCCGGGAGATAGTGGGTTCGGATCCCACTGTCGGGACCCCTGAAAATGGTTTTCCGTATTTTACCATTTTCACACCAGGCAAATGCTGGGGCTGAACCTTAATTAAGGCCACGGGCGCTTCCTTCCAACTCCTAGATCTTTCCTATCCCATCGTCGCCATGTGTCGATGTGACGTAAAGTCACTAGCATTCCATTCCTAACCCGGTCGAATGATTGGAAACAGGCTATGGATTTTCATTTTCATTTGATATAATACCACAAACATTGAAAACGGGTAGTTCTGTGGATCCGAGAATTCTTGACAGACCACATGCAAATAGTAAAAGTGAGAAGTAAATACTACGACGAAGTTTATTTAAAGTTGGAAGTATTACAGGGTGGTGTTATTGGGCCACTAGAATACTAAACGGATTAAGAAAGAAAGAGGAAAAGTATTTATTATTAGTAATAATTCTTTCTTTCTTTCTTTCTTTCTGTCTTTCTTTCTGTCTTTCTTTCTTTCTTTCTTTCTTTTTTTTCGTTGACACTCCAGGGTTGGTTTTTCCCTTGAACTCAGCGAGGAATCGCACCTCCCCCACTTCAAGGGCAGTGTCCTGGAGTGTGAGACTTTGGGAGGGGATACAATCGGGAAGGAGGACCAGTACCTCGCCCAGGCGGCCTCACCTGCTATGCTGAACAGGGGCCTTGTGGGGAATGGGAAGATCGGAAGGGATAGACAAGGAAGAGGAAAGGTAGCGGTCGTGGCCTTAAGTTAGGTACAATCCCGCCATTTGCCTGGAGGAGAAGCGGGAAACCACGGAAAACCACTTCGAGGATGGCTGAGGAGGAGAATTTCACTTCTTCTCTTTCTTTCTTAATCCGTTTAGTGACCGTATAACCAACACGATTATCGAAACGGATCTGTAACTATTTTAGAGATAAGAAGACCCAGTCAACTTGGTTCAAGGACGTGAAATGGGACCTACAGGAGATGAGGATCAGTTTTGAAGATATACGAAACGCAACGCACTCAAGAGGAGACTTAAAGACCACCAGGGTTTTCAAGAAAGGCCAAAGGTGAAGATGGAAAAAGCGTAGACGGAGAAAAGAGGAACACCGGCAACAAACGAAGGAACACTGGGCAAAGATCAAAGTCCAGAGAAGAACGTGGTTCTTAGTAGGCGGACACGAACAAATAATAATAATAATAATAATAATAATAATAATAATAATAATAATAATAAGTAGAACCAAGAGAGTTGGCCGTGCAGTTAGGGTCGCGCAGCTGTGAGCTTGCAGTCGGGAGATGGTGGGCTAGAATCCCACCGTCGGTAGCCCTTAAGATCACTTCATATAGTTTCCCATTTTCACATCAGGCAAATGCTGGGGCTGTAACTCAATCAAGGCCACGGCGCTACCGTTAAATCCTAGCTCTTTCCAATCCTTGCGTCGCCGAAAACTTCCGATGTGTTAGTGCGACATTTAACAACTATAAAAGGAACATATGTAGCAAAATGGGTTTAACTAAATGTAAAATAGGTATATGAAAATATATTTCAATCTTATTCCAGAATGTCCGCCTGTCAGGAAACTCTTCTATGAGAACTTCTTCCAGTAGTTCGCCTTTCTCCCTTAATGTTACGTCCGACTCGTTGGCTGAACGGTCAGCGTACTGGCCTTCGGTTCAGAGGGTCCCGGGTTCGATTCCCGGCCGGGTCGGGGATTTTAACCTTAATTGGTTAATTCCAGTGGCACGAGGGCTGGGTGTACGTGTTGTCTTCATCATCATTTCATCCTCATCAGGACGCGCAGGTCACCTACGGGAGTCAAATAGAAAGACCTGCACCTGGCGAACCGAACCCATCCTGGGATATCCCGGCACTAAAAGCCATACATTTCATTTCGTAATGTTACACTGTATGTTTATAGGGTCTGTGTGCGACGTTTATGTACTTCATGAATGAATTAACAGAAACAGCTGAAAATATTCTGGCAGCATCCCTTCTTATTAAAATAGCTACATTTCGTAAATAAAAGCGCAGTGTGACGTCAATGGGATAAATAGCTCTGTCTCATACTGTGTGTAACAGTAGGCGGGCTGAGACACCCGAGTAAGACATTTTCTGTATCCGGTTCTTAAGACTCTGCAACCACTGGAAAGGAGAAATGGTCGAATGTGTGCAATTTTAAAGGATAATTAAATATTAAAGTTTATAAATTTCCCTTAGTGAAACGAACACATCCGATAACAAAATCCTGAGGACGTTTTGTTTCTACGTATAATAATGCATTTTATTAACACGAACATTACTCCTGTGAGATATTCTTGTGGTTAGAGTATTATCAAAGATGTCGAATCAAAAAAAAAAGAAATTACTAGATAACGGAGGAAAAATTTTAAAAATAAAAAATAATACATAAAAACAAACATTCACAAATGTTGTAGCTTGAATGAAATGCTAACTCTACATCAGGGTGCTATTTGAAACTTTACTTGATTTGTATATTTTAATAGTAGTGGTAGTATTGTAACAAGTAAATACGGCCTCCACTGAATTTACATTACCTTCCTTTCTTTTTCGTCCATACAATCTACCGGCGAACCTTTTAATTTAATATTGACTTGGTTTACTCTTGTCCTGCTGTTCAGCCTGCCAACAAGCTGCTCTTCTTACTTCTTTCGGTGTGCCACCTATCAGTTAACGCCGGAATCTTAAGTTCAGAAATGTTGATTTAGGGGTTGGTTCCACTTCTTGTATTCCTAAGCTGGCACTAATTGCGTTTAGTCAGCAGCCAGCCAGTGTTGCCAATTTAGCGGATTTCCGCTAAATTTGGCGGAATTAGAAGACTGTCAGCGGAGAAATATATAATTTAGCGGACAGCGGATTTTTTTGGCGGAATTCAGATTTATTATAGCGGAATTTAGTGTTTTGTCCATTTTATGCTTTTTTTTTAATTTGTACTCCAGTCTATCTCCAAGCTATTCCGTATTTCTTATCAGGAGCTACCAGTCACATGATAAAAACATGTTATTTGGATTTGATGTTATGAAATCGAGGTATCATAAATTTGTAATGCGTGGGGAAAGGGTACTTATCTCTTAGTTGACGAATGACGACAGATAATGAAACTGTGAAAGAGTAGCATTTATATTTATGCTATGAAGGAAGACCGTTGAATTGGTCTGTTCTGTGTGTGGCCCTTGAGGTAGGGGATTCACCTAGTTTGCACCCGGCACTAAAACGCCTACAAGTTTTAGCTCTCCGCCTCGCAGGCAAGGGGTTAATTCCAGTAAAAATCACAGATCAGGTGAGTGCAGACATTTATTATTATTATTATTATTATTATTATTATTATTATTATTATTATTATTATTATTATTATTGCTCATTTTATTGCTCATTATTTGAGATCGAATTTCTTGGCGGAAGTTTAGCGGATTTTTAGTAGTATTTAGCGGATCTTGAAAATATAAGTTGGCAACACTGCAGCCAGCTAGCTGTTAGGATCCCCCACTCCCCCCACCGACACCAACACCACAACCTTACGTATTACAACTACTGACGAGTTACCTAGCTGATAGAAAATTCCAGGTGCAGGTTAGCAAGGCACTGTAAGTAATATTACAGTCTTTGGTCGGAACCGCACCCCATGGAGGCGGGAGTCCCGCAGGGCAGTGCTATCTGACCCATGATTTCTCAATCTGTTTATGTCGGACATGCCAAAACGAACGCATGCGCATACGCGGATGACACGGCGATATCCTCTGTCTCGTGGCAAGCACAACCTCCAGGACCTCTCTCCACTCTCGGATCCTGGCCAGAGAAGTAGTGAGTTAAGATAAAGGTATCGAAAATTAGCGCCACGCTCTTTACAAAACGTTGACCTCCCTTTACTTCCACCCCCACTGTCCCCAACCCGAGCCCTGATGTTTTTCGGCGAAGACATCAGGTGGACCAAGAAGACTAAATATCTAGGTGTCACACTAGATAGAGGATTAACGTTGAGCGATCATATTTCTTGAATCACAGGGCAGGCAATTGTGCGCCTCTATAAGTTAATGCCGAAGATTAGAGCGGACAATAGACTTACTATAGAAAACCAGCTCCTGCTCTACAAATTCACTATCAGATCAACACTCGAGTATACCAGGCCTATTTGGCGTACTGCAGTTAAATCTCACATGTTGAAGGTACAGCGCGTCCAGAAGCATGCACTGCGCCACTTAACAGGTACCCAGTGGTACGAACGGAACGACGGCTTGCATGAATGGTATCAGCTTTCCACCGTTCACAGCAGAATACGTAGTTCATCTACGAAGTTTATAACACGTTCGCCGAGAGTAAAGTCCGCTGATCAGGAGCATAGGTAACTATTAAATTGTAGGTGTTCGATACCGGAGATCTAAGGACCCTACCCCTTATCCCCACGCCATTACAGGGTGCAGACCACATTCTAGTCAGCGATTAAAACTAATATTTCCACAATACTAGCAACACAAATGCAGTACTAGCTAGAAATACCATCAGGAAAATAACACTCAAGGCCTCAATAGATCGACGGGCTAAAATTCCTAATTGAAACCGGGCCCGCCCGACACCCTTGAGAATTGTGGCTGACATCGTCTTCTGGGTTGTCAAGTGATAAAGACCTATAGAGGATCGGATGGCTGCTTGTTGGGCAAGGTAGGCCCAAATATCTCAACAGGTGAAAGCTTCTAATACCGAGCTCGATAGCTGCAGTCGCTTAAGTACGGCCAGTATCCAGCAATCGGGAGATAGTGGGTTCGAACCCCACTGTTGGCAGCCCTGAATATGGTTTTCCGTGGTTTCCCATTTTCACACCAGGCAAATGCTGGGGATGTACCTTAATTTTTTTTTGCTAGTTGCTTTACGTCGCACCGACACAGATAGGTCTTATGGCGACGATGGGACAGAAAATGGCTAGGAGTGGGAAGGAAGCGACTGTGGCTTTAATTAAGGTACAGCCCCAGCATTTTCCTGGTGTGAAATGGGAGACGACGGAAAACCATTTTCAGGGCTGCCGATAGTGGGGTTCGAACCTACTATCTCCCGAATACTGGATACTGGCCGCAATTAAGCGACTGCAGCTATTGAGCTCGGTGTGTACGTTAATTAAGGCCATGGCCGCTTCCTCCCCATTCCTAGGCTTTTCCTATCCCATCGTCGCCATTAGACCTATCTGTGTCGGTGCGACGTAAAGCCAATAGCAAAGCTTCTAAACTCGACGCCACTTCTCTGCTGGTGCACAGGAATATCTCAATACTGTTATTATATAAAAATCAGTGTAGAATCTTCGCATTTAAACGAAATTTCAAACCATACAGGCTTATTTTAAGAACATTGAATGAATTATAGAGCCAGGTCCTTTTCCAATTCCGGGCCTGATTTAGATGTCGGTCTTTGTTATAAACTTATCAAGCATATGCGAATGTTTTTCCATGGGCATCCTCATCATTTTGCTTTACTGTGACTAGGCTTATTCAAAATCTAACCTTATCTGAACATTTTTGGATCGTAGTTTTCCCCACCGCTAGTCGCCGTTTATTTGGGCTTATCTGCTTCATTGGGCTTCCTTGCCCATTAGACCATTAGACATTGCTGTCATGTTATTCTTCAGGGATTCCTTTCATGTTTCGGAATCTCTTTTCTCTCTGTTGTTTCTGGCTTATTTCAAATTCAAATTCTCTCTTTTGTTAGGCAAATTATGTAGCGTAAGCCTAGCTCCTGTATTAGGGGAAATATTCCCGATTTGAAGTTTTCCTGGAACATTCCGTTCCTGGTTTGAATAACAAAAGGATTAAAGCTCGTACTTACTTTTATCAGAGTAAAATTGGACTGTGAACCCCAGTTCAAGCATATTCATTATCTTAGCTATTCTGTACTGCACCTGCCATCACAATAATAATAGACTGAGGATAACTTTGAATACAGTCGAAGCTTATGTCCCTGAAGTGGATTTATTTGTGGTAAAAGCTACATCTAAAACGTGCCATATGAGTAAATACCATTACATTTCTGCTACAACCATTAAATTATTATTATTATTATTATTATTATTATTATTATTATTATTATTATTGTACCGGGAGGTACACCTCATCCTCATGCATTTAAACGAAGCGCCTTGAAGAAAAATTGAAACATCTAGTACAAGAAGTTGGAACGTTGATCAAAAGATGTCACTACTAACGGATGGAGTAATATGTTATTTTAAAGTTTCCTAAACTGTTTTTTTTTTTTTTTTTTTTTTTGTTCTGTTTTGGTATATCACGGGAAGTTCGCACTTTTCGCCATAGATGCCTCTATTAAAGAACTGATGTCATGCACTCTGATGCAAAGTGGAATAACTAGAGATTTAAAGAAGTTTTGTGTTTATAGGTTTTCTGAACTGAATTGACTTTTCTTATTTTTGGTACTTCGAGGTTTGCAACATTTCTTATCCCGCTAATATGGGATTCTAACGAATCATAAATTTTCTGTCATAGGCTTCTTGTAACTTTTGTTTATCCAATAAAAATGAGAGAGTGTGTCCGGATTTAGTCCAGAGCGTTCTCGAAGCTTCCTCTTGGGTATAAAAGCTGACGCCTTTTCGAGTTAACTTG
Source organism: Anabrus simplex (assembly GCF_040414725.1). Taxonomy (NCBI): domain Eukaryota; kingdom Metazoa; phylum Arthropoda; class Insecta; order Orthoptera; family Tettigoniidae; genus Anabrus; species Anabrus simplex. Next base: position 127,410,477 of record NC_090272.1, on the reverse strand, counting down.
TCTTATTGATCGCCGAATTACTGAGTGTTTGTGTTTAGAGAGGAGACGGGGGTTCTCATTTTTCGGCAGGCAGAACATCAGCCCAGGTAATGGCCACCAGTTTTCTATATAGTTACCTCCACAAGCTGAACTCGAGGGGAAGGTTCCAGTCTTTAACTATGTAACCTTCAATTTCCTAAAATGTAAACTCTCTTCTTTCTCATGTAAAATTTCATGTAAGTCCTAAAGACTTTAAACTGTAAATCGGGGATAGGGAGTGCGTTACCCTCTCGAATTCCCCTTCGATTAATCTTGAGGTGACTATGACTTCGTAACTGTTTTTCTTCTGTAAATCATAAATTAACTTGTCCTTCTAGTCACCTCAGTAGTGTGGGATTAGCCTCTGCATCGTCGGGCAGCAAGCCCTAGTAGGGTTTTTTACCTTGATTTTCTAGGAGCGCAAGTGTACGCCTCCATACATGTTTGAGTTTGGGCCTGTAACTTAACCTGTTCTTTTTCACGAAGGCCCAGTAGAATGAGTACTAGATACTCCTGTGTAAACTAAAATTCATATGGTATTGTAAATTGCAAGTTGTGCTTAGAGAGGGCTAAAGGTGTGAATGTATTGAGCAGAGACGATCCTTTCTGTCTTGTAATAGTTAATGGGTACCTTCAGTAGGCCGTAAGAGTTCGGGAGCGCTGTCTCCTTTGTAGAATTTGTACAGCATGTAAGCTCTTTTGTGGCAATGTAATAGATATTTGTGTGGTGCCTTTGGAAGGTCGTAACTTGTAACTGTTGGAGCAAGGTGCTCTTGAAAATTGTGTTTTGGGAGATCTCTCTCCTTATCTATCTCACTAAACACAACTTTTGTGATTTGGGGACCTCGTAAATTAGGAGCTGGTAACTCAAAATTGTAAATTACCAATTCTTGGTTTTCTATTTTTTTGTACCAACTACCTATGTACCTGAAAGCTTGTCATTTGTTATAATTTAAGATCTGGAAAGAAATATAACCTTTATTTTAAAATTTTAAATTCATATTTGACCTTCTTTCACCTCTGCGTTCCACAGATAACCCCGGAACAATTATTATTATTATTATTCATGTCGTTTCGGCCAACTAATCATTTCAACTGTCTCATTCCCCGAGCTTTAACACTGGTCAGTATTCTGCATTCGTTGCCGGTGCTGTTCCTTTCCTTGCTCCGGTCCACACCTTCCTTGTTTTCAGCTTCTCCTTTACTTAGAAACCCTTGTGGTCTTGAAGTTTCTTCTTAAGTGGGTTGTGCTCCAGGATATTATCATGCTCACCTCTTGCAGATCTTTTCCTACCTCACTGAACCAGACCCCTCTTGTCTTCACATTCTGAAAGTAGGAGAAGATCCGCTTGGTTGAGCTTGCAGGGCTCATTCTTGTCACGTGATCATAGAAAGCTAAAGCAACTGAACCAACTTATTTGTGTTTTGGGACTTTTGGCAAAATGCCAAATATTATTTTAGTCAGTCTTTCTGAATGTTAGTATTATTATTATTATTATTATTATTATTATTATTATTATTATTATTATTATTATTATTATTATTATTATTGAATTTGGCCCCCTATGGACCGCATTGTGCTTAAGGCCTTCGATTCTTCTTCTTCTTCTTCTCCCAAAACCTCTTCATCCTTTCACTTCTGATCTTCCTTTCTTTCTCAGATAAGACCTATTTGGGTCTACATTTTGGTAGTTTCTCCTGGAATGTTTTGATGCTGTCCACTCGTCTTCTAAATTCTTTTCTGTTATGAATCATATCCATTGTAAGTCCACTTTCTATTGCATCTCTTTTTACCTCTTCTACCCACTTCGCCGAAGTTTTCAGTCCAGTGATGTACTTGAATGTTTTCTTAGCCGTTTCTCATCTATTCTTTCTAGATGCCCACAGAATTTTAGCCATCGCTTTCGCATGGTGACAGTGACTTTTTCGGTGTATTTGTAGAGATCATCATTTTTTTTTCTATACCTCCACTCCCCATCAGCATTTTTCTGTGGTTCTAAAATTTTCCGTAAGATCCTCCTCTCCTTTTATTCGAGATCTTGAAGCTCACCCTTTTTATTCATTGTCAGGCTCTCTGAAGCGTAGAGGCCCTCTGGCTTTACCACGGTGCTGTAATGTCTAAGTTTCGCTCTTTTGTTGTATCTGTTCTGGGTTAACCTGTAAGCTAATTCTAGTTTTCTAATTCTTGTCCTATTCGCCTCTTTATCCAATCCGTTAGGTTCTATCCATTCCCCTAGATATTTAAATTTCTCAGTTCTTTTTTACAGTCCCATGCTTCACTTCTAAGTGTCTCTCCCCTTGATGTCCATATTCCATGTATTCCGTCTTCTCATATGAGACTTTGACACCTGTTTTCTCAGCGATCTCACGTAGAGTATTATTATTATTATTATTATTATTATTATTATTATTATTATTATTATTATTATTATTATTATTATTATTATTATTATTATTATTATTATTACGAGACTGAAAATCAACAACATAAAAATATAAAGGCCAGAGACAGACATTTATGCAAGTGAAGGCACATGTTTCCCCTGGTGCACCGTCACTGCATTGTCCTACATAAGAGGCTTGCAGTGGTGTCTCAAAAGCGCACTAGCCGCCAGCGTCTTATAAAGGTGTAGCAATCGAACCGATGAGCCCACTGCTACACTGGGCCGAAACGCTGATAATTTCACGATTGCAAAAGCCTAAAGAGCTTAATGTATTCCCAAGAGTATATCTTGCACTCTCTGCTAGACATCCCCCTTTCGGTGACGAACTGATATTTCACCTTCCCATGACACTGTTCTGAATAGCCAATATCACCTTCAGGGGAAATGCGAGTGTAAACAGCGGTGTTTGTGAAACTGCCGGTTTTGCCACACCTGTTGCATGTTGTTATGTACTTTTTAAGTACCCACCTGTTCATGATTTATGTTCGCCTACATCTTCACATTGTTCAGAACTATCGTTTATACAGAAACAAAGAAGAAATATTATACCAGGAGCATGCCTTGCAGCGTCCTTGACCAGTCTACGTTTCTACTTCCTTTTAGCTCATCGCAGAACAAAACAATCTCGGTCCTGGTTGTGTCGTCTTCCATATACACTATACCTGTCTTTGATGGAGCATAAGATTTTTCTTAAAATCTTTTCTTTCTTTCTTTCTTTCTTTCTTTCTTTCTGTCTACCTTTCTTTGATATCAGGCTTCTGAATAAGGCATTTTTTGGTTCATTTCAAGGCGCTCCGCTGCATAGAGGGCCTCCGGACGAATGGCGGTGCGGTAGTGTCTTAGCTTGGCATTTAAGGATATCGAAAGGATGGAGGAGACCGAAAAGCAAGAAAGGAGACTAAAATTTGAGGGAATTACTTTGCGTGGTCCAGTGATGACCGAAATCGAATTAATAATAATAATAGGAAATTTAAGCGGGTAAGAAAGTTTAAATACATAGGTGAGTGGACAGAACCAAACATGTCTGAAAAAGAAACCTCTATGTCACGCATGAATAAAATGGAAATGGCATACCATCGAGGGTGTTTAGGGGTTGTAGTAAGGATGTAAAGGAGAGGGTATATAAGTCTCAGGTAAGACCCCAACTAGAGTATGGTTCCAGTGTATGGGACCCTCACCAGGATTACTTGATTCAAGAACTGGAAAAAATCAAAAAAAAAAAAGCAGCTCGATTTGTTCTGGGTGATTTCCGACAAAAGAGGAGCGTTACAAAAATGTTGCAAAGTTTGGGCTGGGAAGATTTGGAAGAAGGAAGACGAGCTGTCAGCAGAGAAATGGCGTGGAATGACATTAGTAGACGGATAAGTATGAGTGGCGTCATTAAAAGTATGAAAGATCACAATATGAAGGTAATGTTGGAATTCAAGAGGGCAAATTGGCGCAAATATTCATTTATAGGAAGGGGAGTTAGGGATTGGAATAACTTACCAAGGGAGATGTTCAATAAATTTCCAATGTCATTGAAATCATTTGAAAATGCTAGAAAAACAGCAGATAGGGAATCTGCCACCTGGACGACTGCCCTAAATGCAGATCAGTAGTGATTGATTGAAAACATGATAAGCAGCCGAACTTATAGCATCAAGTAAAGAATGCACGCTCTCTAGGTTGAGTTATGAGAGTGCTGATCGCGTGGAATCCGGTGTCTTCTGCAGACGAATTGGTTTAAGTAACAATCGAAGAAGTGCATTAATGGCTGTGTTATAAACAATGACAATGTCGAACACAATCTTCCAATTTTCTCACACCCTAGAGGAAGGTCGCGGGTGCAAACTGTCGAACAAATGGACTTGGCCCTATTGTACGGCCGGATTCCCTTCCTGATTACAACCCTCTCTGAAGGGGTGTATTCATTACTGCGGGTTTCTGTGGTGATTGGTAGTGCAGGAATATGTTGAGACAAACACAAAAACCCAGTCCCCGAGTCAGAGAAATTAATCAGACGATAATCCACGACTAGGCCAAGAATCGAACCAAGTACCCTCTGAACCAAAAGGCCGGAATGCTGACTCTTCAGCCTAAGAACCGTTCGTTCGAGCACAATTTATAAACAAATAAAGAAGAAGCTTTGTGGAGGAATGGAAGGTTAAGGCTTCCACTGTTCGTAATCTTGACACTAAGTCGCGTGGGGTAGAGCTCTATGCCCGGCCACTTTTTTCCCCAGGAACAACCCGGTACTCATTTTTGGTGTAGGCTGAGTGAACCCCAGGGCCATGTACCTCTTTAGACGTGGAAATCTCGTTTCTAAATTTTTCGAACCTTCTGGTGCGGAATTGAACGTTCCAGGTGAATTGAGCACGCCTTTACCACCTGCGCTAGTTAGCCCCTATAAAGTTATTAATAGTATAATTATTATTACTAGCTGTAGTACCCGGCGTTGCCCGTATAGTTCTGGACCGTTTACCTTTTTGTATTACCAGTTAGTTATATGGGAACTGAATTTTTATAGAATTCCTAATGGTGATGTTGATTGATATTGTACGATCTATTATTAGGTGTGTTTGATTTCAACTTTAAGATTATTTAATTTTCGAGTGAAACTTTGTCCTTAATAAGTTCTTAATGTACAGATCGGAAAGTAACGCACATTTTCCTCCCAAAATGTTTAATACGTACCAAAACCAAACAAATTACAAGTGAACTTACATCTTTGACCTACTTTTTTACATAGTCACCAAGTTTCTCACCGCATTTCTCCCATCGTGGTACCAGCTTCAATATGCCCTTCTTACCTGGGAACAGCTATATTCCTTACTTTCACTTTCCCCAAGTCCAGTCACCTCCTACAGCCGCTGTGCGTAGACAGCTGGATTTGAACACAGTGCCACTGGCTATACAACACACGACGACTGTTCGTTGGTTCGCCTCCACTTATAGTCCAGTGCTTCACATAGTCCCATGCAGTGAACAACTAAACAGCTGAACAGCATTCAACAGCAGGACGATACTCACAACAACGAACATTAACACAGGTCCATTCATCCACGCACTCACGATAGCGCGTTTCCTCGCTGCCTCACAGCGATTCTCAGTCACAGAATTACACGAACACACAGTACAGTCTTCCGTTTTTCCCCTCCATTTCATGTACTCACTGGTCTCTCCGACACCACAACAACAACAGCTCCTGGTTCAAACCTCGGTGGGGCACTGGTGACAGCCAACACCTCTGTCGCCCTCAGCCCAGCCACCGATAGCCAACGCACTGAGTCATTGACTTCACCACGGAGTCCAATATTGACTCCGAGTCCAACTCTGACTGTGAGTCCCACACTGACTGACTGTCCGCGGTTAGCCTCCCTTTTTATAGCTCGCGTGACTTGGCCCAGAAATTTCGCGAAGTCACTGGAGGCAGAACATTCCCGTTGAATCTCCAAGGAATCCACGGTTAAGCCGGCCGCAAGAGCAATACACGGAAAGGCCGGCCCCACCCCACAAGCCGGCTGAGAGATTCCAGGGCGTTTGAGTCACCAACCCCTTCCTGGAAGTACCGAAAGGGGCTACCACGGGGCTGGCACGTAACAATATACTACGGATTCGACAGTATTTTCGATTTTTATAGCTCACCCCCCACCCCACCATAAAGGGGGATGAATTTGCACTTATAAAAAATCCGGAGTGTCACTATTAATCTCATGGACCCCGAATACTATGGTTTAGACACAATTTTCTATTATTTGTACATACCACTCCCCCTTCGACCCCAACCCCAAAGGGGGATGAACTTGGAGTTTTAAAAAAATCCGGAGGGTCACTATTTACGTCATTGGCCCCGAAAAGTATAGATTCGAAACTATTTTCGATTATTTTTACACATAAGCCCCCTGACCCTCCACCCCTAAGGTAGCTACGGATGGCTTAATCTCAAAGTGCTCCTCTCCAGATAGCAAGTAATAAGTGTACAAAGTTAAGTTGTAATTACTCCAGTGGTTTAGGAGGAGATGTGTCATTTACACACATACATCAATTTGTACATATGGAGTAGCTGTAGTACCCGGCGTTGCCCGGATAGTTTTTGAATGTTTACATTTAAGATTTGTATTACCAGTTAGTTGTGTGTGAAGTGAATTGCTACAGAATTCCTTTTTTGACTCCCCCGTCTCACTGCAGGCTGTACGTGACTTAGCGGTATCCAGAGCGTCACAGTTCATCTCAGCTATACATACACAATGGATTCGACATGAATATAGGTTACTTTCTATTATATTTACATGTTATTCCCCCCCCCCCCCCAACCATTCCCCACAACTAGCGAATGTTTCATCTGCATAGTAATTTTTTCATGTGGTAAGTCATATGCGTACCACGTTTCGTTGAGAGCTATTCCAGAAGATACCCACATACATAATCTCGGTCATTTTTACATTCATTTTCACCCCTTCTCAACCTCCATTCTAATTGCTGCTGAAGTATGACTTAACCAGCATCCAGAGTGTTATAGTTCAATTCAGCGACCTCTTAAAATTGGATTGGACATTAATATCAGTCGTTTTCCTTTATTTTTACATTTCAAACCTTCCCCCTAGGAGTGCCCGGAGCATTTTTCTCCTACAGTATTTTTTTTTCTAATAGCAAGTCATATGTGTACTAATAATGCATGAGGACTATGCTGGAAGGAACACATACATCCGTAATTTCGGTCACTTTGGACATTTTTCTTTTCACCCCTTCTCATTTCCATGTCGATGGGGGGTGAACATGGACTTCAACGACATCCGGAGTGTCATTATTCACTTCAGCGATCCCGTGGTGTAGGGGTAGCGTGCCTGCTTCTTACCCGGAGGCCCCGAGTTCGATCCCCGGCTAGGTCAGGGATTTTTACCTGGACCTGAGGGCTGGTTCGAGGTCCACTCAGCCTACGTGATTAGAATTGAAGAGCTATCTGACGGTGAGATAACGGCCCCGGTCTAGGAAGCCAAGAATAACGGCCGAGAGGACTCGTCGTGCTGACCACACGACACCTCGTCATCTGCAGACCTTCGGGCTGAGCAGCGGTCGCTTGGTAGGCCAAGGTCCTTCAAGGGCTGTAGTGCCATGGGGTTTGGTTTTTGGTTTTGAATTCCTAAAATTATGGACTGTACATTAATATTTGTCGTTGTCTATTACTTTTGTATTTCACTCCTCTTCCAATGTTTTTTATAATTCAACCACCGAGGTAGATAGCTGCAGTCTCTTAAGTGCGGCCAGTATCCAGTAATCGGGAGATAGTGGGTTCGAGCCCCACTGACGGCAGCCCTAAAAATGGTTTTCCGTGGTTTCCCGTTTTCACACCAGGCTGTACCTTAATTAAGGCCACGGCCGCTTCTTTCCAATTCCTAGGCCTTTCCTATCCCATCGTCGCCATAAGACCTATCTGTGTCGATGCGACGTAAAGCAAATAGCAAAACAAAATATATAATTCAACCCCGCCCCTAAGGGTGCAAGCGGTATCCTACCCCCATAGTAATTTCTTACAGATAATATGTCATCTGTACCAAGTTTGGTTGAGAGGTATGCTAGAACATACACACATACTTCCACAAACTCGGTCACTTTAGACATTTTCTTTTATTCACCGTTCTCACCCCCTCCCAATCTGGACTAAACTTTGTCTTAAATGGCATCCAGAGTGTCACAGTTCATCTCAGTGACCCCGAAAAGTATGGATTCGACTCAAATATCGGTCGTTTTCGATTATTTTTACATTTCACCCCCTACTCTAGAGGGCTAGGGACCTCTTATCCCCACAGTATTTTTTTCCAGAGAGAAAGTCATTTTTGTATCAATTTTAGTTGAGAGTAACATACACACATACATCCATTAGCTTGGTCATTTTGGAAATGTTCTTTTTTCACCTTTTCTCAACCCCTATGCGAAAGGAGTCTGAACTTAAGAAATCCGGAGTGCCACTATTCATCTCAGCGACCCTAAAAAGTATGGACACGACACTTATTTCCTATTATTTTTATATCTCACCCGCTACCACCAACATGCGTGTTAGGGTTGTCATACTTCCACGCAGTTTATCTCCTGATAGTAAGTCTTCAGCGTACCAAGTTTAGTTGTAATCACTCCCGTAGCCCGAAAGCTACGGATTCAACACTAATATAGGTCGTTTTTAGATATATTTCATCCCCTTCCCTAGCGGTTGTAGGGGCGTCTTTCCCCCACAGTATTTTTTTCAGATAGTAGGTAATACTTGTACAAAGTTTAGTTGACAGCTATGCTGGATCATACACACAAACATCTGTAATTTCGGTCACTTTCGACATTTTCTTTTCTTCACCCCTTCTAACCCCCCTGCCGATTGGAACTCAACTTTGACTTAAAAGACATCCGGAGTGTCACTATTCATTTCAGCGACCACGAAAACTGTACATTTGACACTATTTTCTATTATTTTTTAATCTCACCCCCTCCAACCCCCTACCCTTAGTGGTCAAAACCCCATGTGGTTTATCTCCTGATAGTAAGTCGTAATTGTACCAAGTTTGGTTGAAATCGCTATGGATTCGACATTATTATTGGTCGCTTTCAGTTATACTTATATTTCACCTCCTCCCCTAGTGGTTCTAGGGGCGTCTTACCCCCATAGTAAGCCATATATGTATCAATTTTGGTTTATAGCTACACTGAAACATACACTCATTATCTCGGCCATTTTGGAGAATTCCCTTTTTACCCTTTCTCAACCCATATAACGAAGGGGGCTGAACTTGGACTTTAAAAAAATACGGAGTGTCACTATTCATCTCAGCAAGCCCGAAAACTATGGATTCGACACTATGTGCCATTATTTTTATCTCACTCTCTCACCCCCACCACCAAGAATGCTAGGAGTGTCTTACCCCCACGCGTTTAGTTTTCTGATAGTAAGTCATAAGTGTACCAAGTTTGGTTGAAATCGCTCCAGTAGTCTTCTAAAGTACGGATTCGACACTAATTTCGGTCGTTTTATTTATATTTTACCCCCATCCCTGTGAGTTCTTCGGATGTATTTCCCCAAGAGTATTTTTCCACAGATAGTAAGTAATATTTGTACCAACGTGTTCGCGCTGACCTCGTACCACCATAGATAATTTACATAATGACACCGTGGAACATGGAATGACGATTATACCACCTTTGCTGGGTTTTTACCCGCATTATTTGGATCCAGAGGCTGATATTCTAACATTGTTCACTTTCGGTATTTACTCCTATGAAATGATTGAAAAACTCAGTAATAGATCGCCTGATAGACTTCCGTTTCCTCTATTGTCTGGTAGAGTAAGACAGGAAGTCCAAACTGACATGCAGGTAGCCTGAACGACGTCTGCATACAGTACCTGAGGCTCTGTGATATTATTATTATTAGTATTATTGTTAGCCACACATAGGATTGGCGTCAGGAGAGGCATCCGGCTGTAAAGCTGGGCCGATTTCACGTCAAATGCCAGGAAGAAAATATAATAATAATAATAATAATAATAATAATAATAATAATATATAAATGGATGGGTGTGTGTGTGGGTGTGGGTGTGTGTGTGTGTGTGTGTGTGTGTGTGTGTGTGTGTGTGTGTGTGTGTGTGTGTGTGTGTGTGTGTGTGTGTGTGTGTGTGTGTGTGTGTGTGTGTGTGTGTAAATCACACATCTCCTCCTAAACTACTGGAACAATTTCAACCAAAGTTGGGTGGGGGTTAGGTATAAAAATAATCGAAAATAATGTCGAATCCATAGTTTTCGTGGTCACTAATATGAATAATAACACTCCAGACTTTGGCGTCTCGGCATTTCATACCTCCGTGACCTCCTGTGCGATACTAATCTGCCCTTACCCTGTTTCTTAGGTGCTTGAGGCAGTAACCAGTTGCACAAATTTATGTGTTTAGGAAATATGAAAGCACGCCCTACAACCTCCATAAAGGAGCTGGAGAAGAAGCCACTCGTGCTTGGGTTAGGTAACGTTACACCCTCAGTGTTCCAGTTAATGAGCTCTGTATCCACATGAAGACATGTTTACCTCATTAGTAACTCGCAAAATACAGCAATAAACATGGCATTTTTATACGCGTTTTCTTCAGAGGACACAAAGCATAATTATCTCTTAGCGAAACGTCAAGATTTCTAAGTCCTGTCTTCCAGCATAAACGTATTAGATCATTTATGTCTAATATACCAGTGCATGGAAGACTTGATCACATTCTTTTCTGTGGTTCAGCTCAAATTTTGTTCAACGTTAAGAAGAAATTGGAGGCTTGTATTCTAAGACGTGCTAACTCCAAACAAGTCGAAAGTGAGTTATGTTCAATTTCGGGCTAGACACGTGATATGACATGATACTTTACCACAAAAACAGTCTTACTCCTCGTCAATACTATGTAAAATGTAACCTTGAAACTTCATCTGAATTGTAAACCATGCCATTTCCAAAGAGTTAGCATGATTTGGAATTCAGATGATCGACTGGAGTTAGCATGGCTGTAAGAAGATTGAAACATAGATAGATTAAATAGGTACTTCAAGGAATTTTGTTGCAAGGAAAAGGAGAGATTGACTATTTCGAAGTACAAGTATGAAGTACAGCAGAAGACATAAGAATAAAGTTCAGATGCCTTCAACCATGTCTGTAATAAGTTTCATCTCCTGTATGATTGAGAAACCGAACAATAAACGTATATACAGGGTTACACAAAAGTCAGTTAACATTCGACGAGGCAAAACTTCACGGAATAGTAGAGTGGTTATAATTGACCACATGATTGGTATGAAGTGGGGTTTTATTGACACCAAAATAAAGTACGTAAAATGACCAGCAGATGGCGCTGGACAGCAACACGTCAGTTACAAATGGCCACACATGCTTGACATGTCATTAATTTCTTTTGACACCAACAACGAGTGCACAAACAGGCCAACAGATGGCGCTGGACAGCAACCGGCAGTGATGCGCATGAGATCCGTATAAAGTATAAAAGGAGCTGTTGTGAGAGAGGCGTCAGATGAGCCTGCAATCGCGGCATGGTGACGTTACCAGAAAAGGCACTGTTACTGATTCTTTAGTGTACCTGTCATGCCAATCATGTGTGCCAGTTATTACCTCGCTATCTCCAATATTCCGTAAAGTATTGCCTCGTAAAATGTTAATGAATGTTGGGTCACCCTGTATTTTCCAGACAGCGGCACGTATGGTGATGATCTACCTATTAATTAGCGACACTTAATTATATCAGAAAACTCGTGAAGTACAATCCAGAAGAGGAAAGAAAGTTCTGCGAGGCCCTAAAATCAAAACCAGGTAATGATCGTGGTGGTAAAGATTAGAGTATGCAGGTGACTATGAGTAGAAAAACCTTTTTCTCAGTATACAAATCGCATGGTCTGAACAAAGTTTGAAAGATTTGTAGAGAAGTGAGAAGTAAGTATTGTTTTGTTAATAATAACCAAGGTGGTACAGGCGTACAGAGGCAAGTACTGTGGATTATAATATGTAATAAATAGGTAATAATTATGTAAAAATAAGCATGAATATCAAATACAAAACTTATATCTCATTCTTTCTTTCCCAACAGGATTGTATGATAATATCCGTAACATAAATTAGTTGTATTTGTAAGCGTCTGCTACTCTAAACCATGCTAACTGCATTCTTGATACATTTTTAGACATGAAATAGTTTATATAAAAAGATGTTCACCTTAAATTAATGTATTGTGATTACTACCTTATGTAAAATAAACTCAATAAATGTTACGTTTATCCTATTTCCTGCATTTGTTAAATTTGTTAAATTTTGGAGTTAGCATGATTTGGAATTCACGTCCTCAATGATAAGCTCTTCGTTTCTGATGGAGCATTTATTATATAGTGTATTCAAAAAATGCCATCTCTAAGAAATCGAAATGAAGTTAGAAACTGCCCCTCTAAGTTGCTTTATCCATACTCATCCGCAGGCAACTGGACCAACTACCGTAATGGCTTTTCAGAGAGATCCGCAGCCCAGATATTCCTCGAAATGCATCACAAGGAACCCTCATGATGTCTTATATCACAGTTAAGGCCTCTACACACGACCCAAACTACTGGGCCCTATCTACAGTAGGTTGGCTCGCTCTGCTCTGAAAACACGCGTGATCATGGCTAATTCATTTTCTAAGTTTCAAGAAAATAGAAATTGCACTGACTTTGTTGTCACTGAAGTCGATACGAAAGAAACAAATGTTGGGCTAAAAGTGGTTATTATAGAGAAAAGAATTTAGTCATCCAAATATTATTAAAGAACTAGAACCATTCAATTTTAAAACTTCACGTCCTCAATGATAAACTCTTCGTTTCTGATGGAGCATTTATTATATAGTGTATTCAAAAAATGCCATCTCTAAGAAAGCCACTTTCAATGAACTGCTCGATGACAAATCGGCCCGAGTTGCACAACCATCCTACACACGACCCAACTTGCAGAGTATCGCAATAGTGAGTCGGGAGATTGTGTGGTCGCCCCGAACAACCACCCGATATGAGTTGTGTCGGCCCGACCGGTCCCGAGAAGCCTACACACCACCCAATCTGCAGGATCCCTGCAGATCGGGCCCAGCAGATTGGGTCGTGTGTAGAGGCTCTTATTTTGCAACACCAACTTTTCGGTGTCTGTTAAAATTGGAGGGCGAATTTATGCACAAATACACAGATACATTTTCACTCATAACTTTACCGAAAGTTTAAAAAAATGAAACTTTAGACCGAGCAGATGATCCGCGGAAACCCCTATCCAATAAATTATGGTTGCAAAACTGCATTACGTACTTTTCTCCAGTTGACTCCGGATGAAAATTGTGAGTTAGATGGTTGGTTACTGTCATCATTTCAATTACCCTGACATCCTTTATCACAGCCTGTGATTTGAACGTGAGTTTTCGTACCCCTTGTGCATGAGGCTTTTCGGTTCTTTATAAAAGCAGGAATTGTACTGGATCTGCACAATCGTGTGCTAAAATGCGTCAATATCCTGATGCGTAATATGATTTTGAAATAAAAAAATTATTAAACAATCTATTTGCCCATTAGAATCATTAACAACACGTTTTGGGAAACAAAGAATAGTCTAGGTGTTTATTAAGCACGGAAGATCTTAAAATTTGCTTCATCGTTTAAAATGTGTTTTTATTTATTTGTTTTTCGTCGCACCGACACAGGCAGGTTTTAGCATAGGAAAGGGCTACAACTGGGAAGGAAGCATCCGGAACCTTAATTAAGGTACAGCCTCATGTGAAAATGGGGAAACCATCTTCAGGGCTGAAGACAGTGGGGTTCAAACCCAAATGCAAGCTGACAGCTACGTGACACAAACTGCATAGCCACTCACTCGGTCATTTAAAATGTTATCCTATTACACAAGACGCCGTCCGGCCCTTTGGCTGAATGGTCAGCGAATTGGTCTTTGGTTCAGAGGGCCCAAGGATACATTCTTAGCTGGGTCATGGATTTTAGCTGCGTGCAGTTAATTTGTCTAGTTCGGGGGTTGTTTTTCTGTGTGTGTTTACCTTCATAGACAACTCCATTCACCTACAACACTTCATGTTACGAATCAGCTCAGAACCACAAATGCTTGATGATGATGCTTGTTGTTTTAAGGGGCCTAACATCGAATGTCATCGCCGACTCGTTGGCCGAATGGTCAGCGTACTGGCCTTCGGTTCAGAAGGTCCGGGGTTCGATTCCTGGCCGGGTCGGGGATTTTAACCTTCATTGGTTAATTCCAATGGCCCGGGGGCTGGGTATTTGTGCTGTCCCCAATATCCCTGCAACTCACACACCACACATAACACTACCCTCCACCACAATAACACGCAGTTACCTACACATGGCAGATGCCGCCCACCCTTATCGGAGGGTCTGCTTACAAGGGCTGCACTCGGCTAGAAATAGCCACACGAAATTATCATATCGAAGGTCATCGGCCCAGCCCACAAATTAATAAAATGTACACCTCTGGTTGGGGTAATAAAACAACGTCCGAGCTTACTCCCTTGAATGCCGGTACTTGAAATAAGTGAAATTTCTTCTGAAAAAGTAACGAAGAAAAAATAAGAAAATCACAATAGTATAAATAAAGATTTTCACCTACTGTATATTTATATCGTTTCATTCTTCTAAACAAACGCATTGTACGCATGATGGTTTCATGGAAACTGTTTGAAAACTAATTATGTAACAAAATAGACAATAGTAAACTATTAAGATTAGGTGTTCATTAGCGTCTTGCATGAGAAGCAAACATCAGTGAGGATGTTTTTATCTTAATCCATCCTTATTATTTATTATTTTAAGATATAACTACTTCTTCTTCTTCTTCTTCTTCTGCTTACCCTCCAGGGTTGGATTTTCCCTCGAACTCAGCGAGGGATCCCACCTTTACCGCCTCAAGGGATACAACTGGGGATAATGACCAATACCTCGCCCAGGTGGCCTCACCTGCTATGATGAACAAAGGCCTTCTGGGGGGATGGGAAGACTGGAAGGGATAGAGAAGGAAGAGGGAAGGAAGCGGCCGTGGCCTCAAGTTAGGTACCATCCCGGTATTTGCCTGGAGGAGAAGTGGGAAACCGCGGAAAACCACTTCCAGCATGGCTGAGGTTTGAATCGAACCCCCTCTACTCAGTTGACCTCCCGAGGCTGAGTGGGCCCCGTTCCAGCCCTCGTACCACTTTCCAGATTTCGTGGCAGAACCGGGAATCGAACTCGGGCCTGAGGGGTGGCAGTTAATCACACTAACCACTACACCACTGAGGCAGACAAGATATAACTTTCTGGATAAAACTGACATAATATCCTCTCGAAGCGTACCTTCCTTTAATTTTTTTTCATAAATGTATACAGAGAATATTCTGTTCTTCCAGAGAATTCTCAATCTTCCCTTTTTTCCTGAATACTGCATTAGCTTACTTCTCTCGTCCTCCAATTTCTTCTCGGCTAAAGGGGAGGCAAATTGAGTTGCTGCGAGCGAGATCACAAGCAGGATTACACATCACCGGAGATGTTGTAACGCAGTTAATATGCCATACCCGGAGAAGATTAACGGTAAAGCTCCTCATTTCCTTCGAAGTATAGAAAGAGGCAACAAAATATCGCGACATTCGATCTCCCAACACACGGTTATCAAATGAAGAACTGCAATCGTCTTGAATGAACCTTACTAGACGCTCTTCTGGCATCGACAATCACTACAGTCCTGCATTAGCCAAGCCATTTGCTTCTCAGTTCTGTTAACTGTGCCCTCGAGGACATTTTTGTTTCGACTTTTTCGCATCTTGCAAATGTAACTCTGGCAGGCACAATCTACACAGACGGGGGCACTCGCCCTCCTACACCTAAACAGTAGATTTGGGGCGAGTGTATTGCAGAACTACTGTTTATATTTTCCGTATCTGTTTACTGTGCAATATTTCTCGTTGTGTTATTATGATGATGATGATGATGATGATGATGATGCTTGTTATTTAAAAGGGCCTAACATCTAGGTCATCGGCTCCCGTTGTGTTATAGCAAGAAACGTACCGTAATAAATATGAGAATGTATTTCTTATTAACAAACACGTATTGGCAGATAATAAAAACATTTTATTTATTTATTTATTTATTTATTTATTTATTTATTTATTTATTTATTTATTTATTTATTTATTTATTTTCTTTGTATGTGGCGAAGTTAGGGCTCCCGGCCCTCTCTTACACTTAACCACAACATACAGTATATACTCACATGAATCAGAAAAATAGCATTGTTAGCAGTCTCTAAAAGGTGCCTAAATTAATGGAGTAATATTAGCCTATATTACTCAATTAACCAAAAGTTAGAACATGTTATTTTATAGGCCTGCTGATTATTAGATATTTGTATTGTATTTCGTCTATCAGATGTAAAACACCTTGATAAAAGGAAGGCAGTTCTCTTGTCTTTCTTGATTTAGAAAAGGCGTTTGCCAGGGTCCCACAACATCTCATTTGGTTGGTAATGATATTATACAATGTGCCTGAAGCCTACGCCAACCGAAAGTCCACGAGCTCAGTACAATATGCAGGAATGTCAGCTATCTTCCAAATCAGTGTTGGTGACCCCATTTCTCTCCATACTCTGCATGAACACCATCACAAATGACACCCAGACGGGGCTAACGTGGATGTTATTATGCGCTGACGACGTCATGTTAACTAACGAAGCACGTAATGGCCTCGAACAACAAGTAAGAGGGTAGACGATGCGTCTCGAAGAATTTGGAATTAAATTAAATCTGAAGAAGACGAAATACCTGAAATGTGGTGACGAAACAAATTGCACGAACACTGTGAGCGGAGTTGAGCTTAATGAAGTGATCCAATTCAAACACCTTGGGTCATACCGCATTTCTGACTGCACTGCCGTTCCCGATGTCAAGCCAAGGATCAGTGCCGCATGGCTGAAATGGCGCTAGGTTCCTACGATAAGAAAACTGCATTGCATCTAAAATCTACCACCCAGTGTTCATACAGGTGGCACTTTGTGGAGCCGAATGCTGGCCTACAAAATCGAAGCATGAACAAGCACTTCATGGAATGGAAATGAAGATGCTGCTATGCTCAATCGGCTTCACAAGGTTGCTTTAATCACAGGGCAAAAGCGAGAATCACGCATGCGATGGTATCGAAATGTACTCCGAAAGAGTGAAACCTCATTTGCAAAGACTGCCTTCAACTGAAAATCGAGGACGACCTCAAACATGTTGGTTGGACCGGATGAGGGATGACCAGCGGCTCACAAAATATAGCCCTCGGTACGCTATGGATAGACTGAAATGGATGAAACAATGCAAGAACGCAGACTCGACATAAATCAGAATATGCAAAGAATAGGACAATGTGCTTGAACGCGTGGCAGTGATAATTCATCATCATCATCATCATCATCATCATCATCATCACCATCATCATCTGTGTACCCTCCAGGTTCGTTTTTTTCCTCGGACTCAGCGAGGGATCCCACCTCTACCGCCTCAAGATCAGTGTCCTGGAGTTTCAGACGCTTGGTCGGGGGATATAACTGGGGAGAATGGCCAGTAGCTCGCCCAGGCAGCCTCACCTGCTATGTTGAACAGGGGCCTTGTGGAGGGATGGGAAGATTGGAAGGGATGGGCAAGGAAGAGTAAAGGAAGCGGCCGTGGCCTTAAGTTAGGTACCATCCCGGCATTCGCCTGGAGGAGAAGTGGGAAACCACGGAAAACCACTTCGAGGATGGCAGAGGTGGGAATCGAACCCACCTCTACTCAGTTGACCTCCCGAGGCTGAGTGGACCCCGTTCCAGCCCTCGTACCACTTTTCAAATTTCGTGGCAGAGCCGGAAATCGAACCCGGGCCTCCGGGGGTGGCAGCTAATCACGCTAACCACTACACCACAGAGGCGGACTGGCAGTGATAATTACTGAAATAAAATTTTCGCTCATATCACATTCTCTTCAAAAATAGAAAATCATCTGCTTTTAATTAGCAAATGACAGTGAACTCTACCAAAATAAATGTTTCGCTCATATGAAATTGCCTTGAAAAATATAAGACAAATACAGTATATTCTTCTGCTTTTGATTAGTGGATGACGTAATGAATGCCACAATAAATGTGGTTTTTTGTTTTGCTTTACGTCGCACCGACACAGATAGGTCTTATGGCGACGATGGGACAGGGAAGGGCTGAGAATGGAAAGGAAGCGGCCGTGCCCTCAATTAAGGTTCAAGCCCAGCATTTTCCTGGTGTGAACAATGCGAAACCACGGAAAGCCATCTTCAGGGCTGCCGACAGTGGGGTTCGAACCCACTATTTCCCGAATACTGGATACTGGCCGCGACTGCAGCTATCGAGCTCGGTAAATAAATGTTTCACCCATATGAAGTTCTGTTGAAAAATAGAAAACAAATATCATTTTCTGCTTTTGATTCTACAGTGATCTACTTCTACAGTGGTCGGAGCCGAAATAAATGTGTTTATTCTAAGGAATTATTTTCCGAAAAGTTTTTTTTATTAATTTGCTTTACGTCGCACCGACACAGATAGGTCTTATGACGACGATGGGCTAGGAAAGGGCTAGGAGCAGGAAGAAAGCGACCGTGGCCTTAATAGCCACAGTCCCAGAATTTTCCTGGTGTGAAAATGGGATACCACAGAAAATCATCTTCAGGGCTGCCGACAGTGGGGTTCGAACCCATTATCTTCCAAATGCAAGCTGATAGCTACGTGTCGCAAACCGCACAGCCACTCGCTCAGTTTTTTCCAAAAACAAGGAAGATGTTACTTTTGAAAAAAAAAAACAGTTGAAGTATAGTCTCACTCCAGTCTAGCTTAAGCCAGTGAGGAGGACGGACGTGTCGTGTGGCGTGCGCCTGCTGAGTGGAGTGGATTAAGAGTGAGGAAGCGGTAAGGTCAAGCGGTCGGCAAGGAGATAGATACGATGAATTGGGTAGACGTAGAGGTTATGAGGAAAGTAGTAAGAGAAGTAATACAGGAGGTATGTCCGTTTGAACAATTAAAGAAAATGCTTCAAGAACAAGGCCAGGAGCAAGAAAAGACGAGACAGTGGATCCAGGATTATATGAAGAATACGAAGGCGATGATAGAAGGCAGCGAGAAAGAACTGGTGTCACTAAGAGAGAAAATAAAAAATATGGATGAAGAGATGGTAAACCTGAAGAAAGAAATCGAATTCTGCAGACAGGAGCGCAAGAAGAAGTCCATATTTATTTATGGGGTGGAGGAAGACAAGGCAGAATCTAAAGTGGACATTATTTACAAAGTGGTAGATGTTATACAAAAAAAAATGAAAATAAATTTCAGTGAGGTAGATATAGACAATGTGGAGAGAGTTGGCAAGGTGGGAGGGCACAGGCCCATAAAAGTGTCGCTGCTATCTTCATTGATGGCAGACATAGTGATAAGGAACGCTGGTAATCTACAGTGTGAGAACATTAGAATTAAGAGAGATTTCGGAAGAGAAGAGAGTAGAAATTTTAAAATTCTTAAGAAACATCTTGTGAAAGCAAAAATTCAGGGATTGAAAGCGTATATTAGTGGTCAGATACTCGTGGTGAGCGACAGGAATTGGACCCGAAAGTGGACAATATCGAAACTGAAATTAATGGATGAGAGTTTGAGGCAAGAAGAAACTAGCAGGGCTGACAGTTCGAGGCAAGAAGAAACTACCAGGGCTGATGTACATACTGTAAATGAAGGAACACTGAGTAGATGGGGTTCCTGGGAAGAGATCATGAAAAGAGCTGAAGAAAAAGTAAATGCAAGAAGGATGGAAGTAGTCAGGAATTTAATGGACGAATTAGTGTCGGAAGTCTGCGCGAGGGAAGAAAAAGAACCACAGGGGAAGACAAGCGGACAGAATCGGAGCGAGAATAATGGTTTGAGGGAGGAAGCAGAAGTAAGAAGTGCCGTGATCAAAGGGAGAAGCTTGAGTTTGAAGGACCTATGGGACAAAAAAGGAAAAATGGAAGGAATAATTACGAGAAGTAAAAAGTCAAGTAACAGTAGTAAGTAATATAGTTTGCCTATGATGGAGGACAGAAGCGTAGTTATGGTGGTGTTTGTATGTGTGTATTTACTCAAGTAATGGTGCCTGTATGTGTAGTATAATTGTAATTGAAGTGATGGTGTCTTTAGGTAGAAGATGGATAGACCAAGTGTATGGTATTTATTCAAGTGATGGCATGACGGAGATCGTATTGGTGAGTGATTTATTAGTTAATGATAAGAGGTATATATGTAAGGATAGGTGGTATGGAATTGAAGAGAATGATTGTGGAGTGCGATGGATGGATGATAAGAGAGGTAGTGAAGCTTAGAGGGTATTTATTCAAGTGAAGAATGATAAGAGGTAGATATGTATTGATGTTTAGAAGTTGGATCAGAGTGTAGATGGATGGATGATAAGAGAGGTAGCGAAGTTTAGATGGTACTTACTCAAGTAATGATGTCTATATGTGTAGTGTAATTGTTACGAGTTTGGAGATATAAAAGAGGTTGGATGGTATCTACTGGAATTGAAGTGTTAAATATGAAAGGTGATGATAATAGATATATGATGGATGAATGATAAGAGAGGTAGCGAGGTGATAAGGTGTTTTCAAGTGTACTGTAATTGTATGGCACTTATTCATATAATGGTGTCTTGAGATATAAGATGGATGGATTGTTGAGTTCGAAGGGCATTGTAATGGTTAAAGTAAAGAAGTGATGGTATCTGCATGTGTATGGTATGATGGATGAATGATAAGAGAGGTAGCGAGGTGATAAGGTGTTTTTAAGTGTACTGTAATTGTATGGTACTTATTCAAGTAATGAGACTTGAGATATAAGATGGATAGATTGTTGAATTCGATGGATGGATGAGAAGAGGGGTAGCGAAGTCTAGATGGTATTTATTCAAGTAAAGATGTCTTAATGTGTATTATAATTGTAAAGTGAATGAGGACTGGAATTGAAGTGTTAAGTATGACGATGATGGATGAATGTTAAGAGAGGTAGCGAAGTTTAAATGGTATTGGTAAGTGATTTATTAGTTAATGGTAAATCGGCAAGCAAAGTTGGTTTTAGATGATTATTTAATTAGATTAAACATGGTTGAATAAGATGAGCAGGAATAGATAGGTAGTGCAGTGATAAAGTTGCAACATGAGTAGAATACGTATTAGCAGAATGTGAGTGCAACGGAAGTATGGAATCAGCAACCACGAGGGAGCCAAGTAGAGGAAATGTAGTAGGAATGGAATGTGCTAAGGTTAGCGTGTATGGGGTCTGTGACATTCATAATACCGCTGAAGCATGGAATCAGCAACCCTGAGAGAGACAAGTAGAGGAAATGTAGGAGGAATGGAATGTGCAAAGGTTTGTGTGTATGTTCAGCAGGGGCATGGTGGCGAATGGATGATAAGAAAGATAGCGAAGTTTAGTGGGTATTTATTCTAGTAAAGGTGTCTTTATGATAAGAGGTAGATATGTAATGATATGTGGCATGGAAATGAAGTGAATGATTGTGGAGTTCGATGGATGGATATTAAAAGAGATAGCGAAGTTTAGAGGGTATTTTTTCAAGTGAAGGTGTATTTATGGATATTAGAAAAGATAGCGAAGTTTAGAGGGTATTTATTCAAGTGAAGGTATATTTATGTGTATTGAGACAGTATTGGTTTTGATTTATTAGTTAATGATAAGAGGTACTAGGATAGAATTAGTATAGATTTAATGTTGTAATTAGTTATAGGCTTAATTCAGATGTAGGGGGTGCCCTAGCATGTGAGCTGGTCATCCGTCCATGTTAGAGGCAGCTTAGGATAGATTAGTATAGATTTAGAACTAGTATAGATTTAATGTTGTAATTAGTTATAGGCTTAATTTAGACGTACGGGGTGCCCTAGCATGTGAGCTGGTCATCCGTCCATGTTAGAGGCAGCTTAAGATAGATTAGTATAGATTTAATGTTGTAATTAGTTATAGGCTTAATTTAGAGATAGGGGGTGCCCTAGCATGTGAGCCGGTCATCCGTCCATGTTAGAGGCAGCTTAACAGATTTAGCTAGGGGTGGAACCTTGCATGGTTGTCCGGTATTCCGCCTGTGTAGGGTCCACCAAGTTAGTAGTATGTAATTTGGCTTAGGCTGGACATTGTTATTTTTCTTTATAACGGATCAAATGGGTATTATTACTGTAGATCTAAAGAAAAATAATAAATCTAAATCTAAATCTATAGTCTCACTCCAAGCGTCCCTCACCCCGGACATACACTCGCGGAGGTAGAGAATGGGAGAGGGGAGATGGAAAGACCATGTAAAATGACAGAAATCCCTATAATGTGGCGAGTTAAGTAAGTTTTTCTTTATATTCAGCATACCATGGCGCTCCATGACAAGAACTGTAAGATCAAAATATAGCTGTGTAAATTAAAGACCAGATTTCTTCTTGCTGATGGCTCGTCAAACGTACACTTCCTGTACGGAAGAATCAGAGTCAAAGACTTTGTATTCCTCCTCCCGTGCTATGGTGTTTTGCAACCTAATATTTATAGCCTTTCTCATTCATATACAGTTACCCAATACGCACTTTGCGGATAAACCTGCGTAGTTCTGTCATGTTAGAATGGTGACAAGCAGCCGATAAGGAGATTTGTAACGAAAGTAATCACTAAACTCGTTCTTGAAACATGGAAGAACGCCCGGTTATTTTAAAGTGTAGATAAACTTCAGTGTATTAACTAGACAAGAAGTCTATATGGTATTAATTAATGGTGTGTGGTCTCCGAAGAGGCCTGGTGGAGGTCTTTCGAGTTGACACCGTATAGGCGACCTGCGCGTCTGTAAGAATGTGGCCACACGTATGATGAATTCTAATGTTAAAGACGGCACACACAGACCCAGCCCCCGAACCATCTAAATTAACCAATGAATGTTAAAACTCCGCCCTAGTCGGAGATCGACTCGGGAACGCTTGAACCAAAGGCCAGCACGCTAACCATTTAGCCATGGAGCCGGACAGTCTATATGATAGTATGCTCATTTTCGGTCGTACTTCTACTCGGGGACTTAGAAAATCTCAGCCGATCACTTTTTGTTTCTCTAAGCATCATATCATGCCAACCGCTGAAGGGAACTGCAAGAAGAACAGATCATAGCTGTGAAAGTGGAACGCTAGACTTCCCCTTCTTACTGATGGCGCACCAAATGTACAGGACTTTGCAAATAAAAACCAGGCTTGTATTATTACATGCTGTTGATATCATAATCCTAGCCGGGATACCTTCACTCTTACGTGGAATCTGAACTACAAGTACGTGATATTTCACTCCAAAAATCCCACGTGCATTGGCCGGAATACAAGCCGCGGCCAACTTAGTGAGAAGTCAGTGGCATCGTGACTCTTCTACCACGCCCCTTCCACTGCAAATACTCCGCTACTTACATGAGACGCTCAAAACTACCTAATTTAAAACTTTGCTGTTTATCATTATTTTGCTAATTTCAGAGTATAGTTCAGCACTCAAACAATACACAAACAGAAACAAAAATATAAACCATCAAAATTCCACGCTCACCTATAAAAGTGGATGTTTGCGTAGCAGAGTGCTCATATCCAACGGATTTAGAGGACGGGAGGAATTGCGTATGGGCACCCACATCTCCTGCTGGCTGATGAGGTTTTCAGCCTGCCTAGCTTGACAAAAAATTACTAGGGTTACTCCAAGACTAATTCAAAATATAAATTCGGCCCAATACTGGGTGTCACATTTCCAAAAATATGGTGAAATGGATTTGAAGTCACATTTACGCATAGAAAACATACTGAAGTTACATTGCAAGTAGAGCTAATATAATGCCATATTTACAAAGAGAAAGGAATAAGGTCCAAACAAAGTCACCAAGTTGTGTTGAAGGCGTCATCACACGAAACAAGATGATTGGTGATTTATTATATTTCATATAATGGGAAGTCATTGTAGCTTTGGAACGTGATGGTATGGCGTCATTAGAAAGGTGTGGTTTTTTAGGTAATGGACCAACGAACAAAGATGTTGAGCATCATAAAACAGAGAACTCCATGAAGGAGAATTTGTTAAGTGGTGTAAATTACCTCAAAAGGGACTGTGGGTAGAGCCATATAAGGAATATACTCCCGCAAACAATTGAGTGAAGTACCATCAAGGTCTTACATGTAGCGAATGACGCGAAGCAATGAAAGTAATAACTAATGTTTCTTCAGAAGTATCCCCGGTAGATCCCAAGACAGCAACCTCTATCCCAGATGTGCCAGAGAGAGAATGAAACACTGGATCATGTCTTGGGAAACTGCCCTTACCAAGTGAGTTGGCCGTGTGGTTAGGGTTACGCAGCTGTAAGCCTACATTCGGGATATATTGGGTTCAAATACCACAGTAGGCAGCCCTGAAGACGGTTTTCCGTGGTTTCCCGTTGATCCCTGATTTCGGCTTTTCAGCTTGTTTGAAATTTACATTTCAGGAAAATGAAGTTACATTACTAAATATTTGAAAACTTTCCCCTCGAGCTAGCTTTGAAATACTATTAGATTTTAAACTGATCTGCCATTACCTTGAGCTGGTGGACCTCCTGAAGATGGAAGAGGCGCCTCCGCCTCCGTTACGAACAAACACTAGACTGTAGACTGGAGCGATCACAAAGACAACCTGGTCCGAAAAGTGCCAGCTTTTATAGTAGAGGGGAAGGTTCCAAGGGCCCGACACACTCCCAATTCTCACTGGATAATCAAATACATACCAGAAAGTTTTGATTGGCCGAAAATTAAATGTACAACATTTTTCATTGACCAACATCTTAAGTTGGCGGGAAGAGACAGAAGTGTTGTAAACTTTAGCACACCGAAAACAAAGTATAAACAATTCAGTTTAGGAAACCTTAACATACAAAATACTCTTGAATTTTAATAGTTCAACTTCACGCCAGAGGGCACAACATAAGTTTATAGCATCGACATCTGTTGAGAAATGTTCAAACTTCTTGTACTAGTTGTTGCAAGCTTTATATTTCAGATGGCGTTCTCCAAGGCGCTTAATTTAAATGCGTGGGGCCGGTGTACCTCCGGTAAAATTATTATTATTATTATTATTATTATTATTATTATTATTATTATTATTATTATCATTATTATTATTATTATTATTGTTATTGTTATTATTGTACCGGGCGGTACACCTCCGCGCCGCTAATTCAAACATTGCGCCAGTTGAAACTCCTCGACTGGAGGAAGCTTGAACTTTAACTTCCACATTAATGGTAAGATTTCTCAGAAGATGTCATTACTATAAATTTCGAAGAGTTCTGAACTGTGTCTTTTTCGATTTATTCTTGTTTTCTCTGTAATAAGAAGTGTGAACATTCTCTTCTAGATGGCACCACTTAAGAACTACAATTGTGCACCCTAGTGCGAAGTGAAGGAACATTTTTTGAAGAAATTTAGTATGTATAAGTTTGCTCTTTGTTAAATTTCTTTCAGTCATTGTTTGAGTTGGCAGTGTTAATCCTTTCGTTCCGCCAGTTTTGAATTTAGCCAATCCCGAATTTCTTTAATTAATTTTTGACCAATCAGGTGTATCTTCTCCAACATGGATATGTTGCTTGACCCTAGCCAATAAAGTGAGGGGGGGTGTGGGTTCTCATTCTTGAAAGGTCTCGAATGTTCCACGAGGGTATATAAACTGCTGGTTTGCTGGTCTCCGGGCCACTTCAGTAACATCTCTCATTGTGTAATTATGTAGCAGGGGGCGGGAAGCGCCTCTTTCTTCGGGCAGCAGTTCAACCATCAGATAATGGCCGTTTTATAACTTATTTTCTTGCCAGCTCAGCAGTTTAACCCTCGGGGCGGGTTCGAAACTTTCCTCATGCAACCTATATTTAAAATGTAAAAGACACTTGGTATAAATTCTGTCTCTTTAACTACAAATTGGGATAGAGAGTGCCTAACCCTCTCGAGCTCCCATTCATTTTGTTTTGAGGTGACTACGTTTTTATAACAGTTTCCCTTCTACTCGTAATGTCATAAAACTTTTCAATCGTGTCACCTCCGTAGTATGGGATTAGCCCTTGCATAAGCGGCCTAGTGCCAAATAGATTTTTAAAGAAATGTATTAGGAGTGCAGTTACGCCTCCTCTCAAGTTGGTATTTTGGGGGCCATGTAATGGTCCTGTTTCTTTATGGAATAGGCCTCAGTAGGTTGGGTATTTTTACCCCCGTTTTCATGTGCTTGGAGGTCAGCTTGAAGGTGGAGTTTGGTGTGGCCTTTGATAGGCTTGAACTTTGAGAGCGGGTTGCTCTTTCTTAAAGTTGGTTTCTGTGTGCCTCGAGCAGGCTTTACTGAGTAATAGGGAGCAAATGCTCCTGGGCATGATTGGGGTTTTCTGCCCCTTGGTCAAACCTTGTATTTGGGTAAAGTTGGGCTAATTGCTCAAGAATTGTGTGTCTGGGTCTCGGAGCCCAAATCCTGTAACAACTGTAATTGTACATTCTTGATTTGTTGCTAGGCTACTGAGTACCTGTTATACTTGTTATTTCTTGATCTTGAAAAGAAAATATAACCTTTGTAAAATTTTAAATTAACTTTAATTTCGTAAGTTGAGACCTGATCAACCCAGCACCTTCTTTCACCTCTGAGCATCCACAATACACCGTAGCAATTATTATTATTATTATTATTATTATTATTATTATTATTATTATTATTATTATACCGCTTTTCCCACATCCTGGTGGGGTCTCGGGTGTGAGCTCCGTCTCATATGTGGATTTGACTCTGTTTTACGGCCGGATACACTTCCTATGTGGGGGTATATATCCTCTATTGCGTATTTCTGTGATGTGTTGTATAAATATGAAGAGCAGTCACAAAGTATTGATGTTGTACGACAAAAAATGAAATACAAACAAATAAACACGTTCAATTCACGTAACTAAGACACCGGCGTTTCCACGCATAAGCCTTGCGGCAGTGCTGCACCACTGGCTCTCCCCATGTTTCTGCAAAGCCAATTCTTTTCTCACCGTTGCTATTTATAGAGTACATACTGTAGAAACACCATCGAACTCACCATCTCCTGGATACAAGCTCACGCGACGCGAACCACGTAGCCAGTTTAATCGGTAATTCCGTAGATGCAACATGGGCAGCTACAGCAGTAAAGGTGCCAGGCTGAGTGGATCAGACGGTTGAGGCGCTGGCCTTTTGACCCCAACTTGTCAGATTCGATCCTGGCTCAGTTCGGTAGTACTTGAAGGTGCTCAAATACTTCAGACTCGTGTCGGTATCCCCCTGTGGGTGAAGTTGGTAGAATAACACCCACGGTACCCCCCTCCCTGTTGTCAGAGGTGAATAAAAGGGGCCTCAGGGGCTCTTAACTTGGGAGCGTGGGTTGGCGACAGCGGGACCCTTAGCTGAATCCTGGCATCGCTTCAACTTACTTGTGCCAGGCTCCTCACTTTCATCTATCCTATCCGACCTCCCTTGGTCAACTCTTGTTCTTTTTCGACCCCGACGCCCTACACTGCATGGTGGGACGATTTCGGCACATAATAAATATTTCACCGTAACTATAGTTACGCAATATAAAGTGAACCTTTATGGGTGATGGGACGAAGGATTGTGACATCTGTGTATGTAAGCAAGCATTTTTTTGTATTTCATAAGGTTGGAAACACAAGCAGAAGCAAATATTTGAAAGTCCTCCAGAGCGGAAGGGAGTTGATTATTCACGCTAAAAGTCACACGCAATAATAGCACGTATTTGTATTCTTGTGCAAAAAAGAAAAGTCATACTGTTACTGGTAAGTCTTCTGCTCATACTCCTATACACTAAAAAGCATTTTGATATTTGGTATAGATTTATTTTAGAAAAATAAATATGTGACTAATTCGTCCCATTATGCAGTTTGATCATGTAGTGGTATGATAACCTCAAACATGGAATGACATATGCTGCTTACCTACTTCATTGCATTTTATGTGTGTAAATGTCAACAAATATATTAATTCCATTTAGAATAATATTTTAGGTGAGAAACATGATAAAAAGTGTAATTCTTGAGAGAGGAGATATTGCACGCACTTGCAATGTCGAATTAAATTGCGGGAAGATTTAGCCCTTTCACTCCGTCAAGTGGGGTTTTCAATCACCCCAAAGTGAGGACAGCCAAGTTTTGAAGTACAAGGAGACCTTGTAAAGAAGAGGAAGAAGTCCTCAGCAGCAGTTTACCCTCCACAACCAGTCAGTCAAGATAGCTTGGAACAATGGCCATTTCACAAAGACACTCAACAACGGTGCAAATTTCCCTTGTGCAAGGGGAAAATCCTTATATTTTGCGAAAAATGTGGTGTAGCTTTGTGCATTACAAACAAAAAGAATTGTTTCAAGGAATTTCACCACAAGTGAGCAACCTGAAAATGGGAAGTGCACCTTCAAAACAAATATGTCGACAGTGCATGGTGGGACTAATTAGGCACATGTTAGTTTTCATGCAATAAATCTCTCAAAATCATTTTAAGAATTTTAAAACTATTTTTGCCTTACTATGGATTAGATTATATATGTCTAGAATTAAAATAAAGAGAAAATAAAAAATCTTGCAGTTAGGGTTAGGTACCGAGGCCTAGGGAGTCTCTCACTTTCACGCCCTTACCTTCCTTTGGCCGATATCTTCATTTTCCGGAAGTGTCGGATCCCTTCCACATTTGCTCTCTGATCAGTGTTATGTAGAGGATGTTTGCGTAGTTTTACTTCCTCTTAAAACCCAATCACCACCAGCATCTCGTGTCGGTAGATTTACTGGCACGTAAAAGAACTCCTGTGGAACTACATTTCGGCACATCGGCGTCTCCGAAAACCGTAAAAGTAGTTAGTGGGACGTAAAGCCAATAACATTATTATTAGTAGTGGGGATAACGCGTTTTCATGCATTATCTGAACCCTCTCCAACTGCGGTAGCTGTTAGTGATATCTAGGGCTCGGATGTTTAAGACTTAAAAATAGCCCAAATAAGCTAGCAAATATGACCCCAAAAGTGACGAAATATGACCTCAAAATTGACGAAATATGACGTAAAAATGACAAAATATGACCCAAAAATGATCAATCTAAATATGGTCATTTTAAAATTAAGTAGATGTCTTTCGATAGATTATGGTAGGGCGGCAGGGCAAATAGTGGAAACTAGCATAACTTTTTCATTCTCCGCGGATGGTATTGAAGTGTACGACAAGATTCATCTTCAAAGCATCAGGCGCGAAAGACCTCCGATTATCACTTAACACATTCTTGTAAGAAGAGAAGCTCCTTTCTACGTCACAAGACGTTATTGATGCATATTTAAATAATATTAAATTACTGCTGTCGAGTATGCACTCATATTGAAATGTACTGGTACCTTCTCCTCTACGAACATCATTTCTCTTGCACACACTGCGAAAACCGTCACTTCGGTTAAGCACGTTATGAAGTTTCCTTTTTACACTGGCGCCGACTATCCCATGTGATTGTTGTGCTGAAAGTTCAACACTTCTCATAGTTTCAATACTTGCATGAATTTCTAATTCCAAAGTTCGACTTAATATATGTCAGACTTCCTAACAAACTCTTGGAAAACAATTCCTGCGCAATCTTGATAAAAGAGGCACAGTATTCCACTTGTATTAACTACAGATGTAATACGGAAAAGCAGCTTTGTGAATACTAGTTCTCATTCGGAAAGTTGACGATTATTTTGCACAGCTACAGCTGTCACCAAACCGCCGAAATATGACCGAAATATGACGTTTGTACGAAAATAGATCAAAGTATGACCTTATGACCAAAAATAGCCAAAATTGCATTTATATGACAAATAAATATCACTTTATTGTGACGATAATAACCTGATTTGCACCAAAATCCAATCAGGCAAGAAAATAGAGACAAAGAAAAATATGACTTTTCCTAAACATCCGAGCCCTTCTCCGTTTCGTTCCGGTTAGTATCCGAGGACTACTTAAGTTCGCCAGTTTTGTAACTGCTTTTTGCGGTATACTCTGTGTGAAAGCGACGTTCTACGTTAACACTTGTTATGACGTGTCAACACAACATATCAGCCTCAAGTGATCACATTGTTCTGACATGTTTGATTAAGAAATGAATTTCCTTTAGTCAGGCAAAGGCTCTCTCAGTGATTGACTTTCTATCCAATACCATTACTGAATTTAATTTTCAGGCAACAGTACCAAATGGATGAAGACATTTTTGTGGAACTCAGTGAAGAGGAGGACACTATAGCAGCTCTTGGAATAGAATTGGCATTAGAGAATACAAGATAGTGGGAACATATACTATAAATAATGAGAGGAATATGGCGCGAATTTTATACCTTATTATGGCTGAAACTCCTTAAAGATGACGAGCGTTTCAAAATGTATACAAGGATATCAACAGCAGATTTTTATACAGTTCTGAACGTGTTGAATCCAAATATAAAAGAATTTTTTTTTTTCTAGGGGTTTGACGTCGCACCGACACAGATAGGTCTTATGGCGACGATGGGATAGGAATGGCCTAGGAGTTGGAAGGAATCGGCCGTCGCCTTAATTAAGGTACAGCCCCAGCATTTGTCTGGTGTGAAAATGGGAAACCACGAAAAACCATCTTCAGGGCTGCCTATAGTGGGATTCGAACCTATTATCTCCCGGATGCAAGCTCACAGCCGCGCGCCTCTACGCGCACGGCCAACTCGCCCGGTATATATAAAAGAATGTAACACTCAAATGAGATACAGTAGATTATTTCAGGAAAGACTTGTTGTGTGCTTCAGGTAAGTAAAAGAAAGGTATATTTTCTTTTTTTCCTAATCCGTTTATCCTCCAGGGTTCGTTTTCCCTAGGACTCAATGAGAAATCCTACCTCTACCGCCTCAAGGGCAGTGTCCTGGAGCGTGAGACTAGTCGGGGACACAACTGGGTAGGAGAACGAATACCCCACCTGCTACTCTGAACAGGCGCTTTGTGTGAGGAGGGGAAGATTGGAAGGGATAGACAAGAAAGGGAAGGAAGCGGCCGTGGCGTAAAGATAGGTACCATCCCAATCAATCAATCAATCAATCAATCAATCAATCAATCAATCAATACTGATCTGCATTTAGGGCAGTCGCCCAGGTGGCAGATTCCCTATCTGTTGCTTTCCTAGCCTTTTCCGAAATGATTTCAAAGAAATTGGAAATTTATTGAACATCTCGCTTGGTAAGTTATTCCAATCGGCATTTGCCTGGTGGAGAAGTGGGAAACCACGGAAATCCACTTCGAGGATTGCTGAGGTGGGGATCACACCGCCCTCCACCCCCACCCCATCTACTCAGTTGATCTCCCGAGGCTGAGTGGACCCCGTTTCAGTCCTTGTACCACTTTTGAAATTTCGTGGCAGAGCCGGAAACCGAACCCGGTCCTCCAGGGGTGAGCAAATCACACTAACAATTACACCACAGAGGCAGATGTATATTTCAATGGAAATATTTTATTGATATTTTTATGAACATTTCTCAGTAGAATTGTTTTCATTTTAATGGAAATATATTACAGTATTGATAAACAAGTGTACGGCTCTTTTAAATGCTTCAACACGTCTGACGAAAATCTGGCAGTCCAGATCTTGGACTGCCACTTGTCAAGATACGTTCACGCGCATTGTCATGTCAGATGATTCTTCATGTCATAACACGACACATCAGAGCAATCTGAGTGCTCCAACATAATAGACTGCGTTAATTCTTTTATTAACACGTCAGAGCACATGTTAACATGAAACGTCAGCTTAGTCTTCAGTCGCCTTGACGGTGTTGTCTGTGGGTAAAGCGATAACTGTATGGGGTAGGAATGGGAAGGGAAAGGCCGTGGCCTCGGCGTTTACCTAGAGTTGAAATGGGAAACCACGGAAAGTCATTTCGAGGTTGGTTGACGAGGGGTTGGAACCCACTTGTCTTCTGAATACAGAGCTGGCAATCATAACTGGCCATGCCGCAACGTACTGGACTAACCTGTTCGGTTTCACAGGGTTACTTCACAAGTGAAATGGCGTATGGCCTTTAATGCCAGGCGTGTCCAAGGACAAGTTCGGCTCGCCAGATGCAGGTATTTTGATTTGACGCCTGTAGGCGACTTGTGCATCGATTTAATTTCATTTCATTTCACTTCACCCAAAGCTAGTCAACAGAGTTGCACTGTTCTCCGCATATTGGAGGTAGTTTGTCGGTAACTAACCACTGGTGGAGAGTCGAATAAACAATCCAATTGGACTTTTTTTTGCAGTTTGCTTTACGTCACACCGACACAGATAGATAGGTCTTACGGCAACGATAGAATAGGAAAGGCCCAGGTATGGGAAGGAAGCGGTCGTGGCCTTAATTAAGGTACAGTCCCAGCATTTGCCTAGTGTGAAAATGGAAAACCACGGAAAACCATCTTCAGGGCTGCCGAAAGTGGGATTCGAACCCACTATCTCCCGGATGCAAGCTCACAGCTGCGCGCTCCTAACCGCACGGCCAACTCGTCCGGTGGGACTTACTGAAAACTGGTCCTGTTTACATACCTATATGGTACCATTCCATTTCCTCAAAGGGAGCCTCCGTGGCTCAGACGACAGCTGGATACCGTGGTTCAAATCCCGGTCACTCCATATGAGATTTGTGCTGGACAAAGCGGAGGCGGGACAGGTTTCTCTCCGGGTACTCCGGTTTTCCCTGTCATCTTTCATTCCAGCAACACTCCATTCTCACTTCATAGCATCTATCAGTCATTAATATATCACTTTGGGAGTGGCGACCCCATCGCACTAACAGCCTATATATGCTTCATTCATTATATCCCTAACCCGGTCAATGACTGGAAAACAGGTTGTAGGTTTTCATTTTCCATTTCCTCAAAATTAATACGAATAAACAAGTTCTTCTTATTCTTATTCTTTTTCTCATTCTTATTATCTTTCTTATTATTATTATTATTCTCTTTCTTCTTCTTCTTCTTCTTCTTCTTCTTCTTCTTCTTCTTCTTCTTCTTCTTCTGATGCCGTCTTGTTACAAAGAAAAATGACCACCTTGGCGTACGTTTTCCTATTTTTTGTCCGTGCCAGATTTGCCATACGTTTCCCTATTTTGTGTTTTTTATGTCAGATTTTTCCTATTGCATGTTGTCCATATCAGACTTGCGGTAGTAGAGGCGCGCGGCTGTGAGCTTGCATCCGGGAGATAGTAGGTTCGAATCCCACTATCGGCAGCTCTGAAGATTTTTTCCGTGGTTTCCCATTTTCACACCAGGCAAATGCGGGGACTTTACCTTAATTAAGGCCACGGCCGGTTCCTTCCAACTCCTAGGCCTTTCCTATCCCATCGTCACCATAAGACCTATCTGTGTCGGTGCGACGTAAAGCCCCTAGCAAAAAAAAAGACTTGCGGTAAGTTTTCCTATTTTATGTTTACCATGTCAGATTTGCGCTGTTTTCCTATTTTGTCTTTTCCTTTCCAAGTTTGCCGTAAGTTTTCCTATTTTGTGTTCTCCATGTCAGATTTGTCATTCCTTTTCCTACTTTGTGTTTTCCGTATCAGACTTGCTGTAAGTTTTCCTATTTTGTGTTTTCCATATCAGACTTGCCGTTAAGCTTTCCATTTCAGATTTGCCATGCGTTTTCCCATTTTGTGTTTTCAATATCAGATTTGCGGTTAAGTTTTACTATTTTGTATTTTCCATATCAGATTTGCCTAAGTTTTCCTATTTGGTGTTTTCTGTGTCAGATTTTTTGTCAGCTTTACTATTTTGTATTTTCCATATCATATTGTCTTTCCCGGGTCAGATTTGCTGTAATTTTTCCTATTTTGTGTTTTCCATGTCAGATTTGCCGTGAGATTTTTGGGTCTTCCATGTCGGATTTGTCGTATCGTGAATGTCGAATCACTGCTCAGTACTGTCTTCTCCACCCACGTCCACATTTCTCTTCTGTCATTCATTCTATGACGAGTTGTATCAGACTGTATGTCATTTCGGAAGATTTCACACAAATAAAGGCTTCTTTCAGCGTTTTGCGAGGGTCAATCCATGCGATCTTAAACATTGAACGATACATCCACATTTCAGAGGTTCAATGACAAAGCCTTTATTGTCCTTCTTCGACACAATTAAGGAGCATTGGTGACACAACACTTCACGACACACCAGCAAGTTTCGAATAGATGTCATGATTGCACACAAGATGTTTTAAATTCAGAAACACACTTGTTGTATTGCTAATTATGTTTTCAATTTCTAAACTCGGATCCCATTCTTGTGTTAGCCAGCATACTAGGTAGGCTACTTGAATACTATATTCTTCAGAATAATTAATCCCCCCCCCCCTTTACCGAGCTCGATAGCTGCAGTCGCTTAAGTGCGGCCAGTATCCAGTATTCGGGAGATAGTAGGTTCGAACCCCACTGTCGGCAGCCCTGAAAATGGTTTTCCGTGGTTTCCCATTTTCACACCAGGCAAATGCTGGGGCTGTACCTTAATTAAGGCCACGGCCGCTTCCTTCCCACTCCTAGCCCTTTCCTGTCCCATCGTCGCCGTAAGACCTATCTGTGTCGGTGCGACGTAAAACAACTAGCAAAAAAAAAAAAAAAAAAAATTAATCCCTCAAGCTGGGGTCGCTAACAGAGATATTCTTCCTGTTCAAGAGACTGTTATGTATCATTTCCCGCACAGGATTATGTTTTCTTTAATTCTGTCCATTCATAGTCTTCCGGGACGCCCTATGCTCCTTTTCCCTTTTGGTAGTATTTCCAGCATCCTTCTTCCTATATAATGCTGGTATCTTCTTCCAACGTGCTCGTACCATCTGAACTGAACTTCTACAACATATTCAGATATTTTCATCAGTTTCAGCCTTCTTCTCACTATCTCGCTCCTTACTTTCTTGAAGCGTGTAGCCTATGTCCAGCGCCAAACCACCATCTCTGTCACATCCAGTTTATCAGAACATCTTCTTATCATCGTCCAGATATCTGCGTCGAAGGTCATCGCTCTTCTAACTATTGCCATGTAGAACTTTCCTTTCAAGTATTGTAATTCAGATTTGTACTCCTAGAATTATATTATACTTTATATAGTTTACTGTTGTATATAATATGTTCCTATTGTTTGCATCTATGTTGCAATGATCTGATACGAATAAAGAAGAAAGGTAGATATGAACCAAGGTACGTGAGTAAATTCGTTCTCGGGATCTGTATTCCATTCATCTCCACAACTGCTTCCTTCCCTCTCTCCTTCAGGCTCCATTAACTCTGTCTTGGTCCTGCTTAGCCTCCACTCCCCAGTACTTCTCTCCGTTCTTTTAACCATTTCTCCGCCTCCTTTTTTTGTCTCTGTACAAACTACCAAGTCTTAGGCGAACATAGAGTAACTGACCATGGACCTCCTTCCTTGCATCATCACTCAACACATCTATAAGAACAGTGTTAATAATAATGGACCGAGAAGGGAACCTTGGTGGAGTCCAGCTTTACAGGAAGCGCGGTAGTCCTCCGAGATGCACGTCTAATCACCACTGAGTAGCATAAAAATAATAATCGTCAATGTACAAATTTCAGTTTAATATGTTAAATGGGCCAACGGCCGTAGCCGTGTTGAAACACCGGATCCCGTGAGATCTCCGAGGTTAAGCAACATTGGGAGTGGTCAGGAGTTGGATGGGTTGCCACGCGCTGTTGGTTGGGGGTAAGGGAATGGAGGAGCGGAAAGGAACTGGTCACCCTACCGCACGTAAACTCCGGCTCAGGAACACCTATGCGGAGGTTCAGACCTGCCTTCGAGCAGAATAACCCTTACCTTACCTATGTTAAATGGGGTGCCTCTTTAGCCAATAAATTAAACATTCTGGTACCGGTACGCCCACTTCATTGCCGAAAGTACTGCAGTAGAACAGCTTGAAACGCTGATAACATATATTTTTAGAGTGTGCTATTCGAAATTCCATTGTGCGTAGCGTACAGCTGCACCAACAGTCTTATAGTAGCAGTTGCCAAAACAGAATTACAGCGCTACATATTTCACAGTTACGCTAAATTTACGTTACAGTTTTACATTCAGACTCTAGAGCTAACTTCCAGTGATTAGGTCAGCGTTTAGTATTCCAACAAATACCGTGCTCGAAGAAAAGTTCGTTTATTTGCTGAAATAATTAAAACTTCCCTCTGTGTATTAAAAAATGTATTTATTTATCGTATAACTGATCTACAAACACATCATATGCATATTGCTGGTCAGAAACGAATAACTCTAATGATTGCATTTACAGATCTAATAAACTATAGTTTTATCAATTGGCCTGTATATTACTGATGTAGTCGATCGCGACTGATGTTACAACCAGGAAATCTTGGGCTTACCAATTTTATGCAGTCAGTGTACTGTACTATCTTCCCCACCCTGAGGAGAAGAAAATGTACCCCAATTATGAAGAAGATTAGCACATTTGCCATGGTAAGATTACATCCTTGCGAGGTATCGAATCCCTCAGATTTGCATGTGATGCAAGATAAGCTCTGATGCTCGAGTGGGAAGTTAAAATTTCATTCGTGCGTCCAGGCTTGAAGGAGATTGAAGTTACAGTCTGTCAAATTCATGGTAGCCCATTGATTCTCCTGGAATTACTATATGCTTAATAGACGTTGACGGTCAATTTGGTCCAGATCTCCCTACTAACAGCTGCTCTAAATAAGTCAGCTGATGATGAACTGGTTCACTGGAGGAGGTTTCCCATCCAGGAAATGCGTCGTCGCCCAGGGCCTCTTTTTACTTTTACTTTCTCGTAACGCAGAAGGGAATTACTGTGTATAATAATATGATGTATTTTTCCGGGCTGAGCGGCTCAGTTGGTGGAACGTTGGCCTTCTGAGACCAAGTTGGGAGTTCGATCCTCACTCAGTCCGTCGGTATTTGAAGGTGCTCAATTTACACCAGCTTCGTGTCGGTAGAGTTACCGAGATGTTAAAATAAACTCATATGAGACAAAATTCGGACATCTAGGCATCTCTGGAAAGTGTAAGGTGGTGGTGATTATTGTTTTAAGAGGAAGTACGACTTGGCAACCACCTTCTATTAGCATTAATCGGAGGGAAAATTGAAAGGGATCCGACACTTC
Source organism: Anabrus simplex (assembly GCF_040414725.1). Classification (NCBI taxonomy): domain Eukaryota; kingdom Metazoa; phylum Arthropoda; class Insecta; order Orthoptera; family Tettigoniidae; genus Anabrus; species Anabrus simplex. The sequence continues at coordinate 127,373,274 of NC_090272.1, read as the reverse complement.
GAAAAATAAGGTATTGACCATAGAAAGACAAGGGTGACGAAAGGCGTGAAAATATAAGACTCCCTGGCTCTCGAATGCTCTAATACCGTCGGGGTCCAAAAAAGAACAAGAGTTGTTGAGCAAGGCAGGTCGGATAGAATATATGAAAGTGAGGAGCCTGGCACAAGCAAGTGGAAGCAATGACAGGACTCAGCTAAGGGCCCCGTGGTCGCCAACCCACACTCCCAAGTTAAGAGCCCCTGGGGCGCTGGAAACTGTAAGAACAGTTAGACTTATAACCAACTAGCTGATGTACCCGTGCTTCGCCACGGGATTCTCAGAAAGACTGACTTTGTGGTTTTCCTAACTGAAATCAACATAGGTCATTACAAAAACGTAAGTATGAATGTAGCGATTAAAAGCAATGCTATCATATAAAATACCGTACTCGATCAAATGGAAAGCCGCACGTTTTATCACTTTTAACGAACAGTGCTGCGGTTAGATTGCGGTGTCAATCTAATAGTTCAAAGTTCCAGAGCTGGGATGACCAGGTCGCAGATTGCCATGAACACTCATCTGTCATTATTCCGCTAAATATGCACACTGTTCATTCCAACCAGTGCCTCAGAGTAGGGACTGAATAGCCCGAATGCTATGATGATCCAGTGTGTTACGTACCAGTAGTATCAGAAAATTTTAAACCAGAGGAATGGCATGCTAAAGAAGAAAGTTATCTAACTCACCAGCTACTTCCCATCAATATTCAGGCAGGCTGTTACACTCTGTCCGACTGGGCGAGTTGACCGTGTGGTTAGTGGTGCGCAGCTGTGAGCTTGCATCCGAGAGATAGTGGATTCGAACCCTATTGTCGGCAGCGCTGAAGATGGTATTCCGTGGTTTCCCACTTTCACACCAGTCAAATGTTGGGCCTGTACCTTAATTAAGGCCTAAGTCACTCCTAGCCCTTTCCTATCCCATCGTCGCCATAAAACCTATCTATGTCGGTGCGACGGAAATCAAATAAAGAGTACTCTGTACGCAGCAGTAATCCTATCTACCGGAGATGAGGGGCAACAGAAGACACAAAGCACATCACGACAAACAATGGTCAATGTAATGTCATTGTTGATCAATGTTATGAGCTTTCTATATTGTAGGCCTTCACATTTAGTTTTCTTTCAACTCTGTGATTTGTAAAATATTTTATATCGTAAACTGTAGTTTCTTATTCTCCGACTTTACATACCGATTTTCATTAAATACTGTTTACCCATTTTCTCGTTACTCGGCGCTGATATGGACTTAGTAACAAAAATTCAAATTCATGAATATCTTGGTGATCATAGCCAGTACGGTAACAATGTATAAGACATGAATATTAGGAAATTTAATACTATATAACCTTAGTTATCTAGCATTCATCGACTACACTTCTTATAAGAAATATTTGAGAATTACATTTTAGGCCTTCCCCTAAACTACCATTTCACTCAGCGTGAATAAAATAATTTACAGCCTAGACTATAGCGACTTATTTTCTGACTTTGCATACCGATTTTCATTGAGATAGGACTACTAATAACAACAATATTTGAGAATTAAATGTTAGGCCTTCCCCTAAACTACCATTTTTCTCAGCGTAAATACAATTATTGACAGCCTAGATTGTAGCAATTTATTCCCCAACTTTGCATACCCATTTTCTTTAAAATACGACCACATAAATAGTTGAGAATTCAATTTTAGGCCTTCCCCTAAACTACCATTTCACTCAGCGTGAGTAAAATGATTTATAGCCTAGATTGTAGAGGCTCATCCCCCGACTTCACATACCGATTTTCATTAAATTCTCTTCAACCGTTTTCTCGTGATGCGTGTACATACATACATACATACATACATACATACATACATACATACATACATGCATACATACATACATACATACATACAGACAGACAGACAGACAGACAGACAGACAGAAATTACGGAAAAGTAAAAAGTGCATTTTCTTGTTACTATGGACATGACCGATACAGAAATACCATTATTTTCAAATTCTGAGCAATGTACAGACAAAACTCTTATTTTATATATATAGATATTAATGTTATGCATTCAAGGGGCTTAAAATATTTTAAAACTTCAAATTGAATTTCAGGTTCAACTTATTTTTATAGAGTTGTATCGAGCGAGTTGGCCGTGCAGTTATGGCCGCGTAGCTGTAAGCTTGCATTTGGAAGATGGTGGGTTCGAATCCCACCATCGACAACCCTGAAGATGGTAATCCGTTGTTTCCCATTTCCACACCAGGCCAAATCTGAGGCTGTATATAAGACCACGGCCACTTCCTTCCCAGTCCTAACTCTTTCCCATCCTTGCGTCGCCAAAACTTCCTATGTGTTAGTGCGACGTTGAACCACAAGCAAAAAATAAAATAGAGTTGTAGGCTGTGTTGTATGTTCTGGTCAAAATAGTGAGCGTGGCCTATGAGTGCAACACTTTGACGATTGTTATTTGAGTTGCATTGTTTATTCTCGCAGTCGATGTATGTATGTTGGGTATTCAGTCCGAAGGCTGGTTTGATCCTCAACAGCTCCGCCATCAGGTGTCATAGATGGCCTAGGCGTCACTGAAGAGGCGTACCTGGGAAATAAGGAGTGAGGTAGTTTCCCGTTGCTTTCCTCACTGAGCCAGAAGTTGCTATTACATATCAGCCTGCCAAGCCCACTGAAATTCCCGCACCAATTGACCCTATGAGCAACATTTTCACACCATTCATAGCAGGGACTGGCTGCAGAAGGAATGGCACTATTAGCATTGCTCATACCTCAGTCACTTTCATATTGTCAAAGCCAAGGATGAGACTGAGACAGGGCAATGAAAGTAACAAATTTGTTCTAGCCCACACCTGAAGACTTAGTGCACTACATCTTGCCAGAAAAGGCAAGTCGATGAATAAACAAAAAAATCAAGCTAGTATTTGACCTCATATGTCTTACCTTCCTATTCATTTATACCTTTACAAGTGGGGAGTTAGGGTTCTCAGTCTCCTTTTAACTACTTTCTTCAACCAATCAATCAATCAATCAATCAATCAATTAATCAATCGATCAGTCAATCACCACTGACCTGCATATAGGGCAGTCGCCCAGGTGGCAGATTCCCTATCAGTTGTTTATCCAGTATTTTCTTAAACAATTTCAAATGTTTAGAAAATGTATCGAACATCTCGTTGGTGTTGGTGGTGGTTATGGTTTGGAGGAATGAGGACGAGAGTTGTCTCAGTGTTGTCACCATGTGAGGCAATAGATGAGGATGAAACAGACAAATTTTATGAAGCACTGAGAGGCGTCGTAGTCAGGGTCAACAGCAAGGATAGGGTAGTGTCATTGGTCATTTCAATACGAGAATTGGATTAGAACTGAAGGATATGAGAAGGTGATGGTAAGGATGATGAATATATAGAATCAAAACGAATGCAAAGTATTTAGTGGTATTAACAACTGCGAATCCACTCTTTAAGCATAAGGATATTCATCGTTACAGATGCATAATAGACTATATCATAACTGACTTTAAATTCACAAAATTTATTAAGAATAGGCGAGTGTTCCCACGATTTTTCGATGATACATACCACTTTCTGATTTTTAGTGTACTAAGTATCACTAGGCCTAGGAGAGAGAAAATTAAGTCTGTCTGCATATGGATAAGGGTAGAAGATCTCTAGGAAGAGGAAATTAAACAGAAGTATGTGGAGATGACCTCTCTAAAGAACCAGAGAAACAAGGAAATGCCATTTGGTCCTTGTTTCAATGACGGTGAAATCCCGACATTCACCTCCCCGCGGTAGAGAGCGGGCAAGGACTGTATATAAAAATAATATTTTATATGCAGGCGGCTAACGAATGAAGGGGCCGATTATCTCCCGGTATAAGGAGATCCCCTATATCAAGTGCCAGCAGTCTCTTTGAGAGTGGATGAGCGGGTATGGGTAAGGGCACTCTATTGTCCTGGGGACAAGAAATTGTTCAACGGCATTAGGATGCAGAAGGCAACGGGAAACCACTACATTAAATATCCTGAGAGATATTCCAATACATTCGTATGGCATGGCTGCAACATCAAGATCGGAACTGGCCGTGTGGATCGTCTACCTCCGTTTGGAGACTACGTCTTAAGAATAAGATGTGGATATGGTTAGTAAAAAGTTCCAAAGAATAGATAGTCAATTGCTTCAGGATATAGAAAGAGAATGCGTGACATACAGGGATACTGTATTAGAAACGGAAAGGCAATGCCTAGGACCAACCCTGTGTGTAAAGATGGGGAAAAAGCAAATACCTTGCTGTAAACTTAGCAAGAAGGCGTATAAAAATGGCTCCAAACAAGAACTGATGTATATAGAGAACTGTACGTAGAAGAAAGAAACATAATGGAATAAATCATTGTAAAATCCAAGAAGGAATCATGGGAATATTTTGTTAATAACTTGGAAAGGTTTGGCCAACTGACAGGGAAACATTTCTGGACTGTAATAAAGAATCTTACAAGGAAGAGTACCCAACTGTTGCCATGCACCTTTTGAATCTATATAGTGTGATGAATAGACAATATCGAAATATGCATACCATGCAAATTACAGCTACTATGGGTAAGAAACACAGGAGTTACGAGCTGCCAAATATAGACTATGAGTACATATAAAGATAGGAATCGTCGTGCATATTAGTCCAAACGCGGCTAAATATTGTAGATGGGCGATCAAATGCATTCAATAACGTTTACATACTGGAAATAAAACACATTACGCGCCCATTGCAGTTCAAGTGCAGTGGACATGACGGTCGATAAGTAATCCGTGGTCGAGACATAAACATCTTTCACAGTGAGCACTCGAATGAAGGAAAGTTGAACACAGTCATCTTTGAAACATTATTCTTCCAAATCACTCTCCAAACAGTATTCTGAAGGTGTCTGAAATGATCCTGGATGTTCATCTGAGGAACTACATTTGAAGAAAGCTAATCGGATCAATTGCTTGAATCTATTTGCCGAAAATTGGAAGTGCACAAATGCGAATAAATTGTTCTCTTTGCCACCCTTTAACTGTGGACGATAACACTACCGTATTTGTGATGAATCGTACCATACTTTTGAATGGATAAAAAAGAAAACGTCCGCTGGTTTTACCAATCCAGTACATTTTGCAGGGGTCAGCTTCTTGTTGAAATTCTTCATCTTCTGGAACTGCCTCATTGTATAAATCATCACTTTGATTTGCTATCCAAGAATAAACCAAAAGAGGAATTCTATCTCAGCCGTGCAAATCCGGCTATAACACCTGTTCCAGGAACACTTTCAAACCTCATTGTGTGATGTTTGGTAATTTGCTAACATATGCATTCACATTGAGTAATTCAAGTGTCATACTTGCCGGAAATTTCCCACTGGGTTCCGAGACAAGAATATACACATGTGTGGAAGAGGGGTGCCATCCATTAAAATAACAGGCATTATCATGTATGAAAGGGTGGTTGCTGCAACTGAACCCACGGTACCGTAAATCGTCTTTGCTCCCTTAACGGCAAGAGTTCTCTCAGAACTAACTCTTTATCAAATATTGACTGATCTGAATTAAATATTTGCTCTGGTGTAAAATTATACTCTTCGATGAAACGCCTGACTTCCATAACAAACTCATCAGATTTCTCTTCTATATCAATGGCATCACAAACAAATCTGCTGCCAAATTTATGCGTGATCTTGCGAGAAACAATCTTGTTTTTTCTCTTGAAACTCTGGAGCTATGATTTGGAAGCTTTGAATGTTAAGGTGTTTTTTGGATCAATTTGTGCTTTAAAAGACATTTAAAAGAGATTCTACTGTAAATGCCTGTATAAATTAGGAGTAAATAATCTGGAAAACAGTTATAGTGATAAGACCATTATCTCCCTAAGCTAGCTTCGCAGACTATATCTCAAAACGTTCAGTAGACTATACCCTATTTCCCTGTTTGATTTTTGTGCGCATTTACTGAAACATCCTGTATAAACGGGCTAAAAACATTCTACTAGAACCTTCCTCTGTCTGGTAATTGCTAGCTCATCTTCTTAAACATTACAGCCGGCCACTCCAGTTGCGGAAGTAAGAAGTCGTTCTCCACAAGATTAATCATTTTGAACAAGTGAAGACTAAACACCTATACGTCGTGTTTTCTACCGACGCTAACTGTCCACGGAGTTTGGCATCGGAACAATGCCGCTAGTACTATTTTGAGCCTCTCGTTAAAACTCCTGTCAACATAAATTTTAACATACAGTATCATACTGTTGACAGCTAAACAAATGATTCAACAAATTTATGATCTTTCAGTAGGTCATCGAAGAAATCTAAAGACCGACACGAGCTCATATCTCAAACACATAATATTCAGAATATATGTTGTTATTGTTGCTTCGTTCTCCAGCCTTAAGATGATATCATCAGCAGCGCTATGTACAGTATCTAAATTTGAGCGTTAATTAGGGTACGCTTTCACAAAGATGGAATCTCAACCCTCCCTGGGGAAAACTGAACAAGTTTCAAGAACTGTGTCAGTGAACAACATGCAGTAATTCATTTTCACGAAACAAACTAGGAAATCACCAATATAATAATGCTCCTCAGGAGCTGCTCGCTTTTTACCGAGCTCGATAGCTGCAGTCGCTTAACTGCGGCCAGTATCCAGTATTCGGGAGATAGTAGGTTCGAACCCCACTGTCGGCAGCCCTGAAAATGGTTTTCCGTGGTTTCCCATTTTCACACCAGGCAAATGCTGGGGCTGTACCTTAATTAAGGCCACGGCCGCTTCCTTCCCACTCCTAACCCTTCCCTGTCCCATCGTCGCCATAAGACCTATCTGTGTCGGTGCGACGTAAAGCCAATAGCAAAAAAAAAAAAAAAAAAAAAAAAAAGGCTGCTCGCTTGTTAAGTTAAACTGAGCAATGCAGGAGGGGATTTACAAGGCTATTTTATTTTATTTTATTTTATTTTATTTTAATTATTATACGTCTCCCCATCCGACAGTCTAAGGATAGAGAGCCTATCTTTTATCCGAAGACCCAGGTTCGATACCCGGTTAACTCAGCGGTCTGAGGGCTGGTCAAAAGTCCACTCAACCTACGTGAGAACGATTGAGGAGCTGTTGACGGTAAGATATTGATCCCGGTGAAGATAATCTAAGAATAACGGCCGAGACGATTCGTCGCAGGCTGAGCAGGTGGTTGCTTGGTAGACTATGGTCCATCAAGGCTTTAGCGTCATGGTCGGTCGGTCGGTCGGTCGGTCGGTCGGTCGGTCGGTCGGTTTGGGAGTTATGTCTGCGGTGTCTACCCTCGGAACCATATTATATACATTCATATAGAGCTTGGCGTTATATGGAGGTAAAATATTGACACTGTGTAATGCAGAAAGAAGACTAGAAGCTTTTGTATGCCATATGGCTAGATAGGGTTACAAATGAAGAGATACTGAAATGAGATGATGACAGGAGAATGATGTGGATAAATATAACTAGAAGAAGAAGAAGAAGAGACAGAGTGGTACGTCGCGTTTCTAGGACTTGCTCAGCTAGGTTTTGAAGGAAGTGTATGCGAAAAGAACAGTATGGGTATACTAACGCAGGTATATTGCAAACAGATTACAGAAGATGTAGTAGTTACATAAAACTGAAAAGGTAAGCACAGAATCGGGTGACATGAAGATCTCTATCAAAACAATATACCGGGTGTCCACTAGCCCCTTGAGATCCAGTTTTATGCATCCCTTCACATTGGCTACAATACTGAAAGACATTGCTCCCTCTCCCTAAACCGGTGTAATATAACGAGATGTGTGTTTACGGGTTAGAAAACAGCAGGAATCGTGAGTGCCACTATTAATTCATTATGGGTACCTCGAATGACCCGTAAAACGCGTACAGATACGCAGAACACGTACTTTAAAACAAGGGGTGGACGCACAGACCGGGAGCACGGTACTGTATAGGCTGGGAAGTGGACGCCGTAGCTGAAGTGTCGCAGTAGCTCACATGGTAAGCGGGCGGGGAAATATGTGACAGTGGACAGTGCTGGAGATAGGAGGTTTGAATCCCACATAATATTTTTTTTTAACAGCTAGTTGCCTGGGATCTGGTAAGGTAGCATACTTGATACCTTCCAAGGACTGATTTGTTTATTTGACCCTGTAAAGGACCCGTGACGTTGGGTATGGTGCTAGGTTGGACGAGGATGAGGAGATGATGATCTGCGGCCAGTTGACTACTCGTACACATTCCAAGCTTCGTAGACCACAGGTAGCGCAAATATGCCCCATTAGAACGATAAAAACATGCGATGGCAGGTAAGTATGTAGGTGCGCGAATTCCCCTCCTTCGAAGCAATTCACAACACAAAGTTTATTCACTGCCTCGAGATGTATTCCAGCGACGAGTATGTGGATATGTTACTTATCTAAGGAGAAGCTAGACAGAATGCATACCAGGCACAACGCCTGTACCAAGAATGATATCCGGATAGACGACAACCGACGGGCATGACATTTCGGAGTGTGGAAAGACCCCTGCATCCCTGGGAAGGACACGACCGGTTCGAAATCACCACGTGATGTCTGCTGACAATAAAGAGGTCGTGTTTGACGCTGTCCGGTGTAACCCTCATACCAGCACACGGGTCACTGGACAGGAGACGAACATCAGCCGAGGGGACCGAATTTACTTTTACTTTTATCTAGTAAAAATGCTTTGATGCGTGTGTCACATATTGCCTACATTTTCACTCACATGCCACACCATGAATACATCGCCACACCCAGCGTTGCCAACCGTACGATTTAAACCCACATTTACGGTTTCCAATCCTCCATGTTCGGTGTACGGTTCGAATGTCAAACCGTATGCGTTAGATACGGTTCTGCGAAAGTTTTAAATGAACATTTATTATTGGAAATGTTCAGCCTCTGTGTTGTAGTGGATAGTGTGATTAGCTGCCACACCCGGAGGCCCGGGTTCGATTCCCGGGTCTGCCACAAAATTTTAAAAGTGGTACGAGGGCTGTAACGGGGTCTACTCAGCCTCGGGAGGTCAAATGAGTAGAGGTGGGTTCGATTCCCACCTCAGCCATCCTCGAAGTGGTTTTCCGTCGTTTCCCACTTCTCCAGGCAAATGCCACGGCCGCTTCCTTCCCTCTTCCTTGTCGATCCCTTCCAATCTTCCCATCCCCCGCAAGGCCCCTGTTCAGCATTGAAGGTGAGGCTGCCTGGGCGAGGTTCTGATCCTCATCTTCAGTTGTATCCCCGACCCAAATTCTCCCAATCCAGGACACTGTTCTTGAGGCGGTAGAGCTGGGATCACTCTCTAAGTCCGAGGGAATAACCAACCCTAGAGGGTAAAGGGATTAAGAAAGAAAGAAGGAATAACTAAATGTAATCCAAAACTCGATTGTTTTATATGGTCTCTTTAAAGTAATAAAAATCACAACTGCGAATTTTTTTTATTCTAAATTCCTGCCTAATAGTTTTATCATTCGTTTTTTTAGATATACGGTTTCTGAATATGTATAGTGTGCATGGTATGTTGGTCTTTGGTCCAAGGGGTCTCTGATTCGATTCCAGGTCTGGTGGGGAATTTTAACTTTCATTGAGTAAATTCCTCTGGCTCAGGGACCGGATGTTTGTGGCGTCTTCAGTATTAGAATTCATTTCAGATAGGGCCCCATCTTTACAGATACGCAGGTTGCCTATAGGGAGTCAACTCGAAAGACCTGTACCAGGCTTCTCCGCAAATCACACAATTTTATTTTTAAGATTTTTATTGTTATTATTATATTATCGAGCGAGTTGGCCGTGCGGTTAGGGGCGCGCAGCTGTGAGCTTGCATTCGGAAGTTAGTGGGTTCTAACCCAACTGTCGGCAGCCCTGAAGATGGACTTCCGTGATTTTCCATTTTCACACCAGGCAAATGCTGGGGCTGTACCTAAATTAATGCCACGGCAGCTTCCTTCCCACTCCTACCCCTTTCCTATTCCATCGTCGCCGTAAGACCTTTCTGTTTCGATGCGACATAAAGCAACTAGTCATTTTAGTAGTAGTAGTAGTAGTAGTAGTAGTAGTAGTAGTAGTAGTAGTAGTAGTAGTAGTAGTAGTAGTAGTAGTCCATCGTCGTACTACGGTACGAAATTCGATGTCTCTATAGATGTGTCAATTTGCCTTTCTTCTTCTTCTGTTAGTAGATTTCCTCCTAGATATATCTTATATATTGCTTTGATCATCGTCTCGTTTTGGACCAGGAGTTATAAAATAATAAACGACGCTTACTTACCTGAAAGCAAACGACTGAGCGGCAGGGGTTTTCTCTCTTCCTATTCACTACTGTAAACACATAGCCATACCAGCCACCAAACCACCCTAGTATGATTTAAATATGAAGCTTTTACCAATGTTCAAAATATGACCTAATGTCAAAATGAGTCTGTGCCTACTGAGGCTGTGCTGGTGAGGGTTTTTCAAACACTATTTTCCCACGTTAATGTGGTGTCGGCTAAGCATCCAGGCTCAGTTACGGTCTTGATCGGGTACCATCCTGATAGTCATAGTGAAAATTACACGCAAAATCGCCGGGATTCGAATCCTGAATAATAATGTCAATAGTTTATATCCCACCAACTACTTTAACGGTTTCCGAAGAAGACGAGGTGTGTAAAATTGGTCCCACAGTAGTTCTTTTCATATGCCGGTAAATCTACCGGTACGAGGCTGATATAAAATTGATCATCTCCAAATATTACCGGAGTGAACCCGTCAACTTGAGCTTAAAAGGCCAGCGCTCTACCGTTTAAAAATGAAATCATCCATCCCAACTAGGATCCGGAAAGCATCATAAATGAAATATTCGAAGAAATACTGATGTTTTATTTATACACAGTTACATGTATAATTTTTACGTAAATAATAAACAACAGTGAATCCCACTTAAGCAATGCTTGTGTGTGGGCTTGAGTGAAATAACAGTTAAATGGTAACAAACTATTTAAATTTAGTTTACACTGACTGACAGAGCAAATGCAACACCAAGAAGGAGTGGTTCGAAAGGGATGAAAGTTGGGGAAAAAACAGAGACGGCACGGACGAATAATTGATGTTTATTTCAAACCGATATGCAGGTTACACAATGCGCACGGCATCGACTCAGTAGGATGTAGGACCACCGCGAGCGGCGATGCACGCAGAAACACGTCGAGGTACAGAGTCAATAAGAGTGCGGATGGTGTCCTGAGGGATGGTTCTCCATTCTCTGTCAACCATTTGCCACAGTTGGTCGTCCGTACGAGGCTGGGGCAGAGTTTGCAAACGGCGTCCAATGAGATCCCACACGTGTTCGATTGGTGAGAGATCCGGAGAGTACGCTGGCCACGGAAGCATCTGTACACCTCGTAGAGCCTGTTGGGAGATGCGAGCAGTGTGTGGGCGGGCATTATCCTGCTGAAACAGAGCATTGGGCAGCCCCTGAAGGTACGGGAGTGCCACCGGCCGCAGCACATGCTGCACGTAGCAGTGGGCATTTAACGTGCCTTGAATACGCACTAGAGGTGACGTGGAATCATACGCAATAGCGCCCCAAACCATGATGCCGCGTTGTCTAGCGGTAGGGCGCTCCACAGTTACTGCCGGATTTGAACTTTCTCCACGCCGACGCCACACTCGTCTGCGGTGACTATCACTGACAGAACAGAAGCGTGACTCATCGGAGAACACGACGTTCCGCCATTCCCTCATCCAAGTCGCTCTAGCCCGGCACCATGCCAGGCGTGCACGTCTATGCTGTGGAGTCAATGGTAGTCTTCTGAGCGGACGCCGGGAGTGCAGGCCTCCTTCAACCAATCGACGGGAAATTGTTCTGGTCGATATTGGAACAGCTAGGGTGTCTTGCACATGCTGAAGAATGGCGGTTGACGTGGCGTGCGGGGCTGCCACCGCTTGGCGGCGGATGCGCCGATCCTCGCGTGCTGACGTCACTCGGGCTGCGCCTGGACCCCTCGCACGTGCCACATGTCCCTGCGCCAACCATCTTCGCCACAGGCGCTGCACCGTGGACACATCCCTATGGGTATCGGCTGCGATTTGACGAAGCGACCAACCTGCCCTTCTCAGCCCGATCACCATACCCCTTGTAAAGTCGTCTGTCTGCTGGAAATGCCTCCGTTGACGGCGGCCTGGCATTCTTAGCTATACACGTGTCCTGTCGGCTGAGAAATCACGGTACGAAGTGGGCCATTCGCCAACGCCGTGTCCCATTTATCGTTCGCTACGTGCGCAGCACAGCGGCGCATTTCACATCATGAGCATACCTCAGTGACGTCAGTCTACCCTGCAATTGGCATAAAGTTCTGACCACTCCTTCTTGGTGTTGCATTTGCTCTGTCAGTCAGTGTATAGTACACAGTTATCCTTCATATATATTTAGTCAATAATTGGTGTTGGCAATTATTTAAAACAGTAATTCAAGGGTAGCGTACACATTATCCAACAATTGCAAATATAGACACAAATGGAACTCCACAAAATCGTATTAAATAGACCTACTACTACTACTACTACTACTACTACTACTACTACTACTACTACTACTACTACTACTACTACTACTACTAAAATGTCCGACTCGTTGTCTGAATGGTCAGCGTACTGGCCTTGGTTCAGAGGGTCCCGGGTTTGATTCCCGGCCGGGTCGGGGATTTTAACCTTCATTGGTTAATTCTAATGGCCCGGGGGTTGGGTGTTTGTGCTGTCCCCAACATTCCTGCAACTCACACACCACACATAACACTATCCTCCACCACAATAACACGCAGTTACCTACACATGGCAGATGCCGCCCACCCTCATCGGAGGGTCTGCCTTACAAGGGCTGCACTCGGCTAGAAATAGCCACACGAAATTAAAATTTAAACTACTAAAATGTTTTCGTTCCTCCTCTGAAGGGGGAAGCGGCCATCCTAGACGGTGACGCCGTCTCTCAGGCCAGAAGATTTGTTACGGTGAAGGAGATGTGCGAAGAAGGTGAGAGGGTTGGCGGCCTTGGCCTATATTATGAACTGTCCCGGCATTCGCCTTAGTGCAGGAGAATGGAAAACCACGAAAAATCATTCTCAGGTAGCCGACGGTGGGGACCAGCCCCTCTCCGTCTCCCGAATGCAGAGGCGTAGAGCCACGGCAGAGCCGCGGCCACCCCTCCTCTGCTCCGTTGGTCGGGTGGAGTGCAGAGCTGTCGGACCAGCCAAAGCCCACTCTGTATTCATGTCAAATATTAAATGAGATCAGAACGCATACAATGCAAGATGAAAGTTTAGGCCAGAAGACGCAAAACAGCAGGTTCAGCGAATTAAGATAGGTCGTAGCAGTGTAGCAGGCACAATTTATTTATTTTTTTAAAGTTATTTTACCGACGTGTGGCTTTGTCCGCCTATTAAACTTTGCATTTTTCCAGAAGTACTTATCGAATTATTTATTTGCCGTACGGCATACTAACTTTACAACAAGATCTAACAAGATGTAACTGAAAGTCGAACATAAAGAGCAATGAAAATCCATAAAATGCCTCGTGTCATCAAAACGTCCCGCAGGGTTACCTGGGTACGCTCTCAAGGGGCACCCTTGTATTGAATAAATGAAATCGTTGGAAACTGAGACAAAAACAACCCACTATTTTACATGTTTAGTATATGAATGTCTACGCCTTAGTTCCACTTCCTGAAACGGAGCCGGGGATGAGGTGATATAAGATTATATGGCAAGTTTTTATGACCCGATGGCTTTCAGTCGCCAACCTCAGTTGAGCTAGTGATGATGGTCAATGAAATTGGGTAAGAAATTAAAAACTGGCGTATGGCTTTTAGTGCCGGGAATGTTCGAGAACAAGTTCAGTTCGCCAGGTGCAGGTCTTTTGATTTTATTCCCGTAGGCGACCTGCGCATCGTGATGGGGATGAAATGATGATGAAGACGACAGATACACCCAGCCCCTGTGTCAGCGAAATTAACCAATTCCCGCCGGGAATCGAACCCGGGCCCCCTGTGACCAAAGGCCAGCACGCTAACCATTTAGCAATGGAGCCGAACAATGAAACTGGGTAAGGAGATGGAAGAGCTTGGTCCCATAGCCGGGGCGCGTTAACACGCGCGGCCACTTGCTACAACAACAACAACAACAACAAGAAGAATAATACTAATAATAATAATAATAATAACGTGAGGGGCGTGATGGCCGAGTAGCATTGTCATTGGCTTCACACCAAGGCGACTACGGTTCGATTCCTGACTAGTACAGGTAGATTCTTTGAAATGAAAAGTTACTTTCTGTGGTTCAGATTCTATATAAAACTGGAGGAACTGCAACTATGATCACAATATCAACAGTCACGTGAAACTACAAGCTAGCTTGTTTCAATAATGATATTTATAGTTAGTAATATTATTAGTAGTAGTAAGTCTGCCTGGTGGCCATGATCGTTAAGGCGTTGAAGGCTAAATGGTCTGACATCGTGGTTAGCCGGTTCGAATCCCGTTGGTCGAAGACATTTTCACCATCAGAATGTTGGCCGGCAGGGTGGTGGTGTACAATTTCTAATCTCTAGATTGGGTGCAAAAAGCCTGGATTAAATTCCAAACCTCTCCGCAGTACTCATATGGAGTGAAGGCATATGAAGCTGTTGATGGTGATTCGTCCCTCGAATGGGGACATTAAGCGTTGAGCAGACCCCTTGGTGTTATTCGACAGGAGTAGGCTATGTACCGGCACGGGGTTTCACCCTCTCCCTTCCTACTATCATATACCGCATCAAGTCATTCATTTAATCGCATTAATTCCTTTGATAAGGTCGACGTCAGGGAGGGCATCCGGTCATTAAAACCCGCCACGACAGATTCATCTCACCTCATATCCGACTCCGTAGAGAAATGGGACAAGGGTTGGACAAACAAACAACATTATTAGTAGTAGTATCATTATAGGTCCATTATAGGTCCATCTCTGTGGTGTGGTGGTTAGTGTGATTAGCTGCTATCTCCGGACGCCACGAAATTTGAAAAGTGGTATGAGGACTGGAACGGTGTCCACTCAGCCTCCGGAGGTCAACTGAGTATAGGGGGTTCGATTCCCAGCTCAGCCATCCTCGAAGTGGTTTTCCGTGGTACCCCATTTCTCCTCCAAGCAAATGCCGGGGTGGTACCTAACTTAAGGCCACGGCTGCTTCCTTTCCTCTTCCTTATCTCTCACTTCCGTTCTTCCCATCCCCCCACAAGGTCCCTGTTTTGCATAGCAGGTGAGGCCACCAGGGCGAGGTAATGGTCCTTCTGCCCAGCTGTATCCCCCGACCCTAAGTCTCACGCTCCAGGACATTGCCCTTGTGGCGGCAGAGGTGGGATTCCTCGCTGAGTCCGAGGGATAAACCAACCCTGGAGAGTAAACGGATTAAGAAAGAAAGAAAGAAAGAAAGAAAGAAAGAAAGAAAGAAAGAAGTATTACAGTCCGACACCTTCGTAGCATCAAGGCCCTACACCGCTGGCTGCGCAGTAGCGTGTGACTGGGGAAGAGCTGTCCATGCGCGAACCGCCATGTTGCGGGCACTCCACAGATCGCCGAGGAGACCGTAGTATGGAATTCATGCTTTAACTTACATTACGCACGAATGAAAACACCTGTCGACAGGTTATTTTTATTCCTGCGACACAGGATAACACGGTAAGAACAGATGTTCATCAGATACATCCGAAATAAAATGTTAAAAAGGCGCCGCATTAGAAAGCAGAAGATCCGTACGGAAATTCCCGTCAGTTCGCAAACCAAAACTACTGTACTAATTTTAAATCAAAAGCCTCGCAGAAATTATACAGAGCAATAATCCTGAGGTCTGAACAGTACCAGTGGACCGTGAGGTGTGAAAGTCTCTTTGTTCCTTCACATTAATCTCCGGTAAGCGTTTGATACTGTTGCATTCCAAGCATCAGGGAAACTTAGCCATTCCCAGGTCCTAATTCATCAAGAATAAATGGCACAGCCTACATCGACTATGCAAAATTCTCTCTCATACTATTCTCATCTTAAATACCAATATTAGGCCTACTGATTTTATAAACTCGAACTAAAAGATTTTCTGAGCGCAAATTAAAATTGAAAATGCATTCTTTTATATTACAGGAGCATTATGATTCAAATAAGGAAGAGGGTAAAGGAGCTTGAATATCAAGCATAGATGAATATAACAGTTAAACATGTAATTTGATTAGTGTTTTCTAGTGCAAAGTAGAAGTCAGCCTAGCAAACTTCTCTGGAACAGCATACTTAACAATTCTATTATAAAGGAGATGTGAAAACACAGATAATGGTATTAATGAATCATTTTTCTGATAATTGTTAATAATTTGAAGTCATATTTTGACCTAAAAATAGATGGCTTTATCAAGCTTTATTAATCATATTTTCCATATTCTAGATCCTTATTTATCGAAATTTTAACACGGGTACACAGTCTGTAAGAACAAATATGCGTTTTTTCAGAAGAGATATTTAGATCTTAAGAACTGTCCTTAATGAAATGAAAAACGCCAAGAAGAAGAAGCAGCCTAAACATTGAGAATGCCACGTCCATACATCCCTGAATCCACCACTCTATAGTCCATTCTCGATTATGGTAATTTTATAACATTTCAATTTCTACTCACTTGTGAAAAGAAATATCAGATGCTTTCTGATAGCGATTTGTACCATTGAAAGCAGCACAAGAGGTCACCATCGTGAATAGTTCTCCACTACGTACTTAGGCGTACGGCTTAACTTAGGCCTACTCTCCTTTAATATCGCCGATCAATGTAAGCTCGCACTTATCACTAAAAATAGTTGCCAGTACTATAAATTATCACATAACACAACCACCGATCAGCTAACCGATAGGAATCACCAAGGAACTGTAAACAGCATCACGTGTTAAGCATGCATTCGAAATTGAAGTGCCCGCAACATGGCGATGCGCAAAGATATTCAATTCTCCGCATAGCACCATCGCGCTCTGTGAGTCTAGATAAGTAATATTAAAGTCTTTGCGTAGGATGATCAGCGTCGAGGCCTTCGGTTCGGAGGGTCCTACGTTCGATTCTTGGCCGGGTTGGACATTTCGGCTGCGTCTGGTTATTTTCTGAACCTGGAGGAATCGGTGTTTATGTTTGTCCCAGCACACCCCTCTTGATGCGAACACACCACACTAAATTACAAACCACCACAGAAACGCCCAGTAGTGAGTACATCGCTCTACATAGATTGACGTCAGGAAAGACATCCAGTCTTAAAACAGGGTCAAATCGACATGTGCTACATAGTGCACCACCGTGGGCCCACTAGGGATTGCGAAAAGTGGTCGAATAATAATAATAATAATAATAATAATAATAATAATAATATTTGTTAAAGGTTCAAGAACAATGAATTTTAAGAGACGGTGGAGTGTTGGTATTTTCTCTCCTGACCTCAGCCGCGATTACACCAGCTGTCTTGGGAATAAAATACCAATGACTGGAGGACTGTGCATCAGAGGTCGACTGTTTGTGAACGACAAGTTCATGTATGTTATACAGCATAATAGAAGAAATGGCAAGAATTCCACCTTTTGAGCCGCCCCATGCCGCCTTTCTTGCGGCTAGCCAAATTTGACTCTTGAATGAAATTTTTATTTGTTTCACATTACACAGCACAATGTGAGCAGGAAGCACGTTTACCAGTCTTTAGCGTAGTCGTTAAGGAGAAATTATCTTTTGTTACTCTTTCAAGTGATATGTCGTGCATTCGGGTCGCATAATTGCTATTTGCAGGTATCATCCAATCAACCAGTCATCAATGATTTGCATTTAGGGATGTCGTCCAGATGGCAGATTATATATCAACTAGCAAATGTACCCGTGCTTCGCTACGGTATTCTTCATTGTAATCGAATATCTAAGTAAATACTGTACATGCAGTTAGTAAGATTGTTTTTAAATTGCATGTCTCTTAGCGTTATCCGAGAAACAGCATGGAGAGGTCCCCATACGTTGTTTCCAATGTAGATTGTTTGTCACGGATTTGTGATGATAACGGCAGGCTCACTTGCCTGCTGCCATTCACAATCGAGTTGGTAAGTTTGCATTATAATTTCAGGCCTAGTGCTCGGTCACAATCGGTTTGGGGAGTTTTCGTTACAATGGCAGGCCCCTTTCCTACTTCCAGACGACCGGGCGAGTTGGCCGTGCGCGTAGAGGCGCGCGACTGTGAGCTTGCATCCGGGAGATAGTAGGTTCGAATCCCACTATCGGCAGCCCTGAAAATGGTTTTCCGTGGTTTCCCATTTTCACACCAGACAAATGCTGGGGCTGTACCTTAATTAAGGCCACGGCCGCTTCCTTCCAACTCCTAGGCCTTTCCCATCCCATCGTCGTCATAAAACCTATTTGTGTCGGTGTGACGTAAAGCCCCTAGCAAAAAAAATACTTCCAGACAGATTACAGTTGAGGAGTTTTTATTATAATGGCAGAAAACTTCCCTACTACCAGTCGAAATTGAGTTGTGCACTTATCATTATAATGACAGGCCCATTTTCCTACTACCAGCCAGCTTACTGCCAATCACACCAAGTTGATGAGTTTCCATCAAAAGAGCAGGCCACTATGCCTAATGCCAGTCACATTTTAGATGGGTACATTTGTTTATAATGGCGGGCACCCTTGCCTGCAGCCAAACACAATCGGGTAGGGGAATTTTAAACAAAACTGCATGCTCCCTTGCCTTCTGAAAGTCAAATCGAGAAGTGAATTATTCATTACTATGGTAGGCCTTCTTTACTAATGCCAGTTACACAGGAGTTGGAGAAAGACCCCTTTCCTACTACCAGTCAAAGTCGGTGTGGAGAGTACTGATTACAATAGCAGACACACCCTTTCTCGATCGCTGCAAATCGACATCAGTGAATATATATAGATCGACATACGAAAGTATATGCATGTTTACAATATTGCAGACCTTCATTTACAGATTAACTGCTGCTAAACGATACGTCATATCACCAAAGGATTGTACCATAAGACGCAAGATTTAGCGGCCTAAATGGCTGGTAGTATCCAGTAATCGGGAGATAGTGGGTTCGAGCCCCACTGTTGGCAGCCCTGAAGATGGTTTTCCGTGGTTTCCCATTTTCACACCAGGCAAATGCCGGGGCTGTACCTTAATTAAGGCCACGGCCGCTTTCTTCCAATTCCTAGGCCTTTCCTATCCCATCGTCGCCATAAGACAAATCTGTGTCGGTGCGACGTAAAGCAAATAGATTTTTTTTTTTTTTAATGGCTGGTCCTATGATATCTCATCTATTCATGCGTCAGACTTAGACACGTTGAATAGGGTAAAATTTTTGTAAGATTATCTCACATGTCATTACTTTTCGTATAATTATGTGACAGCTACATACATAGCATTTGGCTCACATATGGCTACTGGGTGGACCAATCTTCGTGTAGAGTTTGATGATTCTATCTTTCCTATAAGTGATTGAAAGTATGAATTATGCATGTGAAAAGTCCAAATTTACTTGACATCGAGAAATAGACAAAAATCAAACGTAAAATGGATACAGATACGACAAAAAGTCATAAGACTAAGGTTGTAATTCACTCCAAATTGAACGGAGATTGTGCCATCCGTTATGTGATAGGACTTCCCGAAGATCTGCACCATCATTAAAAATTGCCTCCATATTTCGATATTCTTCGGGGATAAAGAGTGAAAAATTTAAAAATCTTGGAAATTTTCCGACCGTTACAGGTTAAAACGTATAATTTTGCCAAATTTCATGTTGGTCTGGCAGATTATGCCGCAATCTGGATTTTGGGCGAGGAGGGTAAAAATTAGGACTTTCAGGAAACTGAACAAAAAAATACGCAGATGGTCATTATTACCCCTTAAACAGGTAGCTGTACGAAAATTTCGCCAAAATAGTCAATGTACAGGCACACAGTCGTTACGATTTTATTTATATAGATAGGTAAGGAATATGCTCCACGTACAACACATTTTGGGCTATGTCCGCTGCATTTAACCTGCAAAACCGACCATTCATGATATCTCCCTTATTAATACTCGTGTCGAAAAAATGCACATGAAAATAAAAAGTTTTAGAAATGGATTTCCATCAAGTTGGGTCGATTTTCAATCAGCTTGGTCTTCTACTGTATATATTGTGGAAGAGTAAAATCACCACTTCGGTTCTCTATAAACCGTCGGTCCATTCCGGGAACATGAAATGTTATTGATCTTTAAATGCTACCTTTGGACAGGTGGCTGCTAAATATAAAGTTTTATTCAAATATCTTCATTCGTTTTCAAGTTGTAAGAAATACTCTTAACACGCACCCGCTGTTGAGTTAAGTCCGGTGGGACATGTACCGAAAAACGGTCCGTTAATGATATCTCCCTTATTGATCTTCGTATCGAAATGATGCAAATGAGAAAAAAGTTTAGAAATTAATTTCTATTACGGCAGGTAGATTTCTATTAAGTTTGGCTGTGTATATTTTGTAGGAGTGCAAAATCACGGTTTCGGTTTCGTATAAACCCCCAGTCAGTTCAGGGATTTAGAAACAATACTTGCCCTGAAATGAAATGGCGTACGGCTTTTAGTGCCGGAAGTGTCCGAGGGTATGTTCGGTTCGCCAGGTGCAGGTCTTTGATTTGACGCCCTTAGGCGACCGGCGCATCATGATGAGGGTGAAAAATGATGATGAAGACGACACATACACCCAGTCCCCGTGCCAGAGAAATTAACCAATGATGGTTAAAATTCCCGACCCTGCCGGGAATCGAACCCGAAAACCCTGCGCCCAAAGGCCAGCATGCTAACCTTTTAGCCATGGAACGGACAATATTTGAACTAAAACCTGCCCAAGGACAGGTGAATTCCAAATATGAAGTTTGGTGGACAGACAAACAGACAGACACACACAGACACCAAAGCTAAAAAATTGCAGATGGTTATTATTACAACTGAAGCGGATAACTGTACGGAAATGTAGCCAAAATAGCCAATGTACACACACACTCTAGAAGTGCAGACCTTTCCTTAGAGAGTTACTGCATTGAAACTGTACGACATAACTACAAACGGACTTCACCATCAGACGCCTCGTTTAGTGTTCTACATGGATGGTCCCATGACATCTTCTCGTATCTCCTATATTTATGGTTTCATTGAGTTAGAGTCATTGAATGGGGTGAAATTGTGTACAGTTTTCACATACTACTTTATATTTTTGATACTCATGTGACAGCTAGAATCATAATATTTGGCTATCATATGGCCATTGGTCATGTCAATGTGCGTGTGGAATGTCATGAGTCTATCTTCCCTATATGTGTGACAAATGATAACTTATACGTGTAAAAGTACAAAATTAAATTGAAATCGAGAAATACAGCTCTATTTAACGTATAAGGGATAGAAATACGACAAAAAGTTATAGGACCAAAGTTGTAGATCTCTCCAAATTGAAAAGCGATTGTGCTTTCTGATTTGTGATATGACTTACCGATTAGCCAACAATTAGTCCGACTCGTTGGCTGAATGGTCAGCGTACTGGCCTTCGGTTCAGAGGGTCCCGGGTTCGATTCCCGGCCGGGTCGGGGATTTTAACCTTCATTGGTTAATTCCAATGGCCCGGGGGCTGGGTGTTTGTGCTGTCCCGAACATCTCTGCAACTCACACACCACACATAACGCTATCCTCCACCACAATAGCACGCAGTTACCTACAGATGGCAGATGCCGCCCTCATCGGAGGGTCTGCCTTACAAGGGCTGCACTCGGCTAGAAATAGCCACACGAAATTATATATAGCCAACAATTATCCCGAAACGAAAGTCTGCACCGTCGTTAAAATTGCATCCATATTTCGATATTTTCCGGGGCCAAAAGTTATACATTTGCATAGCATAGAATATTTCTTCAATGAAAAGAGTGTCCAGTTTTCAGGATTAGCACTTGCATACATACGAAGTAATTAAGGAAGAAAATAACACAGTTAAGAAAGCTGACATTAATAGAAAATGGATTATAACTGAGGATAGCCGGATGGCGACAAATATGTAAATACCAAGTGAATGTATTGGAAAATCAAATGCCCCTCAATAAATTATACTGGTTTGAGTTATGGATGTAAGAAAGCGGTACCAGAGGAGAAATTTAGGCGCAGCGATTCTTAGGTAACTTAAACAGATAAGATGACTAATGGTGTTATTACTTAAGCTATTCGAGGACATAAATTCCAACGATATTCCGCCAATATCCCGCAGAATGGCCAATTGACGCCTCTCTTGCCTTCTGCCCAAGGAACAACCATGAATTTAAAGGCATGATGAGGAAAATGGCAATACGTTACTTCCCCGCTGGCATGCAGTCAGAGGCGTTGCCATGGTAACCTATAGGTTCGTTATCGGTCTGTCTATCGGTCTCTCAATGCAGAGCATGATACCCGCAGATAATAGTAAATTTCTCCGTCTTTTGAAGAGTAAGGTAAATTATGAACATAACGAAAGTTCTTTATAATGAAGATGCGTATCACATACGGTCCACGGAGATTACAGAAAATCAATAGTATAAGAGAAAATGGAGGAAAACCGTTCTGGTTTTCCTATAAACCCCCCGTCTATTCAAAGATTTTAAAATGATATGCATATCGGAACCTTCCTCGGGATGAGTATAATCTAACTATGAAGTTTGGTTGAGATCTATCCAGCCGTTTCGCCGCGATGGTGGAACAGACAAACAGACAGACAAACAGACACGAAAAATAAAAACCATCGATTCAGTCTTGAGTTGACCCAAAACGGATAAATATCTCAAAAATTGGCCAAACAAACGAAATTACAGACAGCGGACCCCCTACAACTTTATTTATATAGATTGTTTAACTAGCCTTTCTTTAAATGTTTTCAAAGAACTTGGAAAATGTATCGAACATTTCGTTAATCAATTATTTTAATCCGTTACCCCTCGTCCTATCAATGAATATTTACCGCAATTCGTCCTCTTGAATTCTAACTTTATCTTAAGATGTTTTATACTTTAAAAGCTCCACCCAAGCTTATTCGTTTACTAAATCTTTCCACGCCACCTCTCCACAAACAGCTCTGAACATGCCACATAGTCGAGCACCTAAGTCTTCCCAGTCCATTCGCCTGTGGGTGGGGGCAGTAGAATAACACACATGGTATCCCTTACCTGTCGTAGAAAGCGACTAAGAGGGCCCCACGGGCTCTGAACTTGGGAGCGTGGGTTGGCGACCACGAGGTCCTTAGCTAAGTCCTGGCATTGCTTCAACTTCCTTGTGCCAGGCTCCTCAATTTCATCTATCCTATCCGACCCAAAATACCCTCGTAACCATTTAAAGATATCTGTAATCTTTCTTTATAACTTCGTTAATGTGATTACCCCATTGAAGATCATTCCTTATATTAACACCTAGGTACTTACAGTGATCCCCAAGAGGTACTATCACCCCATCCACACAGTAATTAAAACTGAGAGGACATTTGCTCTTCGTGAAACTTACAACCTGATTTTTCATCTCGTTTACCACCATACCATTGTCTGCTGTCGATCTCACAACATTGTCAAGGTCTCCTTGTAGTCGCTCACAATCCTATAACTTATTTACTGCTCTTTATAATATAAAATCATCCGCAAATAGCCTTATCTGTGATTCCAGTGCTTTACTCATATAATTTATATATATATACTGTATATAAGAGAACATAAAGGACCAACAATACTGCCCTGTGGGACACCTCTCTTGATCAGTAGCGGCGATTGGGAATTAAAAGTCGGGGTGCAAAAAATGTACAGACAACAAAGAGTTCCCGGTTTAGTGGGATATAGCGGGCGGTGGGGGAGGGGTACAGCGAGGTAATGTATGAAAATTGGGGGAAAAAATCTACAAAGTGGTAAGTTTCTGATGCTCTCTGAGTGAATTTCCACAGAGATGTAAAAATTTTACCTACTTAAGTGCGGTAATAATAGTTTTTGAGATTTTGATTCAATACTAGAATAATTTCACCAAAGGAACAATACACACGTGTATTATAATTTTATTAAATAGAAGTATGGCGGGATTATGCAATTAAAAATAATTTAGTATTTGACTACACACTAAGAAGCTAACAGACACTAAAGAGACTGCTAGACTGACGAAACCGCGCGGCAGTTCTTGGCAAAATATATACCCCTGCTACCCTTTCTCAGAGCACATGCAAAGTCTCCACTACTTGCTCTGGCGCTATGCAAATAGGTTAGCCGCGACGAACGACATGTTGTGCGTATTTCCGCTAATAATTAAAGGACTAGCTAAAATGAAATGGCGTATGGCTTTTGGTGCCGGGAGATCCCAGGACGGGTTCGGCTCGCCAGGTGCAAGTCTTTTGAGTTGTCGCCCGTAGGCGACCCGCGCGTCGTGATGAGGATGAAATGATGATGAAGACAACACACACACCCAGCCCCCGTGCCAGGGAAATTAACCGATGATGGTTACAATTCCCGACCCTGCCGGGAATCGAACCCGGGACCCCTGTGAACAAAGGCCAGCTCGCTAACCATTCAGCCACGGAGCCGGACTAGCTGATAAGACAACAGAGCTTGTACAAATTGCCTTTTTTAATAATTCCTGTAATTCGTAGCTTGGCTCGGCTAAAATAAAGTAGAAATATAGTTTTCGCCGCTACTGCTCTTGATCATTACAGGATCAGATAACGCTTCACCTACTCTAATTCTCTGAGTTCTATTTTCTAGAAATTTAGCCACCCATTCAACCACTATTTTTCCAAATCCAAAAGCCAACATTTTCGTCAGTAATGATCTACCCTATCAAAATCCTTGGATACGTCAATAACCATACAGTTCATTTGACCTCCTGAATAAAAAATATCTGCTATATGTTGCTGGAGGGGTTGCCTGGCCGAGGCGGTAAATGCGTGCTCTATTCATCCGGAGGGACGATGGTTCGATTCACCGTCAGTAAGTCGAAAAATTTAAGAAACTTTCGGAGTTGCATATAGCCCTGAGCTTCTCTCAGCTTACATAAAAAATGAGTACCAGGTTAATTCTTGTGGACAAAGGTGGCCGGGAGTAGAGCTGACCACTCTACGCCACCAAGTGCTAAGGTTACGGATAATGGAAGACTTAACCTTCCACACCTCCCAGGGCCTTCATGACCTGTACGGAGATGACTTTGCTTTGTTTTGCTTTGCTTTGTTTTGATTTGTCTAGTAACATCAGAAATAATGCTTTCCCATAGCTTACAGATAACACATGTCAAGCTCACTGGCTTGGCATTTTTTAATTTTTTTTTTTTTTTACAATTTGCTTTATGTCGCACCGACACAGATAGGTCTTATGGCGACGATGGGATAGGAAAGACCTAGGAGTGGGAAGGAAACGGCCATGGCCTTAAGTAAGGTACAGCCCCAGCATTTGCCTGGTGTGAAAATGGGAAACCACGGAAAACCATCTTCAGGGCTGCCGACAGTGGGGTTCGAACCCACTATCTCCCGGATGCAAGCTGACAGCTGCGTGGTCCTAACCGCACCGCCATCTCGCCCGGTTTTATATTATTTACCCTGTCTCGTATGCACTGGGTCTACTATGCAACACTCCATCAGGTTTATGATATTCACTAATCGCTGAGATCTTTCTATCACGTAGCTGTCATCTTGCATAGATAGTGAGTTCTAATCCCACTGCCGGCAGCCCTGAAGACGGTTTTCCGTGGTTCCCCATTTTCACGCCAAGCAAATGAATTAATGCCATGGTCGCTTCCTTCCCGATCATAGCCCTTTTCCTATTCCGGCGTCGCCATAAGACTTGTCTGCGTTATAAAGCAAATCGTAAAATAATAACAGTAATAATAATAATAATAATAATAATAATAATAATAATAATAATAATAATAATAATAATAATAATAATAATAGTCTAATAATAATAATAATAATAATAAGTTATAACCCACAGAATACACAGTAGTACATAAAAATCTTGCGTCTTGAGTGACAGGGCCCTCAGTTTTCCGTGGAAATCCGTCTCCCTAGGACATGATATTCATTTGAAAATTCTTACTCGCACTGACCTAGAATCCAACCACGGTTGCTTTGGTGCGATGGCAGTGACGAGGTCACTCGGTATTCACTCCCACTAACAACTTAATCTGCGTCTCCTACAATACCACGGATAATAGAACGTTCTGCTGTACGCTTTATCCCTTGTGCAGGAAGAATTCCAATATCAAGGATGAGGTAGAAGCGTGGTAGAGAACTTACTACAAATAATACCTGCACCCCTACGATTCACTGTAAAATATCGAAAATAATGATTAAATGTTACCATATGTATATTGATTTTCCAAGTATTGATTCATTGCGCTCGAAACCCCAGTAGTGTTTCGGTTCTTCTCGATTGTGTTATTATTATAAATATCCCAGATCGTAAGACATTACAGTAAGTTTATTAGTAAGAGATATTTAATGATTTTTCAAGAAGTGTGAAATCTTAAAAACACTTCATCAATAATTTCAATGTGCTGTGCGCTGATTCCAATCGCAAAAAGACATCTATAGCTATGGCTACACCTGCAGGAAGACTAGCCACGGTCACAAGGCATGTAGATATTTCCGATCCAAACCAAACCTATACCACATTCTTCTCAGTTCTATAAAGTAAAGTCATCTCCGTACAGGCCACGAAGGCCCTTGGAGGGGTGGAAAGTAAAGGCTTCCACTATCCGTAACCTCGGCACTTGATGGGGTAGAGTGGTCAGCTCTACGCCCGGCCGCCTTTGTCCCCAGGAATTAACCTGGTACTCATTTTGGTGTAGGCTGAGTGAACCTCAGTGCCATATGCACCTCCGGAAGTGGAAATCTCGTTTCTTAAATTTTACGACTTCCTGACGGGGGTTCGAACCCACGTCCTCCCGGGCGAACCGAGAACGCCTTTACCGCCTCGGCCAGGCAGCCCCTAGGTGAAGTTCTATCCATATCTATATTTCATCCTTTCTTAATCCGTTTGCCGCCCAGCGTTGGCCTTCCCCTCGGATTCAGCGAGGGATCCCACCTCTACCACCTCAAGGTCAGTGTCCTGGAGCGTAAGAGTTTGGTTCGGGGATACAACTGAGAAAAAGAATCAGTACCTCGCCCAGGCGGCCTCACGTGCTATGCTGAACACGGGCCTTGCAAGGGGATGGGAAGATTGGAAAGGGATAGACGAGGAAGAGGTAAGGAAGTGGTCGTGGCCTTAAGTTAGGTACTATTCTGGCATTTGCCTGGAGGAGAAGTGGGAAACCATGGAAAACCACTTCCAGGATGGCTGAGGTGGGAATCAACCCCTTCTACTCAGTTCAGCTCGTGAGGCTGAGTGGATCCTTTTCCAGTCCTCGTACCACGTTTCAAATTTCGTGGCAGAGCCACGGGAGTGTCAGCTAATCACAGTAACCACGACATCACCGAGGCGGAACATATCTGTACTGAAATAATATAATTTTGTCTGTACAATTAAAATCTTCGCCTCATACTCCGTTTTTATGTCCGATTAAGTACACAAAAGTCAAAAGTTGCTTCAGTTCAATGTTTGTTTGTTTGTTTGTTTGTTTGTTTGTTTGTTTGTTTGTTTGTTCGTTTGTTTGTTTGATTGTTACTGTATCACAGAAAAGCTGTTTAAAACTCGATATTAAGTTTAGGGATAGCCGGATTGTGCACTAAGTCAGTACTTCTCAAACTGTAGTCCGCGGACCTTCAGGTGTCCCTGAAGCTTTTTCAGAGGATCCGCAAACGATTATTGTGAACAGGGAAATTCTTTTCTTCCCTCGAAAGCCTTTCTTTAAAATGTGGAAAGGATGTTAGAAGAGCATTAGTTATAAAGTCGTCAATTCTTACTAATATAACTCATAAATTCCATAATCTTCACGAGTTATAATAGTGTACGACTAAATTTTTAAAAAATGATCACGAGGATTTTATAAGTTTTGTTCTTAATGGTCGTTGGTTTAAATATTATCATAACACATATTAAAGATAAACTTGGTGAGAGTGATAAACTGTTGGGAAGTGCGTCTTTTAGATCAGTTGAGTCTCGAGATGTTCCAGTAAAAAGGAAATACATTAAATATTGTGATGAATATCTGCCGTACGAGTAAGTTTTTTTTTTTTCCACAGGTTGCTTTACGTCGCACGGACACAGAGAGGTCTTATGGCGACGATGGGACAGGAAAGGGCTAGAAGTGGGAATGAAGGTACAGCCCCAGCATTTGCTTGGTGTGAAAATGGGAAACCACGGAATACCATCTTTAGGACTGCCGACAGTGGGATTCGAACCCACTATCTCACGAATGCTGGATAATGGAAGCACTTAAGCGACTGCAGGTATCGAGCTCGTTACAAATAGGGTATAAGTATCTACGAGTACAACAATTAACAAAGCAAGTTCAGTGTGATATATATTTTGATGTTCTCTTGAACGATGTGTGAAACTTGTTTATTACTTCGTAGGTACCGCTATCTTTAAAAAAGAATATCCGGACCATTCTGGTTGATCAATTGCTTTTTAATGACATCCATAGAAATTCAAAAATATGATCGAACATATTGCATGGTCCGCCTCTGTGGTGTAGTGGTTAGTGTGATTAGCTGCCATACCCGGAGGCCCGGGTTCGATTCCCGGCTCTGCCACGAAATTTGAAAAGTGGTACGAGAGCTGGAACGGGGGCCACTCAGCCGCGGGAGGTCAACTGAGTAGAGGTGGGTTCGATTCCCACCTCAGCCATCCTGGAAGTGGTTTTCCGTGGTTTCCCACTTCTCCTCCAGGTAAATGCGGGGATGGTACCTAACTTAAGGCCATGGCCACTTCCTTACCTCTTCCTTGTCTATCCCTTCCAATGTTCCCATCGCCCCGCAGGGCCCCTGTTCAGCATAGCGGGTGAGGCCGCCCGGGCGAGGTACTGGCCATCCTCCCCAGTTGTATCCCCGACCCAGAGTCTCACGCTCCAGGACACTGCCCTAGAGGCGGTAGAGGTGGGATCCCTCGCTGAGTCCGAGGGAAAACAGACCCTGGAGGGTAAACAGTTAAAAAAGAAGAAGAAAATACTGCATCGGGAAGTAGGAATGTAACTTACAAACTTTTCAGTGTGTCTAACATTCAAGTTTAATATAAATAATACACCATAACAAACCTGTGAAACAAAAGAAATGCACACTGTTGAACAAGGAATGCAATCTGGTAGCTACGTGACCCAAACCGCGTGGCCACTTGCTCGTTGTTATTATTATTATTATTATTATTATTATTATTATTATTATTATTATTATTATTATTATTATTATTATTATTATTACCCATAAAATCATCATATAATTTAAGGATTATCCATAAACAAGATAGTTTATAAAAACAACATATTTATTGGAGAAACAGCTTTTGGATAACTGTTAGACCTAAGTCCATAAATGCACTGGTGAACGTAAAAAGAATTCACAAAGTCGCAATTGAATTAAATTAATAGCCACCGTACTGCATTTGCGATTTAAATATATGATTATAATTATAATTACCGGGCGAGTTGGATGTGCTGTTAGGGGCTTACAGTTGTGAGCTTGCATCCGAGAGATAGTGAGTTCGAACCCCACTATGGGCAGCTCTGAAGATGGTTTTCAGTGGTTTCCCATTTTCACACCAGGAAAATGCTTGGGCCTGGACCTATCTGTGTCGAACACAAATTGTAAAAGAAGGTAAAATTTGTTATACCCGTCATTGTAGGGGAATGGGGAAGGCACACCATTTGCTAGCTAAAATTCAGTAAAATCAAAATTGTTGTAGCTCAGGAACTTCAATCCAACTCCTTGGCTGAATGAATATAGAAGGTCGGGGGATTTTAGCTACGTTTGATTAATTCGTCTGGCTCCGGGCCTGGGTGCTAGTATTCGTCTCAATACACTCCTCACCCCACTGTCGGCAGCCCTGAAGAGGGTTTTCCGAGATTTCCGATTTTCACATATGCAAATGCTGGGGCTGTACCTTAATTAAGGACACGGTCGCTTCCTTCCCAGTCCTAGCTCTTTCCCATCCCATCGTTGCCATAAGACTTATCTGTGTCGGTGCGACGCAAAACAAATCGTAAAAGAAAAAAGAGAAATACAATCCTCTTCACACGCACACACACACACACACACAACACTGTACTACCAACAACAAACCGAGCAAACTAGCTGTACGATTTGTGCCACGTAGTTCTGAGCTTGCTTCTGGGAGATGGTGGGATCCAATCCCACTGTCGGCAACCCTGAAGATGGTTTGCCGTGGTTCCCCATATTTTGCTATTTGCTTTACGTCGCACCGACACAGATAGGTCTTATGGCGAGGATGGGATAAGAAAGGCCTAAGAAGTGGAAAGAAGCGGCCGTGGCCTTAATCAAGGTATAGCCCCGGCATTTGCCTGGTGTGAAAATGGGAAACCACGGAAAACCATCTCCCGATTACTCGATACTGGCCGCACTTAAGCGACTGCAGCTATCGAGCTCGGTGGTTCCCCATATTTACTCCAGGCAAATTCTGGAGCTGTACGTTAATATTCCTAGCCCTATCCCTGCTCCATCCTTGTATTACCGGAAACCTTCGATGTGTTAGTGCAAATTAAATGACAAGAAAAGAAAATAAACAACCAAAGGCAACCGAAACATGCAGCAGTGAATACATCCCTTCCCATGGAGTACACGTCAGAAAGGGCATCCGAACTTAAAACAAGGCCAAATCGACATGCGTGATACAATTGGCATCCAAAACCCCACCACGATGTAGGAAAGGTGAGAGAGGAAGAAAAATAGCTCAGGAGTTGCAAGTGTTGCTTAAGCAAAATTTTGTATGCTTAACTTACGGTATATTCATTATCACTTACGGTAGTGTTAATATTTTTTTTAAAGCTTAGTAATTATTTCTAACTGTCTATTGACGTTTTGCAGTCAAGTGGGGTCTGTAATATAAATACCGGCACTGCAATTTAATTACGATTTGCATGATTCTTTTTTGAAATGACTGAAATAATTATTTCAACAAAATCGTGAGTTTCCAAACAAATTACATTAAGTAAAAAGTCTTACTTCTGAGAAAAACAGTTTGTAAAGTTTCCAGTCTTTCCTTGCCAATACCTGTTCTAAGAAGAAGAAGAATACTTAGCTTTAGAATTTTGTAATAGGTTTGTATCTAGAATAGCACTATATGGCTGAAATTGTATTAATCAAATTTACTTAAAATACATTCCTCTTTTGAGACAGCACAAAACAGGAAATTTAAAAATTCAGTAACCAAAACGAACTCGTACGACTTCATGGATATCACCAGTGAGCAGAACAGAGAAATCATATTCGTCAGCGTGAAAATGTCAAACCCAAAAACGAGTTAATGTTGTTTGCTTGTAAATCCACGATTTATCACCAATATCTGCTCTATGTAGAAGAAGAAGAATATTTACCTCTAAAATTACTGGTATGCAGTGGGTTTGTGTGAATATCTGTATCGAAAACCTGCAGGTTCACATTATAAAAAAGTATGTAGAATAATTTCCTATCTAACCACAGTAACATGCAGTTTTCTTCAAACAGGAGATGCAATCCATCCTCGCCGGAGGTGGTGTCACGGTTATCTCTATTAGTTGCCGTCCTCGGAGGCCCGAGCTCGGTTCCCGGCATTGTTTGAATACTTTTTTTGCTAGTGGCTTTACGTCGCACTGACACAGATAGGTCTTACGGCGGCGATGGGATAGGAAAGGCCTAGAGCAGGAAGGAATTGGCCGTGCCCTTAATTAAGGTACAGTCCCAGAATTTGCCTGGTGTGAAAATGGGAAACCACGGAAAACCATCTTCAGGGATGCCGACAGTGAGATTCGAACCCCCTATCTCCCGGATGCAAGCTCACAGCCGCACGCCTCTAAACGCACGGCCAACTCGCCCGGTTGTTTGAAATTTAAGATGAAAAGTAAGGGGGGGCCTGGGTGGCTGCAGCGACCCCAGAAATAACTGCGATAAGCTGAAGAAAGTAAGTTCTAGAATCTCTTAAGATACTACCTCAGAAAATATATTTATTGTGACACGTTTCATGTAATTTTGGCACTGTTAATTATATTTTTAAATGTTAAATTACACACGTCGAAGATAGTAGTCTAGAGCACATTGCTCTTTTTAATAAAATACACCACCATACAAACTTTCATCCAATTGTCTTAATCAATTACGATGAAAACCACATATAAAAGTGACTTACGGAAAACGAACATAATGACAGGGTAGAATGTATCAAAGGACATAAATGGACATTCACTTTTGGAGTAGTGAAACATTATTATTTTTTTATCACCAGATTAAGGAGGAAAGTATATTCGCTGGTTCCTTGGCCGAATGGTCAGTATAGTGCCCTTAGGTTTATAGGGCCGTGAGTTCCATTCTCGGCCGAGCCGAGGATTTTATCTGCATCTCGTTAATTACTCTGGCTCGAAAGATGGGTGTTTGCGGTCTTTTTAATACACTAGTTCTCCACTGAATGAGTTGGCTACATGATTCAGGTTACATAGCTGTGAGCTTGAATTTGGGAGATGATTTGTTCGAACTCCACTGTTGGTAGCCCTGGAGAAAATTTCCCGCGGTTTCCTATTTTCACGCGAGGTAAATGCTGGCTGGGGCTGATCCTTAGTTAAGGTTATGGTCACTTCCTTCCCAGTCCTAACTCTGTCCTTAAGACCTGTCTACGTCGATGTGACGTAAAACCAATAGCAAATAATAATAATAATAATAATAATAATAATAATAATAATAATAATAATAATAATAATAATAATAATAATAATAATAATAATAAGCCTTTGCTGGTGAGATGTAGTGTTTACAGTGCACTATGTCTTCTGGTATGGGCTAGAATTAATTTGTTACTTTCATTGACCTGTCTCAGTCTCATCCTTGGCTTTGACAATATAACAGTGACCGAGGTATGGGCGATGATAGTAATACCATTATGCAGCCAGTTCCTGTTATGAATGGTATGAAAATATCACTCATAGGGTTGGTTGGTGCGTGCATTTCAGTGGGCTTGGCAGACTGTTATGTGAGCAACTTCTGGCGCGGTGAGGAAAGCAACGGGAATCTACCTCACTTCTCATTTCCCTAGTACGCCTCTTCAGTGATGCCTAGGCCTTCTATGACAGCTATTGGCATAGATGTGGAGGATCAAACCAGCTTTCGGGCTGAATGGCCAACATACATACAATAATAATAATAATAATAATAATAATAATAATAATAATAATAATAATTACCTACCACCACAAAAACACGCCATATTGAATTACATCCCTCCACATAGGGTTGACGTCAGGAAGGACATCCAGTCTAAAAACTGGACTAAATCCACATTAGTGCTTACCCCAGATAATTAAGAGAAAAGGCCAAGAAGAATAAGAATAAGGAGAAATGTTATCTAACCGAAATTTGCTGAAGGCAAGGGAGAATAAAAGTGCAGAGATTTGATAAAACTGAAAAAGTATATCAGAGGAAATCAGGCTCATTACGGTACTTAAAGTTGTCATACGGAATGTAGTGGCAGCTTCTTTTGAACAAACATGGCTGTTCAACTGTATGAAACACTTTTACCAAGCAGAAATTAAACGAATATTTAAGTATTGTGATTAATTTTAAAACCAATATTACTACCAAATCAAGAAAAGCCGCAAATATATACAGTATATCACAAATACAGTTCATGTTTAACCGAGGGAGTTGGCCGTGCGGTTAGGGATGCGCAGCTGTGAGCCTGCAGTCGGGAGACAGTGGGTTCGAATACTACTACCGGCAGCCCTGAAGATGGTTTTCCGTGGTTCCCCATTTTTCACACCAAGCGAATGTTGGGGCTGTACCTTAATTAAGGCCACGACCACTTCCTTCTCACTCGTAGCCCTTTCCTGTCCCATCGTTGCCGTAAGACCAGTCTGTGCCGGTGCGACGTAAAGCATTTTGTAAAAAAAAAAAATGTTTATTTTTTAATCTACTTGAAATTACAGATAACCGAATGATCCAAGAATACTGCAACAAATGTATTCGAAAAGCGTACATTATGTATTACAATTTTCTGTCATTTTTCCAACGATTGGTATTCTGCAGCATTGCCTGTCAGAAGAATTTTTTTCTTGTTTTTACGACATAACAAATAATGAAATTATTCTTGTGGTTTATAAGCAACGCCTGACGTTATTTTTACAAATATCTAATGTTCATTACAATTATTTCTCTTTGCCAGATATTGTTCGGAAGAATTTCATCGTTCCGCCAATTTAAAAAAAGACATAATAGCCTCCAATTTTTAAAATAAAGCTCTGTTTTAAGCGATGTCAAAACATGGAATTCGTTGAACATAAAACAGGGATTGAAGAGACGTGCACCTTTACTTACGTTTTAATATCGCACGCGAGGTCGCTAGGCTATACAGGAGAGCAGGCACAACGCGCGGCCGCACGGCTTCGCAAAACGCGGGCAACTGGTGGGATCAACTGGCTACGCTACTTCCTCGCGCTGGTCACAGATGTCGCACGAGAAGCGTGACGCCTGTGTGACGACGCGTGTTCGTTCGCTTGCCACGACATAAATGTCACTATTCTAGCTTCTTGCTGACATATATATCATT
This sequence comes from Anabrus simplex, assembly GCF_040414725.1. Taxonomy (NCBI): domain Eukaryota; kingdom Metazoa; phylum Arthropoda; class Insecta; order Orthoptera; family Tettigoniidae; genus Anabrus; species Anabrus simplex. The sequence continues at coordinate 127,338,492 of NC_090272.1, read as the reverse complement.
CATTGCTCGAAAGCTGGCAATGAATCGATTGCTGTTTCTTCCGACAAAGAGACTCAATTATTTTAACGATAGCAATTACCTGTTCTGAATACTTCCGTGAAAATGAAAATCCACAGCCTGTTTCCAGTCATTCGACCGGGTCAGGAATGGAATGAATGAAGCCCCCATCTAGCGGCGAGGATGGGAATTGTGCCGGCTCCCGAAGCCTGTCGCACTCCTCTGGGGCAATGATTAATGAATGACAGACGAAATGAAATGATATAGGAGAGTGTTGCTGGAATGAAATATGACAGGGAAAACCGGAGTACCCGGAAAAAACCTGTCCTGCCTCCGCTTTGTCCAGCACAAATCTCACATGGAGTGACCGGGATTTGAACCACGGAACCCAGCGGTGAGAGGCCGGCGCGCTGCCGCCTGAGCCACGGAGGCTCTGAATACTTCCGTAGTGATGAAATTTCTCCAATTTATTTTAAGGAAATTGTTGCAGTACCTATAGCAAACACTAATTAAGGTAATTTATTGATATTTATTTCACCACAAAATTCCACTGAATAATGTTTAAAATACTCCATAAACATTATTATGTGTTGTTACGTATTAGCAGTTCACATCAATCAACATTTGACCAGCTAGAAATATTCAGCCTTCGTGGTTTCGACTTAGCTCTTCAACATTTATTGCCCTTTACTTATATATGTTTACTAATGCAAGGCCATCTAACCGGTCCTCTCCCATTGTACTTGTAGGTTTTTAGCTTACATAGGGCCGAGAAACTTCTCTCTGTAAAGGCTGTCGTGACTGGACGGGTGGCAAATATTTGTAGCAATATCCTAACATTGGGAAAGAAGTCTCCATTAGATAGAGTGAATATATACAATTTTTTGGCTTTTTATTTTCTTCCGGATTAGACGTTGTCCAATTGTCTCTACATAGTGATATTTTCTTTCTTAATCTGTTTACCCTCCAGGGTCGGTTTCTCCCTCGGACTCAGCGAGGGATCCCACCTCTACCGCCTCAAGGGCAGTGTCCTGGAGCGCGAGTCTTTGGGTCGGGGGATACAACTTGGGAGGAGGACCAGTACCTCTCCCAGGTGACCTCACCTGCTTTTCTGAACAGGGGCCTTGTGACGGATGGGAAGATTGGAAAGGATAGGCAAGGAAAAGGGAAGGAGGCGGCCGGGGCCTTAAGTTAGGTACCACCCCGGCATTTGCCTGGAGGAGAAGTGGGAAACCACGGAAAATCGCTTCGAGGATGACTGAGGTGGGAATCGAACCCACCTCTACTCAGTTGACCTCCCGAGGCTGAGTGGACCCCGTTCCAGCCCTCGTACCACTTTTCAAATTTCGTGGCAGAGCCGGATATCGAACCCAGACCTCTGGGGGTGGAAGCTAATCACGCTAACCACTACACTACAGATGCGGACCATAGTAATATTTCTCCTTTTAATTCAACACTTGTTGCTGTGCAATCTGCTTCATACATCTCAGCTGCTGTAATAATTCGTCTTCTGAAAACTTAGAAAAATTACTCGGAATAACCCATTCTAAAGGGGTCACTTTGTTAGCATTATCACAGAGTCTTGTTAATGGGTAGACACAAACACGCGGGAGACTGATTTCTTCACCCGTTGAAGCAGCCATCACTTGCTACAATGAAAATGCCTTTACACTTCTTACTACGGTGCCGATGTAAGACAATGCAGATTATAAATAGTGTTTAGGATCTTGCAAGAACTTGCTAAGTTTCAAAGTGTGAACAGCTGTTTCCAGACCAATGATATATTCACTTTCTCTCAAAGCCGCGCCAAGGCAACAGCTTTACTTAATGTCTCACTATCTGGATCTTCTTCTGTTTAGCCTCACAACATGTAATATCAGTTCCTGAAATACAATGAAGCTATAATGTCTTTCTACCCAACCAGATGTTTTTTACTTTTTTTTTTTTTTTTTGACTCACTGATATCTGGTTCACTAATAACACTCTTTGAAGTGCAGACATTCTTTTCGTAGAAGCAGAGACAAACGTTGTCACTGATGAGATAACCCCTATCATATTCTTAATTCGCCTAATATCACAGCTTTTTGTAATGCCCAAGTTCAGTTGATGGCTGAAGCAGTGTGTGTAAAATGCCAGAGATTGCTCATTTAAATTCAGTGCTTGGGCTCCAATAAATTTACCTGATATATCTGATCGAACATCAAACCCCTAATCCCGAAAGTCCTGTAAGTTTAATCAAATTTTTAAATGTAGTTAGAGGGGCGGAGGCTAAAGCCCCCTTAGTCCCTCCGTGGATCTCTTTGTGTGCGCGCGCGCGCGCGCGCGTGTGTGTGTGTGGTTACATACATATACAGTATACCGGGAGGTTCACCAGCCACTTACAGTATTTTATCGGAGATAGGCAACCCAAATAAAGCGTATAACGTAGAGATCCTTATAATTTAGTTTTATAAACACCAATTAACTTGACATTTTTTCCTTATGGTTGATAAGGCCTGTATGTCATCACTGTAAATTGATCCATGCACCTAGCAAGGGAAAACCTACTATAAACAATTCCGCGCCAAATACTAAGGAACATTCTGCAAATACGTGATTTATTGCGCCTTGAAATAACACAGTTCGCCTCTGTGGTGTAGTGGTTAGTGTGAATAGCTGCCACCGCCGGAGGCTCGGCTTCTATTTCCGGCTCTGCCACGAAATTTGAAAAGTGGTACGAGGGCTGAAATATGGTCCACTCAGCCTCGGGAGGTCAAATGAGTAGAGGTGGGTTCGATTCCCACCTCAGTCATCCTGGAAGTGGCTTTCCGCGGTTTCCCGCTTCTCCTCCAGGCAAATGCCGGGATGTTACCAACTTAAGGCCACGGCCGCTTCCTTCTTCCTTGTCTATCCCTTCCAATCTTCCCATCCCCCCCCCCCACAAGGCCCCTGTTCAGCATAGCAGGTGAGGCTGCCTGGGAGAGATACTGGTCATTATCCTCAGTTGTATCCACGACCCAATGTCTCACGCTCCAGGACACTGCCCTTGAGGCGGTAGAGGTAGGATCCCTCGCTGAGTCCGAGGGAAAAACCAATCCTGGAGGGTAAACAGATTAAGAAGGAAATAAAGAAAAGGAAATAACACAGACATCCGTAATACGAACTAATTAATAGGTTATGCCACGCCCTCTCCTGTGTAAAGAAGTTAAATGAACACTGTGAAACATCATTGCAGACTTTGACATGGATATCAACTTTCGAGGTGGAACGGTCTACTGAACTTCTAACAAGCAGCATGTATGCTGACGTCGTGGCTGAAGTGGTTAAGGGCTGAAGCACAAGGCGTGTGTAAACGACGTCAGCGTAGTGGCTCGAGTCCAGCATAGGGTAAGTTTTTGAACTACCGAGGTGCTCCATTTTATTGGAGATACAATAATAATCGATATCTTGAGAAAGATTGGGAAGGAAATCGGCCTTGGTGTTTTATTAAGTTACCGTCCCGGCATTTGCCTGGTGGTGAAAGTGGTAAACCGAGGAAAACTATTTTCAGGACGGCCATCATGGGATTTGAATCCGCTCGTGTCCAACGCACACAAATAATAATCCAAAATGATCGGATCACATCACAGTACGTATGCATGTATTCACTCACGATGTATTCCAGTGACAAGCAGCACGTATGCTGACTTCGTGGCTGAAGTGGTTAAGGGAAGACTGCCGACTGCCGGAAGACTGCCGACTACCAATACATTCCGGAAACTTTGTCGAAAATTGCGGTCAACTGGGACACTTGGAAAGGTACATTCCGTTAGAGATGCTCCTATAACGTCTGGTCCAAATGAAGAGGCTGTTTTGTACGCTATCCAGAACAACCCTCATATTGGTACACGGATACTTGCACAACAGACAAACATCAGCTGGCCATTATTTATGCGCATAGGTACAGCATATATAATTTTTTTACAAGTTGGTTTTCGTCGCACAGAGAGGTCTTATGGCGACGATGGGATAGGAAAGGGCTAGGAGTTGGAAGGAAGCAGCCGTGGTTTTTAATTAAGATACAGCCCCAGCATTTGCCTGGTGTAAAAATGGGAAACCACGGAAAACCATATTCAGGGCTGCCGCGACAGTGGGATTCGAACCCACTATCTCCCGGATGCAAGCTCACAGCTGCGCTCCCAGTCTCATCCATGGCTGTGACAATATGGAAGCTGCTGGGGTATGGCTGGTGCTGAGTAATGACATTCGGAGCACGACTAGTGCATCCGAGTGTTATGAAAGGTGTTGCTCATAGGGTCAGTCGTGCTGTAACAGCACTTTCTGACCCAGTGAGGAAAGCAATGGCAAACTACCGCACTCATTGTCTTGCCTAGTACGCCTCATTTTGGTGCTGCCATTGGTTTTTGCGGTTTCCTAATAACCGCATAACCTTTGGTGGTGCTATTTGAGGATCCAACCAGCCTCTGGGCTGATGACCTAACAGACATAATAATAATAATAATAATAATAATAATAATAATAATAATAAAGGCTCCTTCTGTGAATCAGTGATAGAGTGTCGGGCTCTTGATCGCAGGATCTTCGATTCAAACCCGGCAGAGGTAGTGAGATTATTAAAGGGAGGAAAAGAATCCATCTGCCTTGTAAGTCATACGATGGTAGCATTTAAAAGATCTCTAGTGACGCGTTTAGAGTTTATCCGACAAAATTAATTAAAACTCAGCCATAGATCGATGAACAGAGATCTGGTTTACTCTGCAATCTGTAGATTAAAACGACAAGTCGAAATTGAACGCAGGTAGCCTAAATGGTGTCAAGTTAAAATGCTAGAACACGGTAACTGAGAACTTACGATTATTATTGGGTTAATGGTAATTACTTGTTTAATATAATTTCAGTTGCTGTAGATTTTAACCCATTAAAACTCAAATTATTTTCTATATTAGAAAAAATGCATCATGATGGATGCGGATGTTAGATAATGAAGATAGCAATAATCTAACTATACAATGTATTTAAACACTAGGCTGATTTTTGTTAAATCGATTTTGAGAGAATGCCTGAACCAATTGGCATCGTAAAGCATTCTGACAAAAGCTCTCGGCCTGTAGATTTGCAGTGTCTTTGAAAAGGATAAAAATGTATTTTTATGTATTTTTAAATAAAGAAAAATGTAGCATTCTCATTGGCCAATGCACTCGTGAGTAGGCCCTACTTCTAGGCCGCCTGAACCATGAGAGCGCTAAGCAGATGACAAGATAGGGAAGGTGGAAGAGGGTAGGCACTCATACGCAGTCAGACATTTTACTGGTCATGTTTCCTTCGTGGACAGGAATAGTGGCTGTTTTGCTCTCCAGCTCCCAAAATTCCTCTAAATTTAAATGAGAGTTTGGTGTCTGGATGAACATTAAATTCTAAAGCAGCTGATGATATTCGTCAAGCACGGCTCAATATGGGATAAACCCCAATGGCAAATAGTCATTCATTAATGTGTGTGAATGGTCTTTTAAAATATATCGTAGGTAACGCCATTCCATCCTTCTGGTGCGAAAATTATCGTTCTTCTCTTTAACCCTTCTTCAAAACATGCCGCTTACATAGAAATATGCGCGCAAAACCACATAAAAATGGGATTCGCTTATTTTTTACAAGAAATCGGTAACAGCGACTACCTCTCTGACGGATCAAATGTTATTCAACTACAAGACAGAATTTCAGCACATGATGATATTGTTATTGAAGTTATTATCAGCACGTCCACTTCTTCGAGAGATGACTTCATTTTCTTAAAAGTTGCCATTCTTAATTAATTTGAAAGTCATTGGGCTTATACCCTGTAGTTCAAAACCATACACTAGTATCAACACATTAATACTGAAGATGAAAGCTAGCTCCACATTCCTGCATAATTCGTCAATTCCTTCGAATTAACGGTTTGTCTAAACGTATTCTTATTCTAAAAATTGGTCATGCTCCTTAGAAATCAGAACGTTTCCAAATGGTTCCTAAACGGAACCAAATTACGACTTAATTCTAAGAAGTATGTAGGAAAATTGTTTAGATTTGGAAATAATAAGTGGAGATAAAGCTGGATAGAGAGCTCAAATCCCTCGAACTGACTTAACAACATCCGATAAAACACTTTCATTCTCTTTCAAGAGGCATCGATGTCCAATTTGCTTGACATTTTGGATCACGATCAATAAACCTCAGCCAGTTTTCAGCCATGGCAAGTTATATGTTGCAATGTCAAACAGCGATATTTCTTTTTAAATTGCAGTAATGCCAAAAGGTAACTATACAAGGAACTCACCGAACAACTGTCTGCGTGGTTTGAGTCACGTAGCTATCACCTTGCATTCGGGAACTGTCGGCAGCTCGGAAGATGTTTTTCCGTAGTTTCCCATTTTAAAACCAGGCAAATGCTGGAGCTGTACCTTAAGTAAGACCACCGTCGTTTCCTTCCCACTTCTAGCCATTTCTTACCCGATCGTCACCGTAAGACCAATCTGTGTCGAAGCGACTTAAAGAAAATAGTGAAAAAGTAAAGTACAAGGAATGTCGTACAATATATAAGGAAATCCGTCAATAAATATTTACCTCACTGACCGTCATGTCTTGACGGGTTTTGGCTAGTTTATATTTAAAAATTTAATTGTTAAATCTATGTAATCTATATTTTTCCACCAATTGCAAGTGATATAAAAGGTGTAGTCCGCCTCTGTGGTGTAGTGGTTAGCGTGATTAGCTGCCATCCCCGGAGGTCCGGGCTAGATTCCCGGCTCTGCCACGAAATTTGGAAAGTGGTACGAGGGCTGGAACGGGGTCCACTCAGCCTCGGGAGGTCAAATGAGTAAAGGTGGGTTCGATTCCCACCTCAGCCATCCTCGAAGTGGTTTTCCGTGGTTTCCCACTTCTCCAGGCAAATGCCGGGATGGTACCTGACTTAAGGCTACGGCCGCTTCCTTCACTCTTCCTTCTCTATCCCTTCCAATCTTCCCATCCCCCAACAAGGCCCCTGTTCAGCATATCAGGCGAGACCTCCTGGGCGAGGTACTGATCATTCTCCCCGGTTGTATCACACGAACCAAATTCTCACGCTCCAGGACACTGCCCTCGAGGCGGTAGACGTGGGATCCCTCGCTGAGTCCGAGGGAAAAACCAACCGTGGATGGTAAACAGATTAAGAAGAAGAAGATAAAAAGTGTAATGTCTAACTGTAAAAGGTCATCCAAATATGTTACACTTCCTTCTGCTAATGTGTACTGTAATTTATTGTATAACATAACACGCGTGTTATCAGAGTATAAATAAAGAATACATAGACGATAAGAAAAAGTAGAAAAGAAAGAAATATGTAAACAGTTCGACTGTTTTTCCCCACACCTGTTGGGTCGCTGTGTGAACTGTATCACACATGTAGATTTGGCTCTGCTTTAAGCTCGGATGCCGTTCCTGACGCCAATTCTATATCGAGGGATGTAATCAATATTGCGTGTTTCTGTGGTGGTTGGAAGTGCGATGTGTTGTTTGATTACGAAGAGAAGAGTGTTGAAACAAACACAAACAGGCAGTCCCCGAGCCTGAATAATTAATCAAAGGTTATTAACATCCTCGACCTCGCCGGGAATCGAACCTGGGACCCTCTGAACGGAAGACTTCACCGCTGACCATTCAGCCAATGAGTATTTTCCAAGTATCACCTACCAACATATTAAACTCAGACGTTATTGTTTATGGTATTTCTGGGGTTGCTGGAGCCACCCTGGCTTATTTTGGTTTTGCCAGAGGTTTAAGGTCTGATGCCCTTCCTGACGCCACGCGATTCTTGAGATGAAAATCTCGATCTAGGATCGACCGGTATTTGACCCTCAGCCTTCCGACTGGGAAGTCAGTAGCTAAGCCACTGAGCCAATCACGCCCTTCGTATAACTATGTGCAAAGAGTTGATAATTATTACAACTATCACAATTTTACTCTAATAGACAAATTCGAATTGTCCTTAACAGTGTTTAAAATACACAAATAGATAAACGAAGTATGTAACACATACTGCTTATTCTGCAGTAAAGAGGTTTAACTTCCTTATTTCTTTTCTTTCTGAATCCGTTTACCCTCCAGGGTTGGTTTTCCCTCGGACTCATCAAGGCATCCCACCTTTACCGCCTCAAAGCCTTGCCGTGTATCCTGAGACATTGGGTGGAGGAATACAACTAGGGTGAAGGACTAGTACCTCACCCAGGCGTCACCTGCTATGCTAAACAGGGGCCTTATAGGCCTAAGGGGAAGGGAAGATCGGAAGTGATAGACAAGGAAAAGGGAAGGAAGTGGGCGTGGCCTTAAGTTAGGTACCATCCCGGCATTTGCCTGTAGAAGTGGGAAACCACGGAAAACCACTTCCAGGATGGCTGAAGTGGGAATCTAACACCCATCTACTCAGTTGACCTCCAGAGGCTGAGGGAACCCCGTTCCAGCTCTCGTACCACATTTCAAACTTCGTGGCAGAGCCGGGAATCGACCCCGAGCCTCCGGGGGTGGCAGCTAATCACACTAATCACTACACCACAGAGGCGGATTCTTATTTCACTATTTTTAATTTAAATAGCATATTTTATCCAAAAATGACATTTTAAAAGTGCATATTACGCTCTTAACCGACATTCATCAGTAACCGATTCCTTTTCTTATTGGCTAATAAAAAAGTAATTTCAGTCGAATGCTTAAAACGCAAAGCTAGGATGTGAGTGTAAAAGGGGGAAGCCCCAAGATGATGTGAGGTAATACCGCGTAGTTAAAAATTAGGAGATACCGCGCCAAGCCTCTTCTGTGATTAAGCAGTCGCCATCGCGGTAGTATGGTGTTCCTCTGACACCAAGTTTTTAAGTTTCTAAGGCCACTCGAGGAAAATGTAGCTCCTGTTTAATCATATACATTCTTTCTTCATCAATATCAGAACAAAGTCGAAAAACATAATCATATTTTAAATGTATACTTGTTAGTTATAGTAAGTTGAAGTGAAAACCTACTTTTATACAGCATATTTAGGTGCGTTCCAATTGTATAAGTTTTAGTGGTTTCCAGGATAATATTATTAAGAAACCTACAAGCATCTTAGTATAGATGGATCAAATATTTCCAGCACAAGTCTTCTCATATTCTACAAATAAATGTAAAGAATATTTCTGAAAGTTCCAGTACCATTAATATTACCAAATGCAGTAGAGATAATGCGCGACACTGAGCGAGATATCGAGGGACAGCTACTGGAGCTCACTCTAGCGGATAGACCTGAACAGTACTGATTCTCTCATAAGAGCACGTGTATTTTTGTGTGAAGTTTTTGGTGTTATTTATGCGTTTTCAGTGAGTTGACATAAATAAATAGTAGTGCGTGTCATTCCTTGATATCTCCTCTCAACATGAGGGGAAAGGTATGTGCTGTGTTTGGCTGCAGTAATTACGAAGTAGAGAAAAATGCGCGGCCGTTCTTCAGGTTCCCTCGTGACAAGAACATGTAAGTAATATTGTGTTTGCATATATATTCTTCCAGTGACAGAGATGTTTATAGTACTTCATAATCTTCTGACCTGCTCGACCCATATTTTAACTGGCATAAAATGTAATACGCATATTTTATTCTATAGTGCAGCAGTTAACCTTCAATACCGATGTGTTGTTGTAGGTGTGATCTGTGGGTTTTGAAATTTCACAGAAGCGATTTGGATAAGGTGTACAAGAAAGAAGGGACGTTACGCTTATATTATAAGATCTGTTCAGATCATTTCCAGGCCAGCGACTTTAGAAATCCTCGACAATACAGCCAAGGGTATGTTACATTTTTACTCTAATTGTACGTAAATATTCCTTAAAGCATCACTATCGACAACATTTTCATACTTTTCTTTCATTATCCCTCTTCTCAGATTAAAGCTGGGATTTTATAGATTATCTTTCTGTTAGTAGGCTTTATGTTAGGAGGTAAATTGTCCAGCTATTAAATGTTAATTCGCCGGGCTGAGTGGCTCAGACGGTTAAGGCGCTGGCCTTCTGACCCCAGCTTGGCAGGTTCGATCCTGGCTCAGTCCGGTGGTATTTGAAGGTGCTCAAATACGTCAGCCTCGTGTCGGTAGATTTATTGGCACGTAAAAGAACTCCTGCGGGACTAAATTCCGGCACCTCGACGTAAAACAAAAACATTATTATTATTAAATGTTAATTCATTGCATCATATGTGTAAGGAATATCTTTCTGTTAGTAGGCTTCATGTTAAGAGGAAAACTGTCCAGCTATTAAATGTTAATTCATTGCATCATATGTGTAAGGAATGAGCCGATATTTTTATTGACAAGAGTCTTAATGTGATGATACAATGTTTTTAAATGAGAAAAAAGACAAATCCAACCGCAAGAGTTCAGGCAGGAATGCTAAAGCTAAAAGTAATGCATAAATGAAAGATCAAGCCATTTCACACCAGTCCATTTCATTTCTTGTTTATATGTCTAATTTCAGTCTTTGAATAATAACCTTTTAAATAATTCTTCATTCATTTATCCAGAATTTCTTTAGCAACTTCGAAGTTAATATCTCAATAACACTTTATTTCTTGACGTAATTTATTTATCCATTTCCGTATATACATTTCCATTGATATTTGAATTTAATGCGATTTGTTCAGGTCAAGTCACTAGGAGCGCCACCGTCGAATAGTCTCCCATTTTAGCAAGGCGAAATCCGTAAGTGTCGCGTATTATCTCTACTGTATTTGATATTACGTAACGTTCGATAACAGTTAATACAATTTCACTGAAGCAATGTATTTTAAAATTTCATCAGTTTCTACTGTAAGAATTTGTTCTTGTTCTCCAGGTTCTTTTTCGTACTGTAAAAAGAGTTATATGGCAGATGAATCAGCTGTCCCTACCATTGTTATGTTCTGCAGCCCAACAAACGTAGGAGATCGTCGTGTTGTCAATATTTTATCTGCTACTATTCCTTACGCCTATAGTACTAATGCAACTGTAAGCACATGCTGGAAACGATTCTGAACACTATTATCGTTCCCGCCATAGACCGTTCGAAAAATAAGACATCTTTTCAATCATTAATATGTGTCAATCTACCATGTAACTATGTTAAGCTGTGTCATGAACACATCTTAGTATAGATGGATAAAATATTTCCAGCACAAGTCAATCTCTCTTCCCGCGCTCATATAGCATAAAACGAAATGAACGCTTAAAACAAAGGCGGGCACAATTCGACTCCATGAGCAACCCTCCTGTTCAAACAGGTAAAGGAGCAGAGTATGCGCTCTGACGGAAGGTACAGCCTAGCAGCTGCTTGCTCGGCTCTCAGTTACAACTAGTAAAGGGATGCGTATCTTGTATTGTGCTTAATGTCTCATTCTAATCCATGCATTAGAATAAATTATGCAAGAAAACAAAATAAGTTATTCTGTATACAAACGCCATGTGCTAAGCAAATAAATTATGTCTAACGACATTCATTTCATTAGGTTATGACCGTGCTGTTAGAAGCGCACAGCTGTGAGCTTGCATTCGGGAGATAGCGGGTTTGTACCCCACTGTCAGCAGCCCTGAAGATAGTTTCCCGTGGTTTCCTATTTTCACACCAGGAAAATGTTGGGGCTGTACCTTCATTGAGGACACGACCACGTGCTTCACACTCTAGCTGTTTCCTATCCCATCGTCGCCATAAGACCTATCTGTGCCGGTAGGATATGAAGCGAATCGTAAAAAAAAAAAAACGTTATGAGTAGGAAACATGTTTTGACATGTGATAATGAATTTGTTCTTTGACTCTGCCTATACTCAGAGAAATATTGTAGGCCAACGTAAAAGCTTGTTTAGGAATACAGCATAAACAATGAACGACAAACGAACTGTACGATAAAAATAAAAAAAAATAATCGTATGGCCTCAGCTACCGTGTGCAGACATTTCGATTTGACGCCATCTGGCTGTCTGCTCGTCAATTTCGACGTTCCGTTTTACTCTAGGTCCGCTAGATGGCAGACAGAGTTAACCGGATCTCTCTTGGACGTCTATGGCTGAGATTTGATTAATTTTGTCGGGTAAATCCCAAATGTATCACCAGAGATCTTTTACATGCCGACAATGTACGATTGTATTGCATAAACATAATATACTTAGCCAGGTACAATGCTGTGACTTTCCTTGCGCCTTGACACCGCATATCGCCATCTAGTCTTTACATCACAAACTATTAGAAGTCACATGTCCTTGGCGCTTCCCGCGTTCATTCCGTTAGCTTAAAGAGCAAGGCTCTCTCATTGCCCACTTGTGGCTTAAAACTACGATACAGTGACGTGGAGAGCGTACGAAACAAACTATAGGAGTAACATACTTCAAGACATTCATAAAACAAGTCTTTTTCACAGCTGTGGCGAAGCGTATGTGTTCAAACGCTAGCCTATCAAGTAACGGAACATAGTATTGATAGTACCCATCATACAATGTATTTATTTCTAACATGGATATGAAACTTCATTAATTAAACACATACACGTGTTCGTCATACGCAAGCAGTGAAATGCCGCTATTATTGTTTTATGTGCTGCGCACACTGCACTGCTACAATTTCGGAATGAAGTCGCTTCAGTCATTCGCCGTGTATTTCACTGTCGATTACGTTGACATACGCTTTATCCACAAGGAAGTAAGAGAGAATTCGCTGCAGGCACTACGTCCGTATCAGGAAATTTGTCTGAAGGGGCGATATCCGACTACAAAGACATCCTGCAGTGTTGAAATACGTTTACGAACAACAGGGGTACCTACTTCAAACGAAGATACCTCCTATCGGAGAGAAGACGATAACATCTGGTAAGAATGAGGAGGCTGTTATGGACACAGCTCGCAATAACCGACACAGAGTGCACGGGCAACTGCACAAGTGAACATCAGCCAGGCTTCCGTACTATGCGCATAAATATCACCCCTACAATCTACAACTATACCAAGAGCTCCACGAACGGGATTTCGAAGCTCGAATAGATTTCTACCAGTGGCTGTCAGAAAATCCGGAAAAGAATGCAGCATTCCTGACGAAAATCCTGTTCACGGACGAATCGCAATTCCACAATAATGGTACCTCTAATTGCCGCAACATGCACGATTGGAGTGCTGAAAATCCCCTACTGAGTGCGACAGGCAGCCTATTAAATGCAATGGGGAGCGAATATTTGGTGTGGAATATTGGGTGATCGTCCTATTGGACCGTATTGTGTATTCCATTGGGGGTCATTTAAGAGGAGCACGTTACTTACATTTTCTACGCCATGAACTCCCACTTCTACTAGAGGATTTGCCACTTGGAGAAGGTTCAATGATGTGGTTTCAATAGGATGGAGCTCCATCAAATTAGAGTTAGCCGTCCGTAACCATCTGAAAGAAACACATCCAGGAAAATAGGTAGGAAGTGAACGTGTCTCTTGGCGCGCCAGGTCTTCGGATTTAACGCCATTAGATTTAATCCTGTGGGATCATTTGAAACAAACATTTGATTCCCCCTGCTCACTACCTATCTCTTCGTCCGACTCTGATGACATATCGGCCCTTCGTAAGGCCACATACACTTTCATTCAATGAAAATGTGCATAAAAGATATTTCAAACACCACTATCGGCAGCCCTGAAGAAGAAGAACTGCTCATCACAGGAAATGCTGAAAACCATGATTTCGATGCACCAATCGGTTGCTGTCATATGTTTGCGCGTACGCATCTTCATTATGTTGCCCCGAGTAAATCTCTGTGTCATTACGTGTGAGTGAGAGGAGCAGACATGTTTAATGACCAGCTGAATGCTACACAAAATGGTGCTCCCGATAAAACAGCGTGTGTTCATTGTCGAGTGTTATACAAAGCTCGATTCGTGGAAAACTTGTGTGGAACTGTTTGCGCAAGAGTTTAAGGCTGGAAGTGTTTTGGCAAAATGTCCAGCAAAGTCTGCAATGCAAAACATGGTGGCAAAATGGCACGAAACGGCTCTGTAGCGAATAAAAACCGCAACTATCCAAAAGAGAGTTCAAACACCAGAAACCGTAACTATCCAAAAGAGAGTTCAAACACCAGAAAACATTCTCGAGTGAAGGAAAGCCTGGAACAAAGTCCGACGAAATCTCAACGCCGTTTACCTGAGCAAGTGGGAATTAAGAGATCGTCGTGTCGAAACATAATCAAAAAGGACCTGCACCTGTATTCTTACAAATTTGCTGTTGTGCACGCGTTAAAGCGCCCAGACGAACCTCCGCGCGTTGAGTTCTGCTGGGGGTTTCTGACTGAAGAGGATTCAGGACTTTTGTATCCTCAGTGTTTCATTTCTTCGGATGAGGCCTGGTTCAGCCTGTCGGGGTATGTGAATTCACAGAACACGCGCCATTACGCATCAGAAAATCCCTATCAGTACGTCGAAAAGCCACTGCATAATCTCAAGAATGGTGTGTGGTGCGCAATGTCTGGTATCCGCATCGTGAAACCAAACTGTTAATGATAACAGGTATGTCCAGACACTGTTTAATCCATATGTGGATCAACTCACAGAACATGACCGACTGCGTGGATATTTTCAATAAGGCAGAGCAACAGCACACACCGCCGTGACAACCATGTCACGAGTGCATGAGGCGCTCGGTGGTGAGAGGACAATAAGCAGAGTCAGTGCAATCGAGTGGCCACCTCAATCGCCTAATCTCTCTCCCTGTGAGTTTTACCTGTGGGACGAATTGATGGGTCATGTGTACTCAAATAATCCTCACCCACGGAAAGAGTTACAGCAGAACAATGAAAACGCTATTAGTGCTATCCCGGAGGCAGAGCTGCTACGCGTGTCTCACATTTGATAAATCGAGCTCAACGCTACATCGACGTCAACGGTGGCCATTTCCAGCATTTTCTGCGATGTTAATTAACCAGGGTCAATCCTGCGTTAGTCCTATTTAAATATTTTTCCAGACCAGTTTTTCTTTGCCCACCTTGTATTTAGTAATGTAATAATATGCACAATAGAAAAATATTACAACTGTCTCTGATATTGAACTAGGTGGTGGTGATGATGATGACGGTGTGAGATTATTATTATTATCATCTAATTGGGGATGATGATGATGATGATGATACAATCCTGATCGCCTTATTCATTGTTAACAACTCTTGAAAAAAAGAAAACAATTCCATAAAAGATTAATGAATTGGTATAAATGACGTAAATCAGGCAGGAGTAGTGACAGTGGGAGGAGGAGGAGGAGGAGGAGGAGGAGGAGGAGGAGGAGGAGGAGGAGGAGGAGAAGGAGAAGAAGAAGTTACCTAGTGCCTTTCCGAGAACATTTTTCGTAGAGGCATTTTGTACAAGTCCGTTTGAAACTGTAAATTTCTGATAACCCTCTGACCTCCTGAGAGAAGGTTTCACTCCCGACTAGCTGTAATTGTAAAGGAGGAGTTGAAAGCTGATGATCTATGTTTTGGAATGGCGAGGAGAGTTGTATATTGCGTTATGGTGTGCTTTTCATGGTGGTCAGAGAGGTTATGGAATCGTTCGTACAGGTAGGGTGGGGAACGTAGTTTAAAAGTTTAATGTAGTACACAACTATGTACTAATTTGGAAACATTGCTATGCAGTGCTAAGCTGATTTAATGTCGTAAATATCATACCCCAAAAGTGAATCAAATACAACCACAAGAGAGCACGCTATTTCAAATGATATTATACGTGTTAAATAACAAAAGCTCTTTTTCTTTTTCCGCAATTAGCTTAACGTCGCACCGACACAGGTAGCTCTTATTGGCGACGATGGGCTTGGAAAGGGCTAGAATCGGGAAGTAAATGACCGTGTTCTTATTAAAGGTACAGCCCCAGCATTTACCAGGTGTGAAAAAATATAAGCCGGGCTGAGTGGCTCAGATGGTTAAGGCGCTGGCCTTCAATCAGTCAATACTGATCTGCATTTAGGGCAGTCGCCCAGGTGGCAGATTCCCTATCTGTTGTTTTCCTAGCCTTTTCCTAAATTATTTCAAAGAAATTGGAAATTTTTAGAACGTCTCCCTTGGTAAGTTATTCCAATCCCTAACTCCCCTTCCTATAAATGAATATTTGCCCCAGTTTGACCTCTTGAATTCCAACTTTATCTTCATACTGTGATAAATGCCACTCAAACTTATTCGTCTACTAATGTCATTCCACGCCATCTCTCCGCTGACAGCTCGGAACATACCACTTAGGCGAGCAGCTCTTCTTCTTTCTCTCAATTCTTCCCAGCCCAAACATTGCAACATTTTTGTAACGCTACTCTTTTGTCGGAAATCACCCAGAAAAATCGAGCTGCTTTTCTTTGGATTTTTTCCAATTCTTGAATCAGATAATCCTGGTGAGGGTCCCATACACTGGAACCAAACTCTAGTTGGGGTCTTACCAGAGACTTATATGCCCTCTCCTTTACATCCTTACTACAACCCCTAAACACCCTCATAACCATGTGCAGAGATCTGTACCCTTTATTTACAATCCCATTTATGTGATTACCCCAATGAAGGTCTTTCCTTATATTAACACTCAGATACTTACAATGATCCCCAACAGGAACTTTCACCCCATCAATGCAGTAATTAAAACTGAGAGGACAACCTGACTTTTAACCCAGTTTATCAACATACCATTGCCTGCTGTCCATCTCACAACATTATCGAGGTCAGGTTGCAGTTGCTCAGAATCTTGTAAATTATTTATTACTCTATACAGAATAACATCATCTGCAAAAAGCCTTACCTTCGATTCCATTCCTTTACTCATATCATTTATATGTATAAGAAAACATAAAGGTCCGATAATACTGCCTTGAGCAATTCCTCTCTTAATTATTACAGGGTCAGATAAAGCTTCACCTACTCCAATTCTCTGAGATCTATTTTCTAGAAATATAGCAACCCATTCAGTCACTCTTTTGTCTAGTCCAATTGCACTCATTTTTTCCAGTAGTCTCCCATGATCCATCCTATCAAATGCTTTAGATAGGCCAATCGCGATACAATCCATTTGACCTCCAGAATCCATGATATCTGCTATATCTTGCTGGAATCCTACAAGTTGAGCTTCAGTGGAATAACCTTTCCTAAAACCGATTTGCCTTCTATCGAACAGTTATTAATTTCACAAACATGTCTAATATAATCAGAAAGAATGCTTTCCCAAAGCTTACATACAATGCATGTCAAACTTACTGGCCTGTAATTTTCAGCTTTATGTCTATCACCCTTTCCTTTATACACAGGGGCTACTATAGCAACTCTCCATTCATCTGGTATAGCTCCTCCGACCAAACAATAATCGAATAAGTACTTCAGATATGGTACTATATCCCAACCCATTGTCTTTAGTATATCCCCAGAAATCTGATCAATTCCAGCCGCTTTTCTAGTTTTCAACTTTTGTATCTTATTGTAAATGTCATTGTTATCATATGTAAATTTTAATACTTCATTGGCCTTAGTCTCCTCCTTTATCTCGACATTAACCTTGTAACCAACAATCTTTACATACTGCTGACTGAATACTTCTGCCTTTTGAAGATCCTCACATACACACTCCCCTTGTTCATTAACTATTCCTGGAATGTCCTTTGTGGAACCTGTTTCTGCCTTAAAATACCTATACATACCCTTCCATTTCTCACTAAAATTTGTATGACTGCCAATTATGCTTGCCATCACGTTATCCTTAGCTGCCTTCTTTGCTAGATTCAATTTTCTAGTAAGTTCCTTCAATTTCTCCTTACTTCAACAGCCATTTCTAACTCTATTTCTTTCCAGTCTGCACCTCCTTCTTAGTCTCTTTATTTCTCTATTATAATAAGGTGGGTCTTTACCATTTCTTACCTCCCTTAAAGGTACAAACCTGTTTTTGCATTCCTCAACAATTTTTTTAAACCCTTCCTAGAGTCTGTTTACATTTTTTTTTACCGTTTTCCACCTATCATAATTACTTTTTAGAAACTGCCTCACGCCTGCTTTATCAGCCATATGGTATTGCCTAATAGTCCTACTTTTAAGACCTTCCTTTCTATCACATTTATTTTTGACAACGACAAAAACAGCTTCACGATCACTAATACCATTTATTACTTCAGCTCATCTAGTTTTATCAGCACCACATCCAGGATATTTTTCCCTCTGGTTGGTTCCATCACTTTCTGAATCAGCTGTCCTTCCCATATTAACTTATTTGCCATTTGTTGGTCATGCTTCCTGTCGTTCGCATTTCCTTCCCAATTGACATCTGGCAAATTCAGATCTCCCGCTACAATCACATTTCTTTCCATGTCGTTTCCCACATAGCCGACTATCCTATCAAATAATTCTGAATCCGCGTCAGTGCTACCCTTTCCCGATCTGTACACTCCAAATATATCAAGTTGCCTATTATCTTTAGAAATGAGCCTTACACCTAGAATTTCATATGTCTCATCTTTAACTTTTTCGTAGCTTACAAATTCTTCTTTCACCAGAATGAATACTCCCCCTCCCACCATTCCTATCCTATCTCTACGATACACACTCCAGTGCCGTGAGAAAATTTCTGCATCCATTATATCATTTCTCAGCCATGATTCAACTCCTATTACAAAATCTGGTAAATATATATTTATTAAATTACTTAATTCTTTTCCATTCTTTACAATACTTCTACAGTTCAACACTAACAATTTTATGTCATCCCCACTTGATTTCCAGTTCCCTGTTCCAATATCACCGCTCCCTAGGCCACCCTGTTTCCCTGAATGTACCTCCCTATTACCCTTCCAAACAAATTTCCTAACTTATATGTACCACTGCGGTTTAAGTGAAGGCCTGATCCCATGTGGGCAAATTCGATCATGGCTCAGTCTGGTGGTATTTGAAGGTGCTCAAATATGCCATCTTCGTGTCGGCAGATTTACGGACACATAGAAAAACTCGCACTGACCTAAATTCCGGCACCTCGGCGTGTCCGCAAACTGTAAAACTACTTAGTGGGACGTAAAGCCAATTACATTATTATTATTATTATTATGATAATTATATTTATTATTATTATAAAACGTTTACTGAACTCGATAGCTGCAGTCACTCAAGTGCGGCCAGTATCCAGTATTCTGGAGATAGTGCGTTCGGACCCCACTATCGGCGGCCCTGAAGATGGTTTTCTGTAGTTTCCCATTTTCACACCAGGCAAATGCTGGGGCTGAATCTTAATTAAGGCCACGGCTGCTTCCTTTCCACGCCTAACCCTTTCCTGTCCCATCGTCGCCTTAAAACCTCTTTGTGTCTGTTCCGGGGATACCAGTGGAGCAGAAAGAGGTTAAAGAAGGTGCCGGGGTGAATGGGTCTAACTACAATATCATAATTAATTTAAAATTTAAACTGAAGGTTATATTTTCAGAACTTCAAACTTAACAATTTTTTCATGACAATATTACAGGTACAAGTAGCCATCATTAAACAAGATTGGGAAAAATCCAAGATTCAGAACCTTAATACTTTGGACCAGTTTTACAATTTTACAAAGGAAGAGGAATTATTTACTAAGGGGCTGAAATCCCCTAATTCAAGAGCACTTGCTCCCAAAATTACAATATCTAGCCTTCCAAACGCACTCTTTAATCTCACCAAAACTTTGAATAGAGCAAACAGGCTCTCAGTATCTTCTAGCCTATTCAAGGCAATATCAGAAAATTACAATCACTCGCCCATCAAGGCACGACTTACAAATTGAAAGATAGTGTTATACGGGGGTATCTAGTACCCGACCTACAGGGCCTTGACTAAAAAGAACAGGTTATACAAACGGCCCAAACACAAACTGAATGGAGGCGTACACTGCACTCCCAGATAATGAAACATTAAAACCTATAGAGCTCTCGGCTGATGAAGCAGGGGTTATTCCCAAACTACTTGATGTGGCACGGATGGAAACAACTTTAATACATTACAGAAATGAAAGGTTGTGAAAACGTAGCCACCTCGAGCCAAGATGAAAGGGAACTCGAGAGGGTACATCACTCTCTATCCCTGGTCTACAGTTAAAGATTTAATGAAGTTAAAAGAGAAGTTACATTTTAGAAAAGTAGGTTACATAGTAAATGATACGGACCTTTCCCTTGGATTAAACTGCGGAGGTAGCAAGAAAGAATACAGTTATGTGGCCATTACCTTATAGATGTTCTTGCTGCTGACGAAAGAGGCCGCCCGCCTCCCGCTTAACACACACATGCTCAGATAGACGTCGATCAATTGGCCAAGAAACAAGAAAATCCGCAGTTTATAAACCTCAGGGAAGGTTCGAGATCATTCAAGACTAAACTAGCCACAACCTCTCAATTTTTATTGGATGAATTTCAAAGTTACACTTAGAATCAAACAGGAAGCCTATGATAGGTTGAAAATTAAATACAGAAATTAGGGATTGGCTAGATTCAAACCTGGCGGAAAGAAAAAGGAAATACTGCAACCCAAAAATAAATGAACATCAATAAGTTACAAAAACCTAGAAATACAAAACTTCTTTAAATTATAACTTCTTACAACTCGCACCAGGGTGCATGATCATAGTTTTTAGTGGTGTCCTCTGTGAAAAAATGTCCAAACTTCTTGATGATTGTCAAACAAAACAAGTAGAAATTCACTCAGGTTAGCAAACTGCACAATAACAAAATTACATCATATTTCTGTGGTGACATCTTCTGAGTAAAGTTCTAAGTTGGTGTAGTTTCAGTTTCACTGTTTCACCAATAGAGGAGTTCATTTAGGCGCTGAATTTGAATGCGTGGCTTTGGGGTGTACCTCCCGATACAGACCCCCCCCGCCCCCCCCCCCCCCCCCGAAATGTCCTTCCTTGGGGTGACACAGAAGAATTTTGAGAAAATGTTTTCAGTTGAGGAGGAAAAATAATTCTAAATTGTTTTTAAAGTTGGTAGTTAGAAACTTGTTTAACTTCAGATTTAGAGTGTCCTTGTTGTCGTAAAATATTAACAACTTGTTGATAGTTTTGACGGCAAGGTGTGTCACCGCTGCCGATACCCAGTTGAGGTCACCCGGACCCCTCAAGTACCCTCAGATACACCTCTCCCGCTACTATGAGAGAGGTAGTCGTGATGGTATTAGAAGTATATGTGCAGTCCCCAGATGAGTTGGCGGTAGGGTCACCGCACTTCAGCTTTTGCCGGGAGATAGACTCTGGCGTGCCGTTCACAAGGAGTCTTCACGGGAGTGGAGTGGGCTCGTACCCCACTTCAGTTGCAGCACGGCAGCGAACGGCTGAGGGGGCACTGAAGTAGTAAGATCTCGGCGACAGAGAAGTGTTGTTGCCGACTTGAGAGTACGATCTTTATTGCTGATGCAGAAGGGCGGGCGGCGTGGAAAGTGCTTTAGTGCCAATAGGGCGGAGATGCAGCAGACGGGGGCTTGGTTACGGCCACTAAGCAATAGACAGCAAGAAAACCAGAGGGGAAGATAGTACATAGAGATCATATATATAATTACATAAAATAATAGTGCAGAAGGCCTCAAAATATCAAAAAAATATATAACCTTCAGACTGCTACTAAACGTTGATGGCTAAAGTTAACAATGACATTACACAGGTTTCACTTGAAAGAGGTGGACTCTAAAGATCCTCTCTGTGGCTGGATTGCTTACCAATAATGTAACTGGTGTAAAAAAATTCAATATAATGCACGGCCCATGAAATCTGGGGGCAAGCTTGCCCACGGGAACAAAGTTTCTAACCATGACTTGATCTCTGACTTTTAAATTGGTGGGCCTCCGTCCACGATCATATCTTCCTCTAACCTTTTCATGGGACACCTTAAGATTGGCCTTAGCCTTCTTCCATAGATCTCTAATATTATCGGGATCTATTTTCTCTGGTAAAATATTATTGAGTGACCAAAGGTTAGAGAGCGGCGTGTTAGGAACAAATTTAAACATAAGAGAAGCAGGTGTGAACTTATGTGCCTCATGAACCGCTGAATTTAAAGCAAAGGCCAAACAATGCAGGGACGTATCACATCTGGAATGATCATCATGATGAAATGTGATGAGCGCCGATCGAAGATTACGATTGACCCGCTCGGCCAGAGATGGTTAAGGATAATACGTCGAAGTAGTTACATGTGATATGGACAGATCAAAGCAGAATTTACGGAAGAGGTTGGATGTAACGGCTTTAGCACTGTCAGAAACTATATATTGACAGGGACCAAAAGAAGCAAATATGGTATTTAAACAAGAAATGGTGGACTGAGCGGTTGCCAACTTAGTCGGAAATAACCACGAAAATCTCGTGAAACCATCTACACACACTAGAATGAATTTGTTGGCGTTCCCCTTTGATTGGGGGAAGGTTCCGACGTAGTCTACATACAGGCGCTCCATGGGGCGGGACGCTTGATGAGATGATAATAGGCCTAGCTTAGTGGACAAGGTGGCCTTACTAAGCAAGCAAGACTTACAAGTTTTGCCAATTCACGAATTTCGCCGTCCATACCTTTCCAAATGAACATCTCTCGGATCTTTTCCCGAGTTTTGAAGATGCCTAAATACCCCCCTAATGGGGTCTCATGATAGTACTTAAAGATCATAGGTACAAGCACGGCTCGAACCACTACTTTCATCTTTTGGTCATGCCTTGACGGGCAACACAAAACCCCATTCCTCAATACATAAGGGACGACATGTTACCCAGAAGAAAGGGTCTCAATAATAGGAGCCAGCACGGGATCTTCACGTTGATATCTTTCAATGTCCCGAAACAACATGGGGGCATCAGTTAGAATGGCATTTACACCCGAAAGTATGGGTGCGGGAAGAGAAGAACTATCTTCCTGTTCGGTGGTCTCCACATCATGAGGAAACATGCGGCTCAGTCCATCCGCAACGACATTTTCAGAACCTCTGATATGACTTACATCAAATTGGAAAGCAGAAATCCTGATGGCCCAGCGGGCTATACAACCAGTATGACGCGGCCTAGCTAAGACCCAACTTAAGGCTTGGTTATCTGTTTCCAGGTCGAACTTGACGTGTTCCAGATAGAGGCGGAACTTCTCTAGTGCAAATAAGACTGCCAAACCCTCAAGTTCATAGATGGAATATTTGGCTTCTTGAGCCGATAGTGTCCTAGACACATAAGCTATGGGTCATCTTCCAAGTTCAGTTTCCTGAAGAAGGACAGCAGCTACCGCCGATGATGAGGCATCGGTTTGGACAATGAATTTCTTGGAAAAATCAGGCATTGCAAGAACAGGGGCGTTGCAAAGAGCTAATTTCAGATCTTCAAAAGCGGCTTGTTGAGACGGCCCCCACTCAAATTTGACGCCTTTCCTACGATGCAAGTTCAAGGGCGCTGCTCTGTTAGCGAAGTTAGGAATAAATTTCCTGAAGAAATTCACCATGCCTATGAACCTGACAATCCCTTTGATGTCCTTAGGAGGTTTGAAATCACGGATGGCCAGTGTTCTGGAATGATCGATAGAAACACCATTGGGCAACACAATATGCTCTAGGAATGACATGGAAGGTTTAGCAAAAGCTACCTTAGATATCTTGACAGTCAACCCAGCTTTACGAAGGCGATTAAGTACTTCCTTTAAATAATCTAGGTGTTCTTCAAAGGTCTCAGAAAATACGACGACATCAAGATAATGACACAAGTATTCAAACTTGATGTCGGAGAAGACCCTATCTAGCAGTCTAGTGAGCATGGCTGACCCCGTGGGGAGACCGAAAGGCACACGGTTGTACTCATACATGTTCCAATCTGTGGCAAAAGCTGTTAGATGTTTCGATTCTTCAGCTGGAGGGATATGGTTGTATGCCTGATTGAGATCAAGTATGGTAAAAAACTTAGCCTTCTGAAACCACGAAAAGCAAGATTGAAGGTCGGGAGAGGCACAGATTGTAACACCAACTTCCGATTTAAAGCCCTATAGTCAATCACAGGCCTAAAGCCACCTTGGGGTTTCGGTACCAGAAAAAATGGGCAATGAATACGCCGACTTAGAGGGTCGAATAATACCATCCTTTAATATCTGGTCGATAATCTCTTTGAGAGCCTTCATTTTAGGTGGAGATAGCCTATAAGGTGGAAATCTAAGTGGGATCGAATTCGTAACCTCAATCTTGTATTCAATACGGTCAGTAACACCAAGAGTATCAGAAAACACATCAGGAAACGACTGGCAAAATTTACGAATACTATCAGCCTGCTCCTCAGGTAGATGTCTAATGTCTAACATCTCATCCTGGGTAGGCGAAACAGATGAACATGACACAGAATTACATGTAAGCAAAGTAATTTTACAATAGTTAGCAAATTTGAAGGTGCACGACTTGCTCTGAATATCGAGCGCTAGACCAGTAGAAAACATGAAATCTGCCTCTTCTAGAGCCACAGTTGGAAACTGGTTTTGCGAGGTTTCAAGGGATCGGCAGTCAATTGAAGATGAACCTCGTCCCGGTCGCCCAGCAACAGCTGTGACTCAAGAAAACATTGGTACTGTGAGGGAAATGATGGAAGCAGATCCACATCTTACATTTTGTGACACTGAAGGGACCTTAAATATTGGGTCAAGTGCAGCGCAGACCATCGTTCACGATTATTTAGGCCTTACCAAGAGATGTGCCCGTTGGGTGCCACATTCCCTGACAGAAAGCCAAAAGGAGGAGAGAGTGGACTGGTGTCATTTCATGCTACAAAAATTCAATGGAGGACAGTCTAAAGACACCTACAATATCGTCACAGGTGATGAAACATGGGTCTACCATTATGACCCTGAAATGAAGAGACAGTCTTCTGTGTGGTGCTTCTCAGGGGAGGAACCACCCACAAAAGTTCGACGAAGTCGAAGCTCCGGAAAGAAGATGGTGACAATTTGTTTTTACAAAAATGGAGCGTCTCACCTCTGTGACCTTGGACACACGTCGTACAGTCAATGCTGAATGGTATGTGAATGACTGTCCTCCCAAAGTCCTCGCCACTTGGAGGTCACAGCACCCAAAGTCCAAGAGTAGGCACCTTCTGCTGCATCACGACAATGCATCTGCATACAGGGTTGCCAGAACAATGGACTTTTTGGAAAGGGAAAAAGTGCGAGTGTTACCTCATCCCCCCTACTCACCTGACCTGGCCCCATGTGACTTCTTTCTGTTCTCTAAGACCAAGGAAAAAGAGATGAAGAGGCCATTGCAGCGTACGAGAGTGCACTAACAAGGGGACATTCCCTACTCGTCACCACCGATTTCGCTCAAATTTAAAGGACATGCAGGGCTTGGCTAGAAATTAAAGTACCCAAAGTGGGAAATCCAGATGGTCAAGCATATAGAAAATAAAAATGTTGACGCGGCTCACGCACCGTATAAGCCACTTACGTTAACACACACGCCAAGCAGTAGCTGGCATAGCGGTAAGAGCTTGGACTAGTAATTCGATGGTCATCTGGAGTTCCCACTTCGGGTACTTTCATTTCTAGCCAAGCCCTGCATGTTCTATAAATTTGAGCGAAATCGGTGGTGACGAGTAGGGAATGCCTCCTTGTAAGTGACATCCAGAAAGAAGCTTGGACTGAAACGTTTTCTAAGTGGTTTCAGAGAATGGAAAAATGTATACGTGCTAACGGAGAGTATTTTGAAAAGTTGTAATTGTTGTTTCGTAAATAATTTTTTTCTCATACTCTGCTAAAAACTTTCGGCATAGCCCTCGTACCTATTTCCATGGCGTGTAATTGGCGCTCCATAGCTTTGTCAGCTGGTCAACATTCAACATCATATAAAACAACGAGATGTACTATACAGTATATTTTGAAGTTCAGATGTAGTGGCATCCTTCCGTTGCAGAGTATGCCTATGACTTCCCTCCATCTCATCCGCGCTGCCTTTATCCTAGATACCTGAAGCTTACTATCTTCATTAAGGTCTCTACATCAACCTGGATGGAGTCGTTGCTTGGGATAGTTTCCAGGTATTCGGTCTTCGTTTTGTTCAGTCTAAGACTGTATTGAAACAGATGGCTGTTCCAATATTCAACTTGATGCTGCAATCCTCTTTTGGTGGTATCGGCAAGGGCGACATAATTCGCATACAAGAAAGACCAAGGGACACTCCTTTGCAGGTCCCGTGTGGTTGTGTCCATGAAGAGGACAACGAGCAATGGGGACAGTGCGAAGCCTTGGTATACACCGACTTTCACTGGGAAGCTCTCCAAGGTGCCGACAGCGCAACGTATACAACTTGTGGTGTTCGTGTATAACATCTTGATCCAATCGATAACCATTTCTGTTACACCTTGGTCGCGAAGTGTATACCAGATCACAGGATGTGGAACACAGTCAAAAGCCTTTTCGAGCTCAAGCAAGGCAACATGCAAAGGCTGTTGTTTCACTCAATGCTTTTCAATCCTGTGGTAATATACAGGGTGGCCCACTTAAACCTTTCACCGCAGATATATCTGGAATAACAAGTGATATTGAAGAATGACTTTCACAGGCATGTAGGCAGGGAAGCGGCTAATTAAAGTAAATACTATGAGCCAGTCCAAAAAGTAGGAAAATAGTATTTTCAACATAAACTTATGTTTTTTTAAATGGACATCCAGGATTATTTCTTGTGCAATCGTTAACATGAAAAATCACATAAGTAATGGTGTTTGTTTCATAGCAATAGGTCAATTACATCCCCAGATATTGCAAGGTGAAGTTGACACTTGAGATAAACGAAACGCGCAGCAGTTGCACATCCCGAGAGTCCAGCGTGAACCTCACGTTCCTCTAATAGTGATGTGATTAAGTACTACAATGCGACAAGTGCTGTACTTAATGCTATTTGCACTTATCAAGAGGGATGGAAATAAAAGAAGGGTTTCCCATAGCAAAAGGATTTGTAAATAACGGTTTCTCTCTTTCGTGTTTTATTTACCTACACAGTACAGTGCAGTACTCTGTATTGTACTACTTCAGAATGTACATAATTCGTACAGCAAAGTTACTGTAACGAAATTTAATGTCACCGGTCAGTGTAAGCTGACCCATTACACCCCCCCCCGCCTCTGACAGTCTGTACTGGAATGGAACGATATGACATTACCGCTGTGTAGTGTGCGAAAGGTTCTCTACGAAGAAGGTTGACTTGTTGGAGGTACGTTCGGGTAAATGACAGTGGTGTAATGTACACAATAATTGGTATCAATGTTTTAAACATGGTATTAATGTAACTGTCCATCCTTTCTAGGCATTTGACATGGGTTTCACAAGGAAGAAATGGTCGACATGTTATTACTTTACGGAGAATGTCGCCAAAATGGCACACGAGCAGCACAACTGTATGCACAGCATTACCCGAATAGACATCACCCAACCCACCCTTCCTTCACTAATATTGTTAGAAGACTTCACGTGACAGGAAGCTTGTCTCCACGACCGCGGGTCCGAAGCAAGAAAGTAACACATGAAGCAGCAGAAGTCGCTGTTCTGGCAGCCATTGCAATAAATCCTCATGCCAGTTCTCGTGAAATAGAAAGACAGATTGGAATCTCTTGAACAAGCGTGCTACGCATTCTTCACAGGCATAAATACCACCCATACCACTTGTCACTACATCAAGAGCTTCACGGCAATGACTTACAAATTTCACTGGAATACTGCCAATGGGTTCTGCAGCAAGGCCACGATGTTATGCGTAGGGCACACGTTCATTTTGTAAGTACTACTGTACAAACATACATTTATGACATCACTTCACCATGTGCAAAATTTCATTTTACTGACGAAGCGACGTTTACAAACCATGGGAACATCGACTTACACAATATGCATTACTAGGCAATGGAAAACCCACACTGGCTTTGTTAGGTAGACCATCAACGTCAGTGGAGCATCAATGTATGGTGTGGTATTGTAGGACAGCACATCATTGGTCTGTATTTCATTGATGGCACTTTGACTGGGCGAACGTACAGGCAGTTCTCGAGACGTACCTTACCTGGAAGACCTACCACTGAATTTGCATCAAATAATGTGGTATCAGCATGATGGATGCCCTGCGCATAATGGCAAGAAATGCACTAAATCAACGGTTCCCAAATCGATGGATAGGATGAGGTAGTCCTGTTCAGAGATTTCCAGCATGATCACCGGACCTCACCCCATTAGATTTTTTCTTTGGAGACGTGAAAAATGTGGTGTATCAGCAGGTTCCAACAACAAAGGACAACATGAAAGACACTGCATGTGCTGCAATAACACCAGAAACACTGGCAGCAGCTAGTCGATCAGTGTTGGAGCGTGCATAGTGGTGTTGCCATGTAAATGGCGATCTCTTCGAACATGCTTGGTAGAGTTTCTGTTGTGAGAAATCCGGTTGCATACTGGCGTACATGTTTGTGTGTTTCTGAGAATTTTGTTCGTTTTGTACGTACTACTGTACAAACATACATTTATGTCATCACTTCACCATGTGCAAAATTTCATGTGTAATGTAGTAATTAAAAATGTTCAGTAACATGTCCTGTACTTGCCATGTAACATTATGTAATTGACGTTCAACTACGTACAGTAAACCAGCATTTTCCCCCTCTGCTAGATCCTCAGTCGGCGATTGATTTTGTAATACCCGACTAGTGATATTCAATTTCATTACCGTTATGTCCATTCCAGTACTGTACAGTAGTAGAGATCAATAAAACACGAACGAGCGACTCCTTTCTTTATAATTCCATTGTGTGTGATTGGAAATAGGTATTGTTTCAAGCCTCTTCATAACAGTGAAAATAACATTAAGAACAGTGCCTGTCGCATCGTAGTACGGCAATCATATCGCGAGTAAGAGGTCTGTGAGGTTTGCGCTGGACTCTCGGGATGTGCAACTGCTGCGCGTTTCGTTTATCTCAAGCGTCAACTTCACGTTGCAATATCTCGGGATGTAATTGACCTATTGCGATGAAACAAACGCCATTACTTATGCGATTTTTCATGTTAACGACTGCGCACGAAATAATACACGGTGTCCATTTAAAAAAAAAACATAAGTTGATGTTGAAAATACTATTTTCCTACATTTTTGACTGGCTCATAATATTTACTTTAATTAGCCCCTTTCCTGCCTTCATGCCCGTGAAAGTCATTTTTTAATATCTCTTGTTGTTCCAGATATATCTGCGGTGAAAGGTTTAAGTGGGCCAACCTGTATACTGATAAGAGAAAAAGTGATATATAGTTCCACATTTCAATACACCTTTACCACCAACATTACATTACTGATAAACAATGGAAAGATATTTACGTATTTCAACGGAACACCTTTCAGTTTTATTGAACCATAACCAGCTGGTTGATAATTAAATTGACAAAAGACATTTAAAAAATTTCCAGAAAAATAATACATAAATGGATGATGTTATGAAAAATAAAAAGTACATTAACCCTTTCCCAGGGATATTCTTTGACTAACTATTTGGTGAAACCAGGAGTAATAAGTTGCTTGTAGGAACAGTTGTGGAATACCTTCACTAAATAATTTATTTTGTAAAAACTGCTTAAGTATCTCATTGAAATTTTGCAAGAGACATGAATGTACTACATTAATTCTAAAATAATACAAAGATCTTAACTAATTATACACAGGAACCCCCAGTTCAGTATGGAACATCAAGAAGCATCCAACACAGGGTAATGTCACAATGCTTGCACTTAAAGGCAGACTGAACTGCTCTACCTGATGGGGCTCTTCTTTTATTGTTCATACAGAGAACACAGGACTTCATTCTCCCATTAATCTTGATAACAGTGTGATTATTTGCTGGTAAAGAGCATGATAAGGGAAGGGACTGTTTCCTACCCTGCTGTTTCAGTGAAAAAAAATTTCCAAATAATTCCTGTAGGAGACTCTTCCTGAATTCCAGCTGTGTATGCCCACATTTTGTCCTGGATGGAGAGTTAGTAGCATCAAATAATCGTAAAACTATATATGATGCAGACATTGATTACAAAACCAAACACATACTTCTACCACTTCTTACAAGACCTACCAACTGTGTAGTAGCTCCTCTTCTGGTCTTTAGTTTCAGTTTCTTGGGATATTTGAATTCAACTGGCCAGTCCTTTCTGTTGTTATTTACAGTACCACATGCATAAGTGCCAAGGATAGACTTCATTCATGAGTCTAACAGATGTGAAAAATCTATCGAACTATACATAATGATTCTTATGCAGATAGTTTTTCAACAGATTAAGCACAACTTGTTCCCCAAATAAAAAGTCCTTGTAGTGATTTTTCTTCTTTCCCAAGTAAACAGTAGCCCCCAAGTGTTGCTAAAACGCACGTTTTGAGACCCCCTATTAGGTTTTTTTTTTTGTTTTTTTTTTTTTTTTTTAGGAAGAAGCGAATCACAGCTTCAACAGAAAGTTCACATCCTGGTCTTAATTTCATAAAATCTAGACATCCTGTCTAGAATTAGCCTTACATTCTGAAGACAATCTTACTCTAAATCTCCCAATTTCTTTTCATCTTTGGTGTCCGTCAGATGAAGATATTTACAGAGCAAGTCATATCACCTTTCAGGCATACTGTTACTAACTATACTACACTGACTGAGGTTGGAAAAATAATCAGTTTTTTCAGGGATATAAATAAAGTATCTATTAAAGCTTTCATTTCTTCAGGTGTTGTTTTTTCCTATTCTCTATTACTGAACCACTTTGTTTCTTATAGGTTGTTGTTGTTGTTTGAGTCATCAGTCCATAGACTGGTTTGATGCAGCTCTCCATTCCACCCTATCCTGTGCTAACCTTTTCATTTCTACGTAACTATTGCATCCTACGTCTGCTCTAATCTGCTTGTCATATTCATACCTTGGCCTACCCCTACCGTTCTTACCCCCTACACTTCCTTCAAAAACCAACTGAACAAGTCCTGGGTGTCTTAAGATGTGTCCTATCATTCTAACTCTTCTTCTCGTCAAATTTAGCCAAATAGATCTCCTCTCACCAATTCGATTCAGTATCTCTTCATTCGTGATTCGATCTATCCATCTCACCTTCAGCATTCTTCTGTAACACCACATTTCAAAAGCTTCTATTCTCTTTCTTTCTGAGCCAGTTATTGTCCATGTTTCACTTCCATACAATGCCACGCTCCACACGAACGTCTACAAAAACATCTTTCTAATTCCGATATCAATGTTTGAAGTGAGCAAATTTCTTTTCTTAAGAAAGCTCTTCCTTGCTTGTGCTAGTCTGCATTTTATGTCCTCCTTACTTCTGCCATCGTTAGTTATTTTACTACCCAAGTAACAATATTCATCTACTTCCTTTAAGACTTCATTTCCTAATCTAATATTTCCCGCATCACCTGCCTTCGTTCGACTGCACTCCATTACTTTTGTTTTGGACTTATTTATTTTCATCTTGTACTCCTTACCCAAGACTTCATCCATACCATTCAGCAACTTCTCGAGATCTTCTGCAGTCTCAGATTAAATAACTATCATCGGCAAATCTCAAGGTTTTGATTTCTTCTCCTTGGACTGTGATTCCCTTTCCAAATTTCTCTTTGATTTCCCTTACTGCCTGTTCTATGTAAACATTGAAAAGGAGAGGGGACAAACTGCAGCCTTGCCTCACTCCTTTCTGGATTGCTGCTTCTTTTTCAAAGCCCTCGATTCTTATCACTGCAGACTGATTTTTATACAGATTGTAGATAATTCTTCGTTCTCGGTATCTGATCCCCATCATCTTCAGAATCATAAATAGCTTGGTCCAATCAACATTATCGAATGCCTTTTCTAGATCTACGAATGCCATGTACGTGGGCTTGTCCTTCTTGATTTGATCCTCTAAGATCAGACGTAAAGTCAGGATTGCTTCACGTGTTCCTACATTTCTTCTGAAGCCAAATTGATCTTCTTCCAACTCAGCTTCAACTTGTTTTTCCATTCTTCTGTAAATAATACGTGTTAAAATTTTGCAGGCATGAGATACTAAACTAATGGTGCGGTAGTTTTCACACCTGTCAGCACCGGCTTTCTTGGGAATAGGTATAACAACATTCTTCTGAAAATCGGATGGGACTTCTCCTGTCTCATACATCTTGCACACTAAATGAAATAACCTTGCCATGCTGGTTTCTC
Organism: Anabrus simplex; assembly: GCF_040414725.1. NCBI lineage: Eukaryota > Metazoa > Arthropoda > Insecta > Orthoptera > Tettigoniidae > Anabrus > Anabrus simplex. The sequence goes on along the minus strand of NC_090272.1, from coordinate 127,306,331 downwards.
CTAAGGCAGTCAGTAATTCAGAGGGAATGTCATCAATTCCAGGTGCCTTGTTCCTATTTAGGACACTCACAGCTCTGTCAAACTCTGACCTCAAAATTGGGTCTCCCATGAAAAAAATCGCATTTGCGATAAATTAATTTTGTACTGAATCCAAGCCTACAGTAATTCTAATGTGAAATAAAATCACTTTTACGCATAAATAGAAGTGCGACAAAATGCGAATTGTGACCCAAAATGCAAAATTAGTATTAATATGTGATTTTGGTGTGAATTCTGCGAAAATGTACTATTTTACTGGCGAAAACAACATATTTCGGAAAAATTGCCAGAAATACTCAAAATATGATGCATAAATATTTCGACTGTTCCGATCGATGAAGAAAAGTAGCTGGTCGATTGCTGCTTGCTGACTTTAATCGATATTTACAATGGGAATAGCAAGGGGAATAAGATCTGTATCGATTATTATCGAAATGTAAATCGAGTGTCACGGAAATAACGAGGTAGACGCAGCGTTGATTTCCTGTTCAAAATTGAAACTTGTGAAGATAGAAAGTCGAGCGATCGTTTAGATTATGGGGCGCGCGATATAAACTGCGAACGAAAGGGCTCAGCAATATGCAAAGAATGGTTTATATGCCACAGATTCAGCGACAGTGTTTTGCAAGTATTGTAATTGCCGAGTTGGGTGGGAAAAAAAAGGACAGCATTGTGAAACATGTTAAGTCTGAAAAACACGTGGGTAAGCAATGCGATAACGAAAGTTCAACCCCTGCTGCTAGTACGTCTCAAAGAAAGCAATCTTCTGTGCTTACACAGTTAGATAGTTGTAAAAGACGAGTACTTTCCAGAGATGACTTCTCAAAACGCACAGTTGAAGTATTGGCCAAAGCAAATATACCTCTGGAAAAGCTGGAAAGCAAAGAGCTAAGAGCTTGGATTACTGAGTTTTGAAATGAAGAGCAGCCATGTGTAAGAACTCTATGTGAAGTGTGTGTGTATATATATATTTTTTTTTGCTATTTACTTTACGTCGCACCGACACAGGTAGGTTTTATGGCGACGATGGGATAGGAAAGACCTAGGAATTGGAAGGAAGCGGCCGTGGCCTAATTAAGGTACAGCCCCGGCATTTGCCCTGTGTGAAGATGGAAAACCACGGAAAACCATCTTCAGGGCTGCCGACAGTGAGGCTCGAGCGCACTATCTCCCGATTACTGGATACTGGCCGCACTTAAGCGACTGCAGCTATCGAGCTCGGTATGAAGTAGTACATTTACCGGTTAAGTTTCAATTTCATTGATCGGGCAAGGTTTAGGTATTACGACATCGAAACCACGCGCAAAATTGAAGGATATTGAATTCGAGTGCGATTTCCGTGTCGAAATATCTTACCCGTACCCAACTGATCCAGTAATTTCAAATGATTTTGTTATAATTTGAGGTCTTTCTTCTTTTCTAGAAGTTGCATCTGACCACCAGAAAAGAACAGCAGAGGCTCTAGCGGAGAAGAAAATCAACATACTCTGTGATGAAACTACAGATGTAATGGGCCGTTGTGTTTTTATCATCATATTCCAAGTCCCAGCCGGATCGAAAAGAGAGCTGCACGTTGTTTCTGTGAACTATCTTGATGCAGGAAATGCTACAATTTGCTCTCGTGCTGTTTTAGAAGCCCTGCGCAGTTATAGTGTACCATATGATGCAGTTAAAGTGTTTGTTAGTGACAGTGCCCCGTACATGACCCGGTGTAATGAAACATTAAGTGTGGTCATAGGGGATCACTTAATGCATGTACAGTGCTGGGCACATAAGATCAGCTTGGTTGGGAATAGTTGGGTCACAGTGATGACCGATTTAAATCATGTGGTTGCGATGGTAAAGTCTGCATTTTTGAACACAAGAAAGCGAAAATATAATTATTTACAATTCTTAACATAACAGTATGGTGCTTCAAAGGAAGCAAAGCTTCTTCCTGCACCTGTCATAACCTGATGGAATAGTTGGTTTCAGGCTGCCTTCTATTCGAGTGCTTACTTTACTGATGATGTTACATTTTTCAAGATGTCTGACATGAAAGACATCAACAACTGTGGTATTAAGTACCTGACTGATCTGAGTGACCGAGAAGTGAATAGGCTTCACTCCCACATGATTCAGATCATGCAACTGAATTGGTAGACCACCTCACTGAACTTGAAGGGTCTCTGTATCCTACCTCTCATCTCCCTTACCCCAAACTGCATAACCTTGACACCAGTTTCACATTCATTTGTGAGAGGAATTTTTCTGCAGCAACTAATGATGCTTTGATTAAGCTCACTCCTCAACAGCAGGATGCATGTAGAGACACATTTGTCGAAGCTGCTCATTCTTCACAGTGCAAGCTAGCCACATTGAAAGCTAAAGACACCAACCATAAGCATTTTGTGTCAATTTCTCAAGCTTGGTATCCAAAATATATAATTTTTAATAACACTGATAAATAAGATGAGCTTGAGAAATTGTTTGGAGTAACAGATCTCTCATGAAACGATATCTGGTGTGGTTACTGTTCTCTGAAACATGCAATTCAAACCCAGACAAAAGAAAGTGAAAAATGTGATATCAAGCATGCATTAAATGCAGTTCAGACAGAGTTCAGCATATTTGCTAAATACTGTCTTGAGTTGTTGTGGACCCCAACGAACAATGTAGATAGTGAGCGCGTGTTGTCTCATTACAACACAGTGGTTAAAGACAGATGGTGCAATTTGAAAAAAAGCAATGCCGAAGTACTGATAATGCTTTAGTTTGATCAATGCATTTGTATTGTGTGTGAACGAAGGACCATAATTGCACTTCATAAACTTGCAATCGTTAAAATTAATAATACCATGCGGTTATTTTAACTTTGTAAATAGATGCTAATTTTGGAAAAATAGATGCTAATTTTGAAACAAATAGATGCTAATTTTTCAGGTCCCTACTTATAGGTCACATGTAAGTTAGTAGTCTCAGCTAATTTTGAGGAAAACATTGCCACCAATCATGTCCTCAAAATATTCAAATTCATTGCTACCAGTTGGAAGAGGTCGAAACTCGAGTACGCTCTACTACGCAAACCGCGGGAGACAACTTGCGAGTCCAGTGCGCTTTACTATGCAATCTGTGGGAAAGAGTTAAAAAGCAGCAATACGATTAAAAATCCACTTGTTATGTGTCTAAGTATTAAACACACATTTCATTATTATAAAATATTTTTATGATGCAACGACTATAAATTCTCCTATCGTGGTTCTTATTTTTAATACACACTGCATTTTTGCTCGTGGAGTTATCTTTTTTACAGTCTTAATATACATTAAGGATTACTGATCCTATTGTTAAAGTGGACTGATGTACAATTTATGTTGTGGGAAATCCTCTTATTATTCTGGTATTTTTATGGAATGACAAATAAGGAACAATCATTTGTTAGCTTGAATTGTCGTATTTATAGTCTGAACTAGTTTCCACGTCTTCCGGTTCCTCTGAGCGGGGTCCGCCTTGTGTGCACATTCATGTCATGTTTGACGCTCGATTCACTTGATCTGCGGAAAGCATGTGTATAAATTTTAGAGAGCACAAATTAAGTTATTAAGATGAGGGAAATTGTACTTATCCAGGTTGGTCAATAAGGAAACCAGATTGGAGAAATTTTGGGAGATCATCTGTGATGAGCATGGAATCGACCTAACTGGAGACTACCATGGACATTCAGTTAGAATGAATCAACGTATACTACTATGAAGCATCTGGGGGCAAATATGTGCCTTGTGCCATTCTTGTGGATCTTGAGCCTAGCAGCATGGATTGGGTTTGATCAGGACCTATCAGCCAGATTTTCTGTGAATCCCACAAGATGATGCAGATGTTGATTCCCATAGGGAACCTAAAATATTTGTCCTGAATGAGTAAATTTATAATACCAATATAATGGTCCGTTATTGGACATTATAAATTTTCCAGCTAACTCATTCTTGGTTGCCTGCGTTTCGCCCTCGTGTGCTAAGTTAGACTCGTCAGTTGGGACTTAGCACACCACCCAAGACGCAAGGCTAGTGCATACCGTGGAGGCCACTGCATAGGCTATTTGAAGCCACCAGCAGTGCCCATGCACTATGAGACATAGCTCTCATGATGGCTAGGCAGGCAGACATCTATTTTTGGAAATGAGACATAGCTCTCATAGTGCATTGGCACTGCTGGTGGCTTCAAATAGCCTATGCAGTGGCCTCCACGGTATGCATTAGCCTTGCGTCTTGGGTGGTGTGCTAAGTCCCAACTGACGAGCCTAACTTAGCACACGAGGGCGAAACGCAGGCAACCAAGAATGAGTTAGCTGGAAAATTTATAATGTCCAATAACGGACCATTATATTGGTATTATAATCCCACAAGAGTTTCTTAATGAGTGGAATGCTAATAAAAAGGAGTTGTCACATTGTAATAATAATACATCCTTATAACAAAGCTATCAATGTATTATTGCTGCATTTCTGCCTATTTTTTTGTGTGTACCACTGTAGAATGTGACGGCCCACAGGAAAGCTAGGTATGCATCATTGGTGATACATGAGCAATCTGCCTCTATTTCTCTTCACAACTACCTCAACAGACAGTCTAGTTCTCATTAGAAGCATTAAATCATCTGGTAATCATTAACAGATTATCTGCCTGGCAGGCTGATCACCACAGATTGAGTATGGGTATTTCAGACGCCTTGACAAAGAACACTGTAATGTGTTTGAAACATTGGCCAACTGTACAAAAGGTACAGACAACAACAACACAGCTCAACTCAGAAGAACTAAATGATTTAACAGACTGTGCAAGCTTCACACCTAAGATTATTACAGTTGGTAGTTCGGTGGATCAGTGGTAGTGTGTTAGCGTCTGGATCCCAAGATCGCAGGTTCAAACCTAGCAGATGTAGTCAGATTTTTGAAGAGCAGGAAAAAGTCTATTTGACACATGTCATACAATATCAGCATGTAAAAGATCTCTGGTGTTGAAACTGACATGCAGGTAGCCTAAACAGATTTCAAATCCAAATGCCTGCAAACAGTAGCCGAGGTCATAAGATATTTTTTATTATTAACAACACAGCTGGTAAGAGTGTAAGGATTTGTACACTTGTCAAATTTTCCTGCCACTAATAATGGTTTCAGGAATTATTTCTCGTCTTTGTATTTACTATATTATTGCTGCTCATGAGACTGACAATCACGCCCTACACTATGACTCCTCCTGGAACCATACTGCAAGTTGCTAAATCTGCTGAGAAGGTAGAGAAATACAGATCAGTGTGTAAGCATGTACCACCAGTGGTACATGCCATTGTGAATATGTTAATACAAAATACTGAGAAATGTAACACACACATTAATTTAGTCATTCTGATAAGATCAAGTCTTAATCTGTACAGGCAGTAATAAATTCTGACAAATCCTGTACTTAACTCATTTCATTTCAACATAGCTAATTGCTATTGGCACACACTTTTCAAATCAGTTGTTCTGAACAATAACATTCAGAAACAATGCAGTGATGTAAAATGGTAAACCATCATTCTACACTGTTAGAAGCTGTTCACTTCCAATTACCACATCCCATTAACAAGGAGGATGGAAGGAAGGAGGTACTACACACAGCACTTTTTATCGACAGAATCATCTACCTCACCTAATATAATATTCTATCTCTTTTCTTTACTCCACTCAAATAATCCTGCAGTCTTGTTCTTCAACTGTGAAGCAATATGTTGGTATGGTTTATCTTGTGTGCTTGGGGTTCGTGGAATGCCACATATCCTCTTGACTCTTGGTGACATAAGGAAAATATTCTGTATGAGGCCATATGCACTTGAAGTTGCCCAATAAAGATTCAAACACTGAAACAAACCAAAAACAAGATTTTAATTCTGAGTATGAAACAAGTGTTAATGTTTAGTTATTTGCTAATATAAGAGGCTACCATTTCATCCATTTCTTTTTGCTAGTTATAACTTCTTAGCAATCGCTGATATCCGTGAGGCAGTATGAAATAATTATGTTAAATAATTATGTTCCACTGCCTTAAGACATATACAGGATCTGACAAAAAGAAAGTATAATCACTTTAACAGATGGTATCTGCTAGTTGAATTATTACAATAAGTACGATGTTTTCACAATAGATGTGACTACTCACAAGACTGAAAGTTCAAGTGATGTTTGACGGATGATAGTGAAAGACGATGACAAAGCATGGTTGACCTTTGAGAAATGAAAGTGCATTTTAAACTGGTATATCAAGCATGAAAATGTTGCTGAGTTTCAACTTCTCTCTTTTTTTTTTTCGCAATTTGTTTCACGTCGCACCGACACAGATAGGTCTTATGGCGACGATGAGATAGGAAAGGCCTAGGAATGGGAAGGAAGCGGCCGTGGCCTTAATTAAGGTACAGCCCCAGCATTTGCCTGGTGTGAAAATGGGAAACCACGGAAAACCATCTTCAGGGCTGCCGACAGTGGGGTTCGAACCCACTATCTGCCGGATGCAAGCTCACAGCTGCGCGCTCCTAACCACATGACCAACTCGCCCAGTAGTTTCAACTTCAGCAGAGGCTTGAGTTTCATACAGAACCTCAGACAAGGGACAATTTCATGGCTTTGTGACATGTTCACCAGGCAAGTTGGCCATGTGGTCAGGGTCGCGCAGCTGTGAGCTTGCATCCGGGAGATAGTGGGTTTGAACCCAACTTTCGGCAGCCCTAAAGATGGTTTTCAGTGGTTTCCCCACTTTTACGCCAGGCAAATGCTGGGGCTGTACCTTAACTACGGCCACGGTCGCTTTCTTCCCACTCCTAGGCCTTTCCTGTCCAATCGTCGCCATAAGACCTATCTGTGTCAGTGCGATGAAAAGCAAATAGCAAAAATTAAAAAAAAAAAAAAATGTGACAAGTTTGATACACAAGGTACTATCTCTGATGAGAATAAGGGAAGGTCCAGAAAACAGCTACAATGGTTCTGGAAAGGTTTACAGCATCACCATAGAAGTAGTCTACACAATGAGAATGTGAAACAGTTACGCTTCCAAATCCCTCTTCTTCTGACGAAGGACATCCTCCACATACACTGCCATACGACCCCAGGATTCCTGGTGTCACAGCATCACAGAAATAATATTATCGGATGTCAGTTCTCCCAATTCAGTTTCCACACATCTTCTCTTTATTATACAATGGCCGCAGACAAAGAAGGTGTGAAGTACATCATCAATGTCGTCACAGTATATGCATGCTGCATCACTCGCTCCGCCCACTCTATGCAGGAATTTCTGAAAATATCCATGACCTGTTAGAAGCTGTGTGAGGTAATAGTTGACTTCACCATGAACCCTTTCAACCCAGGGTCACTGTCCCATCTGAGTTGCCATCGCTTCATCCGTTGACTGAAGGCACGTTTCTCGCATATTTCTTTCCCAGCTCTCCTTGGGTTTGCCAGATTTCTTGTCGTTCCAATGCAAGTAGATCTATTGGGGCTATTGCTGCCACCGTGAGGATTGCAAGTTCAGAAACCATGCGGTATGCACATGCAATACATGAAGCTGCTCTCAGCTGTACGGCAGCTATCCTTCTCCGATACCAAGCAAATCTCAAGGATTCAGCCCAGATTTCAGAGCCATACAGGAGCACTGACAGAATCGTCAATATGAGAAGGTGTTGTTTACTGGATTTCGGACCTTTCATACTTCCCATCAGTCTACTAAGTGCAGTCATGTATTTTACTGCCTTATCTGTCGCTCTCTGAACATGATTCCAGAATGTGAGCTTGGAGGCAAGTGGCACTCCAAGATATTTTATGTTCGTAGATGTTTGAATCACACTAACTCTCCAACAGTCATTGGCACAAGAGTCTCAATCCTTTTCCTCCGCAGAAGAACTATCTCCATTTTGTGTTCTGCTAGTGTTAGCTTGTGACACATCATCCATTCTCTTATGCGCCGCATCACCTGGTTCAGTTTGACTTGAGCCATCTCAACATTATGAGCCACTATATCATCAGCGTGGCCCATTTGTGCTCTTTCTGCTGTATTCACCACTTCCCACACTGTATCCATAGTAGAGTGCCCTCTCCGAAATCCATGCTGGCGAACAGATAAATTCCCTGCTAGCTGAACTACTGAGAGAATACTGGGCTGCAGAAGTTTCTCCAGGCCTTTTCTGGCTTTGTCCAACATACATAAAAGTCTATAACCACCAGGTTTTCCTTTGCTGATCAAAACTAATCAGGCCATTTTCCATCGGGGACTAAGAACACCCGCTTGCAGGCAGTGATTGTACATATTCAGCAACAGTTCTGGACAGAGTTCTGATATTATCTTCAGCACTTCTTCAGGTATACCATCTGGTCCTGGAGTTTTCTTATTTCTAAGAGAGCTAATAGCTCTATTCATCTCTTCTACTGTGAAGAGGGGTATATCATCCAGTTCTTTTTCATCGTCACAGTCAATCTTCTCTGGATGGTCGGGGAATAGTGTATCCACAATGTCTTTAATGGTTTGCAGATCCATGCTTGGGGTTGAAAATGTCCCGAGTTTCTTCATTACAATCTTGTAACCTCATCCCCTTGGATCATCTTCTACTTCCTTAGCCAATGCCCACCATTTATCAGCTTTACTCTTTCTAATTGCATTGCAGAGTTCCTTCTTTGCTGATTTGTACTCCACTGAGACTGATGTATTCTCTGGACTGCCTCTCATCCTCTGAGCCTGCGTCAAAGTCGCAGACAATTCCTTCTCAGTTCAGTAGTCTCTTCGGTCCACCAGTACGCTGGGTGCTTGCTAGTTCGAGGTCTCTTTCGGGACATTGCATGCTTGCTGGATTAGCTGCATGGTGAGTTCAACACATACGCCAGCTGCTTCTTTCCCTCTACAGCCAAAACATTTTTCTGTTATGTTCTCCATTCCATATTACATCGAGAAACTTTTCCTTATTGATACCGGCTATGTTCCACCATGCTGGGCTGTGCAAGATGTTTCTTAGTTCAGGAGCTTCCTGGAGCAGTTGAAAGATGTTATATTGGTGATCACTCCCTGTATAGTTCTTGATCACTTGCCATTCAGTAATCTTAGGCGCAATATCCTTTGACGAGAAGGTTACATCCGGTATTGTTCCCTGACATCCTGGCCGTCGAAATGTTCGCACATTTCCAATGTTGTTGACCACCAAACCCATTCTGACTGCCATCTCCATTATACGTCGTCCTCTGGAGTCTGTTTGTGTCATGCCCCCCGACGCTTGAGAATTAAAATCACCAATGACCACTAGTCTGGTTTCCATTCCGCGTAATGCATCAAGTTTCATCTGAAAGTTGGGAACAAATTCATTTGGCATAAAATAACAGCTTACAATAGTGATTCCCCCAATCTGAACCTAAACAAAACCATCTTCACATTCATGCTCTGTTACTGAAAATTTTCCTAGATCTGGTAACCAAATTGCAGCTGTTCCAAGATTATCCACAAACCACCCTGGATGGTCGCTCTCTCGATATGGTTCGCTAATAATAATGATGTCCGCTTCCATCTCTTAAATCAGCTGTGTCATAAGGTTGTTAGCTGTTTGACTCCTGTGCATGTTTGCTTGAAGGATTCACATCATTTGCTGTGATTTTTTGCCTTTTCAAGAACTTCATGAAATATTGTGCATGCACCCAATCCAGGAACATGATTTCGTTTAGCTTCATTGACACCCTTGTCTGTATAAAGCACGCATCGTGGATTATTCCTTTTGCAGTCTGCTGCCTTATGACCAGATTCTCCACACTTAAAATAGAGCTTACTTCTGTCAGGGCCTGTGCAGTTTCTTGCCAGGTGTCCATTTGATAGGCATCGAAAGCAGCAAGGTAACATGGTTCTAGCATGTACTCTGCAGTATAGCCATCCTATCTTAATTCTTCCTGCTTCCAGTAGTTTATATGCATCCTCATCTTTAGTTTCGAAGATGGCAAGTTTCTGTCCCCAGCTGTTTGGTTTTGTGACCGATGTTTTCAGCTCTCCATGGGGATTACCGGAATCTCATCTTACAGCTTCCTCCACCTCTGCAGCAGTAGTGTCTCTATCCATGTCTCGAATCTCCAGTGTAGTTCAGGGGATTAAAGCCTTTACATCGCCATCTTGTCCGAGGGCATCTCTCGGAGATTTACTGAATATCTCCCTGTTTTCAATCTGTGTTGTTCTTTTGAATTCAAGAAGAACAGCCCCATCTCTTGTTTTGCGGATAGATCAGATGCCTGCTCCACTGTCTTCCGGCTTCACCCTATTCCTGATATCCTTCAAAACATCAGCGAAAGTCTTACCATTCATTGGTTTGATGATTACAGCTTCTGAACGATTCCTTGATTTAAAATAATGTCGTTTTCCACTCTTGCTAACAGCTGTACCTTCAAGATCGTTTCCAGCCCAATTCGTTGGAATATCTTCGTGCTTCCTGTCCTCACTCTTCCTCTTTGTTTTCTTGGATAGAAACTTTTCCCATTTTCCTTGGTCTTCCTCCATGTTATTTGGCACTGGTGATGTCCTGGACAATTCCTTGTTCTCCGTGGCAGTTGATCTCTACTTTAGTTCTTCTGTAGATTTCTTCCATACATCCTACATGTTGCTCCAGTCTCTAAAGCTTCTTCCAACTTCATGAGGCCATTTTTTAATTTCCATTTTTAGATTCTTAAGAGGAACAGCCATGATGCTCTTCAACATCAATCTTGCAGTCTCAAGATGCACCTCTTCTTCATACTGATTCTCTGTTATCTGCCGACTGATATCAATCAGATTTAAGTCAATACTCCTACCATATCTACCATTGTGGATGCTTTCCCTTGATACTCCAGGGAGCTCCACTTTATAATAATAATAGAGCCCATTCTCACTATGAGACAGCTAATGGAAAAGCAAAGGGAGTATGGGAATGATATGGTGATGACATTCATTGACATTGAAAAGGCATATGATAGTGTCCCCAGGACTAAAGTTTGGGAAAATCTGGTGCAAAAAGGAATTGGATAGGGATTAATAAAAATGATCATAGCAATGTACAAGAAATGATGTAGTTGCGTGCAAACACAAGTTGGTTCAAAATCACTAGTGGGATTAGACAGGGAAGTGTTCCAGCGCCAATCCTGTTTACAATAGTAATGGATGACATCATGAGAACAGCAAAAGCACCATACGGAGGAAGAGAAATGAACATGGTTTTTTTTTTTTGCAGATGATATTGTGATTTGGGGAGAAGAGGACATTAAGGTTCAAGAACAGTTGGATGTAGTGAATGGGAAGACTGAAGAATGTGGATTGAAAATAAGTGTGCTTGCTTGATGCTTGATGTATGAAGGGGTCCAAAAACCAGGTCTATGGCCCCTCAGTATGGTACAAGTCGCGAGAAGTAGAACCATGATATTTCTCGAGCTGCGGTACTAATCAAAGGTAGCGTAAACTCACGGTGTGCCAAGCAGTAAGGTACTACTCACAAGTATTGTACGTCGTAAAGGTTACGCAGACCTATGGTGTTTCCCACACAATGGCGCCACTCATAGCCAACGCAAACCGATGAGGTTCCTCACCTAGGTGTATTAAGCACGGGCGCCGGCATTCCCGTGGTGTTCCTCACATAGTGGGTACTAATCACTGGCAACGCAGACCCACGGTGTCGCTCATGTAGTGGTACAACTCACAGGCTACGCCCAGACGCGTGGTGTCGCTCACACGGGTACAACTCACAGGCAACGCCCAGACCTGTGGTGTTGCACACACGGGCACGACTCACGGGTACTGGAAACCCACACTGAACCCCCCTCGAGTGCTACGAATCACAAAAATATGGAGTACCTAACAGAGTGGTACTAATCGCAAGTAAAAGCGACCGATGGTGTTCCGCGCGTGATGGCACGAATCAAAAGCAGTTTCATGGTTCTAATCCAAGCATCCCTTGGTTGCCCCTTTTAGTCGCCTCTCACGACAGGCAGGTAGCAGGTTTGTGGGAAAATAAGTTTTTTTTTGCTAGTTGCTTTACGTCGCACCGACACAGATAGGTCTTATGGCGACGATGGGATAGGGAAGGGCTAGGAGTGGGAAGGAAGCGGCCGTGGCCTTAATTAAGGTACAGCCCCAGCATTTGCCTGGTGTGAAAATGGGAAACCACGGAAAACCATTTTCAGGGCTGCCGACAGTGGGATTCGAACCTACTATCCCCCGAATACTGGATACTGGCCGCACTTAAACGACTGCAGCTATCGAGCTCGGTGGGGGAAAATAAGTGTAGAAAAGAGTAAAACACTTGTTATGACTGGAGGGGAGAAAGAAGGAAAGGGTCAGATTAGACCTGCAGACAAGCCCTTGGAAGTAGTGGAGATGTTCAAATACCTGGGGAGTGAATTAATGGGAAATGCTCAATTGGATGCTGAAATTAGTAAGAGGATTCAAGCTGGAAGATGTTTCTATCATACTGTAAGAAACATGTTATGGGACAAAGATGTGCCTATGGAAACAAAGGAAACTATGTACAAGATGTATTACATACCAATAACAACGAATGACAAAGGACGAGAGTCGAATACAGGCAGCCAAAATGAAGTTCTTGAGGAGTATGATACAGAAGACTAGAAGAGGTAAAATAAGGAATGAGAAAATCCAGGTAGAAATTGGAGTGGGAAAAATGAATGATAGAGTAGAGCCGACGGTCAGGGCACATCAAGTGAATGACTGATGAAAGAATGCCAAAAAAAAAGGTGATGGAAATGCAAATGCAAGAAAGGAGAGGCCGTGGACGACCAAGATTGAGACAGAAGGACACAATTCAATGCAGTATTAGAGAAAGAAAGCTGGACTGGGACACAGTGTTGGAGGAGGAGTGGTGGAAAGACCGAAGAATGTGGAGAGGAGCCATGTTTGCCCCTACCTGGCTACAACTGGATAAAGGGAAATGATGATGATGATGATAAGTAATAATAATAATAATAATAATAATAATAATAATAATAATAATAATAATAATGCCTCAGCTACCATGTGAAGACCATTTTTCATTTGAAACCATCTAGGCTGCCTGCATGTCAATTTAAATGTTCCATTTTACTCATCCGGATGGCAAAGTAAACCAAATCTCTGTTGGGCAATCTGTGGCCGAGTTTTAATTAATATTTTTGGGTAAACAGCAAATGTGTTACCAGAGATCTTTTACATGTCCACATCAAACCAGGCAGAGTATCAAATGAACATTTTTCACCCATCAGAAAATATGACTACCTCTGCTGGGTTTAAACCCATTATCTCAGGATCTGGAGGTTGACACATTACCACTGATCCACAAAGGGAGTAAAAGGTGAACCGCTTAATGAATTCGTAAACTCAAAGGCGATAATAGCAGGTCTCAAAACTTCTATAAGAAAAGTTTGTTCAGGGTGAAATCTGCTGAACGAGTTACTTTTAGTTATTTTTTTACTTGTCTGAGCCGGGCTGAGTGGCTCAGATGGTTAAGGCGCTGGCCTTCTAACCCCAACTTGGCAGGTTCGATCCTGGCTCAGTCTGGTGGTATTTGAAGGTGTTCAAATACGACAGCCCCGTGTCGGTAGATTTACTGGCACGTTAAAGAACTCCTGCGGGACTAAATTCCGGCACCTCGGCGTCTCCGAAGACCTTAAAAAGTAGTTAGTGGGACGTAAAGCAAATATTATTATTATTATTATTATTATTATTATTATTATTACTTCTCTGATGCTGTCTAGAGGTACAATTCATTATTTTCAATAATTTGACATTTCCATGTAGAAGACTTTTGCACCTGCATCGGCAAGTCAAGTGAATTTAAGGAAATAAACATGCATGCATTATTTGAAAATGTTACTATTTTTCTTTTTAAATGGAGATGAAGGATATATAACTACCAATAAGCCTTAGATACACATTATCTTCAAAATGCTGAATTCTACTTCTGGATCCTTTGTCCAGTCTCAGATGACTCTTGAACAGAAGGAAGATTTTTCTGACAGTTCTATGTTTTGAGGTGAAATATATTATGAAAAACAAAAACAAAAAAAAAACACTCATGTACTGAAGGAGCAAAGAGAATCAGAGGAGCATGTGGGTGTGGTGTGTAGGAAAACAAACAAAAACCACAGAAGACAAAGTGTGTACTTACTGATGGAACACTAGCTGCAATGGGTATCATTCCAATGCTGATAACTCGAAAGAAGTTTGTAACAAACTTCTGGACTTTGCCAGGTTCCTTCAGTTTAGACAATGTTTGTATCTATGGAAGAAAATAAGAAAGAAACTTTTTTTTATAAATGTAAAACATATCTTATATACTACCTGATCGAAAGTATCCGTTGAACACCCCTATGTAATGCAAATTGAACCCTAGATATCATGAGAGGTGCGCCTGCCAGTATAAAAGGAGGCAGGGAGTCGTGTCAATAGAGAAGCATAAACACCAGAATGGGTCGGTCAGGAGAGCTCAGTGACTCTGAATGTGGACTAGTCATTGGATGTCACCTGAGCAACAAATCCATTAGGTACAGTTCAACCCTTCTAAAGTTGCCCAAGTTGACTATTGGTGACGAGATTGTGAAGTGGAAACATGAAGGAACAATCCCAGCTAAACCAAGACCAAGCAGACCTCATTTAAAGAGCAGACAGGGACCACAGAGTATTGCAGAGGGTGACTATAAAATCGTAAGAGCTGCTGCTCATAAGCCAAACATTTCTGTAGTCAGTGCTAAGCGTCGATTGGGGTGGTGTCAAGAGCAATGCCACTTGACAGTGGATGGCTGGAAACGAGTGATATGGAGTGATGAATCACGCTGCACGCTGTGGCAATCCGATGGAAAGGTTTGAATTTGGCAGAGATCCAGAGATCTGCAATCATGTGTAGTGCCAACAGTGAAATGCAGAGGAGGTGGTGTTATGATATGGGGATGTTTTACGTGGTTAGGGTGTATTCCCCTTATTGCGCTTAAGAAACTCTGAATGCGGAAGGACGTGATCTAATTTTAAACCATTGTGTACTGTTTACAGTAGAGGACCAGTTCGGAGACGATGAATATGTGTATAAGCATGACAATGCACCTTGTCATAAAGCTGCACCTGCGAGGCAAATGTCTGTAGACAATAACATTCCTGAAATGGACTGGTCTGCCCAGAGTCCCGACCCGAACCCACAGAGCATTGGGATGAGTTAGAACATCAAATTCACTCCAAACCCCAGCGTACAACATCACTATTTTCTCTAGTTTGGGCTCTTGAAGAAAAATGGGCTGCTATTCCTCCAGACATTCAGACACCTCACTGAGTGTGTCCCCAGCAGAGTTAAAGCTGTCATAAAGGCAAAGGATGAATCCACCCCATATTGAAAATGAAAACCTACAACCTGTTTTCCAGTCATTGACCGGGTCAGGGATGTAATGAATGAAGCAGATATAGGCTATTAGTACGATGGCCACCCCATATTAATGTCCAATAATAAGTTTAAGTACAATTTCAGACAGGTGTCCACATACTTCTGATCAGGAGTGTATCTGTGTGTGTAGCAGGAGAACATTCTGATTGCAGAAGTCTATGGGCATAAACATTACACTCTACATTCAACATCCAAGATGGTACTAAAATGTGCAAAGGCCTACTAATTTCAAGAAAACCTTCCCTACAAACTGCTTAAATTTGGCTACAAGTCATCTAAATATGAAAGGCAACTGTTCTGTCACAATAATTTACAGTTTCTGTCAATCTAAGAAACACTGACAGGAAAATATCCAAATATACAGTATGCCCAGGCTAGAAAGTATATTAAACCGAAGTTTGTAAGGTGAGCCATTCAAAGAAATAAGAAAGAAAACATGACATTATCTGAACAGTTGTGACAACATATGCTAGTGGTTTAACTTCGTACTAACAAGTCAAAGATTTTCAGTGACACAAGGATGGAAAGGGCTAGGATTGAGAAGGTACCACTAGTCCTGGCCTTAATTAACACTCAAAGTCATGTGAGGCACTGGTAACACCCCATTTGTACTTACTAATCATTGTTAGCTAGTCTGCTGTAACCTTCAGTGCCTTTCAGAGAAATATTGAACTAGCAGCATGTGTTGTACTTTAAATACATTACTGTTGCCAATAAGGAGCTTTCTTAAAGTCCAGAGTGTTGCCACTAACACAAGTATTAGTACATTCTTGATTTCACTACTTGGTTCTTGAAAGTAACAATTTCTTTCTCTGATGAGTGATTTGATCCCTTGAACACAGCATACATGATTGATGGGGAAAGATGTTGAAAATGTTATCTCTCATACTTATTTTTTATAGTATGTGAAAATATTGTCCTTTTTTTTTCATTTTATTTGGTACTTTTGTTCCACAAAGTAGAAAATCGGAACTTTTTTTTTTTTTGCAAGAAACAGGCATTCTGGCCAGGCTTTTCCTGCTATGGAATGGAGTAGACTGTACAGCCAGTGACTCCACACAGGTGGCAGAAAATAACATGATCCGCTACAAAAGACTAATGGGAAGACTGTGTACTTAAGAGTGTGGAGAGAGAGCAGAATAATGGGTCAACTAACACAGACGGCACTGATCTCCCTAATATCAACGTTATTCAGTATTTGGGATTGACCAAGTGAATTCGCCGTGTGGTTAGGGATACGCAGCTGTGAGCTTGCATGCAGGAGATAGTGCGCTTGAACCCCACTGTTGGCAGCCCTGTTTTCCATGGTTTTCCATTTTGACACTAGGCAAATGCAGGGGCTGTACCTTAATTAAGACCATAGCCCTTTCCTCTCCCATCATCGCCATAAGAACTATCTCTGCCGTTGCGACATTAAACAAATTGTATTTGGGATCGGTCATTTGTTCGAACTGCACTACACTTCCAGAGGCAGGGAACATAGTCAACATAGCCTGGATGAATTGGCGCCATGTCATAGGAGTTCCCTTTGACCAGAACATGCCAGTATACATAAAATCGAAGATTTACAGAACGATTGTACATCCAGTGGCATTGTAAGTGTTGGAATGTTAACCTGCTATAAAGAAACATGAACAAAACCTACATGTTATGGAAATGAGGATGCTTAGATGGCCAATGGGATATACTAAGTTGGATCACATCAGAAATCAGGATGTGAGGACGACATTTGATGTAGCTCCAATATCCAAGAAAATGTGAGAGACTTGTCTGAGGTGGTTTGGTCATGCAGAACACTAGAATTGAACTCTGAGAACTGTGAACCACAAGGATGGCTAGAAAAATGAAGACTCGATGCTCTGAAGGAGAGCTTGTTCTTGGTTGGCATAACTCCAAACAATGCCAAGGATTGGGCAATGTGGAGAGCAAAGGGTAAAGCAGCAGACCCAACAATAAAGCAAGATAAACACTAAGGAGAAGACGACTCAAGATGTACACCATTGTACCACATTTGGACAAGCATTTGAAAGAAAGTGCTGGTGGTTTGAGAAAGCACCATTTCTATTGTGAATTAACCCCTATGCTGCCAAATAAAATTTGGAGCTTTACTGTGAAAATGCTCAATTAAGCAATGAAAAGTGAATATTTAATTTTACATCAAACAACATTTAAATAAGTGTAACAAACTACCTAAAAGTAATATTTTGAGAATAATATTGACATTCTGCATAAGTACACCGTAAAAAAGAGGAAAAACGACAATTAATAGTAATTGACTCTTCTTGTTCACAGAATTACTCTAGAAAACTAGGAAGTACTAATGTAACATAAATATCAGACATCAAGGAAAATACAATGAATATATACTGCAAAAAGACAATACCAATTATACAGAAATATACAATAATTATAGAGTACAATTAATGTACTCTGAAAATATGGAACTAAGCAATGAAAAGTGAATCAAATAAGACAAATAATGTGATTTGCTTATCAAATGAATATTAGAAATCATAGAAAATTAATATTTTTAGAATATTCACATTGCATGATTACATTGTAAAAAAACAAATTGTGGAAAAATATATTTTGTGAAAAAATTACTGAAACTGTTGTTCATGTTCATAGAAATACCCTACAACACTAAAAGTAATATGGTAACATACGTATGTGACACTATGGAAGGAAACACTGTGTATATACTGCAATAAGCAATAGAAATTATACAAAAATTATAGACCGATAAAATTCCTAACATTTGAATTTCACAGGGTCTTTATTTATGCTTGGCAAGGACCTTCTCACTCGACCTTGGCCGCCGATGACAGGCCACTGGCGCGAGCGATTTCCGGCACTTTTTGCAGTTGCTAGGAGCTGAGCCAGTAGGGTGCTCAATGAAGCTACTGCGTACTGTATGTCGTATTGTATAGTGTTTTATAGTGATGTAATGTATGTGTAATATTTGTTACGTGAACGTGTATATCTGCACAATACATACATTAAGTGCAGAAAATCGTACGCTAGGACAAGACAAAAGTTTCGAGCGAAATTTCCAGGGAGACCCATTCCTATCAATCGGACAATAAAACAACTGGCCAAGAGATTCAAACATACAGGTTCAGTAAACAATAAAAGTAGACGTAAAGGTCAATCTCCTTACTGAAGCGTGTTTGGTACGAGGATCATAAGTAAAAATCTGTGGCCACATCTTACCCTAGATTTAATGGCATGTGAGTTTTATTTGTGGGGAATGTTAAAAAATGTAGTTTATGGGAACAACCCTCACACACTAAACTTAAAGACAATATATGCGCTGCAATTCCATCCATCAGTGCTGAAGAACTTGGTAGAGTAACCGAAAACTTCATTACGAGATGCCGATTATGTTTGGCAGTGCATGGGGAACATTTTCAGCATAAACTGTAAACATGGTGAGTAAAATGCACGATAATGATTTTGAGCACCGTATTCTGCCGTACATATGCATGCGCGGCAGCCGCAACTGTACCGTCACTGGCGGCCAAGGTCTAGCGAGAAAGTCCTTGCCAAGCATAAATAAAGACCCTGTACAGTACTTTCTACTAACTCCTGAATTAGTTGGTCTGTTCTGTTCACCAACATAAATATTTACACACTATATAAATACACTGCAAAAACTTAACGTGAATAATTGTAAGTTCTTTTCTTGTAAATCGATGGCAGTTATTTATTTGAACTTCTTTCCACGCACCAGACAACGAACCTACGACTATCCGTAGCCTCACCAAACTCACTGTCAGTCTCACTACTGCCGTTATCACTATCACCGATTTCCAACTCTGATCCACTATTCACGTCACACAGAAAATCGTCATCATCTTCCTCCGTGTCAATGTCTGACATACTTTCGGAAAGCCAATTAGAAAGGTCGTCCTCGGGTTTCCTTTTCTTTGGCTGCGCACTCATTATGTCCTGAAGTCACCTTTCACAGTGTAAATTATGATTTTAAAACTTATGTGTGATTAAAATACACCCACTTCCACACACAAACGATGCGACGTGCGAACAATACACTAGCGGGCGGGAAGATCGGCGTGACCTGGCGAGACTTGCGCTATTTAAAACCGACCTTCTTTGGTCCGCCACTAGGCAGCAGCATAAACCAGTGCAAACGCTATTTTCTCTCCTTTTCCACTCAAGTTGAACATGGCATCACGTGGTAATAACATTCTGAAGCCATGGACTAAAGTCGAATATGACCACCGAGCCACAGAGTCTCACTTGATGGTACCTGGCATGCTAAAACTCTCGTAACCTTTTTCAACATTTTCAAAATTGCTTTTTACGAAAATTTTTGAGAGTTGCCCGCTACTACTTTGCCAGTATGATTTTGTGATGTAATACTACCAATCTACAAAGTTTGAACAAAGTCGGTGATGCGGGCATCGTGACTTTCCCTTGTCAGTCTCAGCTTTTTCTTTCGCAATGTTGTAGTGAACTATCGATATACAGGAGATCGATGTGTGTGTTGTAAGATCAGAGAGAAGATGATTGTTGTTTATGCTTTGGATGTAATGGCGACTGTCAATAAAGAGGTTGTTTATTTCATATAAATCGCTAATTATACAGTACATTGGCGCAGTTGGTAAAATCCATTGGTTAAATCCGTAAACTAAACCTTCAGAAGATATTAAAATGGAAAGAAGCAGCACTAGCCCTATACCAATTTTCGATGTAAATGGAGATGTCACCAGCCTTGCTTCTAGATGGAAAAAATGGAAACGTTCGGTCGAACTGTATATTGCCGCAAAAGGAATAACAGATTCTGCTAGAAAACAGGCAATTTACCTACATTCGGGTGGAGAAGGCTTGCAAGACATATTTTATTCCATCCCTGAACACAACACTGTTCCTACAGGTAAAGCTGTGCTTGAATATACTTTAGAATTGTTAGATAAACATTTTTTACCGAAAAGCAATCCGCTATTTGAGCGGCATATTATGAAGTCTATGAAACAGGATGTTAGTGAAACATCTGACGCCTTTATATCTAGGTTGCGTCAACAAGTTGTCAAATGTGATTTTAAAGATACCACAACAAAAAAAGAATTAGAGGACATGTTTATATGTGACCAGTTCGTAGAGGGTTGTAAATCAGCTGAAGTCAGAAAGAGAATATTGGAAAAATCCTCTGTCACAATAGACGAATGGTTGACATTGGACGGGCTCACGAAATGATAAACATACAGACATCACATTTTAGTAAGGACGACGGTTCTGAGCAAGAGGTGTATAGTATGTCGAATAGGAAGAAATATGGGATTTCACAAAGAACTATTTCCAATAGTGGCAAAAACTTTTTTTTTTTTTTTTTTGCTAGTTGCTTTACGTCGCACCGACACAGATAGGTCTTATGGCGACGATGGGACAGGAAAGGGCTAGGAGTGGGAAGGAAGCGGCCGTGGCCTTAATTAAGGTACAGCCCCAGCATTTGCCTGGTGTGAAAATGGGAAACCACGGAAAACCATTTTCAGGGCTGCCGACAGTGGGGTTCGAACCTACTATCTCCCGAATACTGGATACTGGCCGCACTTAAGCGACTGCAGCTATCCAGCTCGGTAGTGGCAAAAACACTGGTGCTCCGCCGAAAACTAGTTATAATAGTTATCAAAATAGAGGAGAAAGGAAATGTTATTGCTGCGGGGAAACAAATCACTTAGCAAGTGACCCCCAGTGCCCTGCAAGAAACAAAGTTTGCCAGGCTTGTAATTTAACGGGGCACTATCGGAAGTGTTGTAGAACAAAAAGGATATATACGTTAGAATCGGGGGAGTCAAATGTTGATGACGAAATTTCTTACGTGGGCAACGTCAAATATGAAGTCGGCCCTGGATGTAGTAGTGATTTAGACTACACCTTTCTTACAAATGACGAAAAAAAAACAGGAGACAACGGGGAAGACCACTTGCTTATTGTCAGGGGTACCCTTCGTTTTTATTATTGACTCAGGATCTACTTGCGATGTTATTGACCAAGGAACTTGGAAGGAATTTGAAAGGAAGCAGGTAACCGATAAAGTAAAATTACTAAATAGTTCGAAAAGACTTTTCACTTATGGTAGAACCGATCCGTTGGATATTTTAGGAGAGTTCGAGGCGGACATAACGCATTCCAATAGAAAAATTAGTACCACTGTTGTAGTTATTAAAGGTAGGGGACCACCTATTTTGGGACGTTCCTCGGCTACAAAACTAGGAATATTACAAATTTCTGAGCACGTTAACCAGACGGTGGTTTGTGACACATCGAGGGTGGGCAAAATAAAGAATTTTCAGCTTAAATTACCAATCGATCCAAAAGTCCTACCAGTTATTCAACCTCTGCGGAGGGTGCCATTGGCATTAAAACAAAAAATAGCAGAACGTATCCTTGAGCTGGAGCAAAATGACATAATTGAAAAGGTTGAAGGACCGTCAAGATGGGTTTCCCCTCTTGTACCAATTCCAAAAGGTGACAGCGTTAGATTGTGTGTCGATATGCGAATGGCAAATAAAGCTGTACTAAAGGCTAGTCATCCATTACCAACCATGGAAGACCTACACCCTGAAATTAGTGAAAGCAAATACTTTTCAAAGTTGGACGTTAGGTCAGCTTTTCACCATGTGGAGCTGCATCCAGACTCACGGGAGATTACCACATTTAGCACACATTTAGGCTTATATAGGTTCAAGCGGCTAATGTTCGGTTTGAATCGGGCAGCTCCTGAGTTCCAAAAGATAATGGAGCATCTGATAAGGAACAAGATTCCTAAAGGAGTTTACGTATTTATTGATGACATTCTGGTGTATGGGGAAACTAAAGAAATACATGATTCAAGATTAAAAAAGGTTCTTGAAGTTTTTCGCGAGCACGGTATTGAACTGAATGAGGAAAAGTGTGAATATGGTAAAACTTCAATTAAGTTCTTGGGTCACATAATATCAGCTAATGGCATTAGGCCTACCGAAGACAGAGTGGCGGCTCTGAAGAATTGCAGAAGACCACAAAATGTGTCTGAGCTGAGAGGTTTTCTAGGCCTACTGAACTATGTAAGTAGATTTATTCCGAACATATCAACCATTACAGAACCACTGCGACAGCTTACACATAAATCTGCACAGTTTGTATGGAAACAAGTACACCAAGAAGCTTTTAATAAAATAAAAAAAGTACTTACATCTAGTTCAGTTTTAGGATATTTCAACCCCAAGGTCGAAACGATAGTGATGGCAGATGCTGGCCCAAAAGGACTTGGTGCGGTGCTGATACAACGGAACAATGAAGGGATCCCACGCACAATTTGCTACGTTAGTCGCAGCCTGTCGGATGTCGAACAACGGTACTCTCAGACGGAGAAAGAAGCACTTGGGATTGTCTGGGCGTGTGAGCGTCTAAGGATTTTCCTGACGGGTAAGCAGTTTTGCCTGTATACGGACCATAAACCACTAGAGGTAATTTTTGGGCCTAGATCAAAACCCTGCGCGAGAATTGAACGTTGGCTTCTGAGACTCCAATCTTTTGACTTCCAGGTTAAGTATGTAAAGGGGAAAAATAACATAGCAGATCGTTTATCACGGTTAAGTGAGAATTCAATCGGTGAAGCCGAGAAGAACAATTATCTGATGCACTTGGCTACGTATTTGGCACCAGTTGCATTATCTTTGGAAGAAATAGAGGAAGCTTCAAAAATTGATCCCACTCTAAAAAAGGTCCGGTCACATTTACTAACAGGGTGTTGGGATCGTAATGACGTTGACCTCCTTCCATTTCGGGCGATGATGTCACAATTATGCGTCATGGACAATATATTACTGAAAGAAACTAAGTTGGTAATTCCGAAAAGTTTACAAACTAGGGTCCTTAGTTTGGCACATGAGGGTCATCCGGAAATTTTGGAAATGAAAAACAGACTCAGATCTAAAGTATAGTGGCCTGGAATGTACAAAGCAGCGGAACGGACAGTGAGAACATGTCTGGGTTGTCAGATTACCAGTAAACCCGAAAAAATATCTCCGACAGTAATTCCTAAAAAGCCTTGGGAACGAATAGCTGCTGATATTTTGGGTCCTTTCCCTAATGGGGTACAACTATTGATCGTGATAGATTATTTTAGCCGTTTCATGGAAGTAACAAGACTAAGTAGTACTGACTCTAAATGCATAATAAAGGCCCTAGATGGTATTTTTGCAAGATACGGGTATCCTGAGGTTCTCTCAACAGATAACGGCACGAACTTCGTCAGCGCAGAGACGGAAAATTACCTGCAACAGTGTGGAATTCATCACCACAGAGTTACCCCGTTACACCCACAAGCAAATGGCACAGTGGAAAGACTGAAACCAGGGATAACTCAACGACTACAGATTGCCAATGCCATGAAATTAGATTGGGAGTTAGAGCTAAACAAGTACCTACTGATGTACCGGAACCATGAGCACCAGACTACAGGGGTTAGTCCGGCAGAGTTATTTTTTAACAGAAAATTGAGGGACAAAATTCCCGGTCTGGCCCCATACAAGACAGAAAAAATATTAGAGGAGGTGGTGGACCGAGACCTTATTCAAAAGTTTAAAAAGGGGGAATATGCGGACATTAGACGTGGGGCCAGAGAAAATAAATTATCACAGGGCGACAAGGTTTTGATGCGTAACCCCAAAGTAAACAAATTTTCAACTACATTTGGACCCACACCCTTGAAAGTCGTCAAGAAGAATGGCAACGCTGTGACAGTAGAGACTTCGGATGGTAGACAAATAACTCGCAACTCTACCTTCTTCCGGCCTTTTCATGAGCTGTTGTCTGAGGACGAGTCAGAGAGTGTGAAAGAGCAACCAGAGGAACCAGAAGAAAAATATCAACCAGAGAAGAAAGAAGAAGAAGGAAGTCAAGAATCAGGACCGAGACGAAGTCAACGGGAGAGGAAACCCCCAGGATTTTTGTCAGACTACGATTTAAAGTAAAAAAAAAAAAAAAAGAAAAAGGGAGTGATGTAGTGTACTATCGATGTACAGGAGATCGATGTGTGTGTTGTAAGATCAGAGAGAAGATGATTGTTGTTTATGCTTTGGATGTAATGGCGACAGTCAATAAAGAGGTTGTTTATTTCGTATAAATCGCTAATTATACAGTAACCGGGCGAGTTGGCCGTGCGCGTAGAGGCGCGCGGCTGTGAGCTTGCATCCGGGAGATAGTAGGTTCGAATCCCACTATCGGCAGCCCTGAAGATGGTTTTCCGTGGTTTCCCATTTTCACACCAGGCAAATGCTGGGGCTGTACCTTAATTAAGGCCACGGCCGCTTCCTTCCAACTCCTAGGCCTTTCCTATCCCATCGTCGCCATAAGACCTATCTGTGTCGGTGCGACGTAAAGCCCCTAGCAAAAAAAAAAATTATACAGTACAAATTT
The DNA here is from genome assembly GCF_040414725.1 of Anabrus simplex. Lineage (NCBI taxonomy): Eukaryota > Metazoa > Arthropoda > Insecta > Orthoptera > Tettigoniidae > Anabrus > Anabrus simplex. The sequence continues at coordinate 127,281,455 of NC_090272.1, read as the reverse complement.
GCATTTTGTTTTAAATATAACTGTATTGCAAATCAAAAATACATTGATAATTTGAGGGCAAAAATGTTTTACAAGTCACAAAATTTAGCAACAACTGTCTCTTTATAGTTGTAAAATAATGGACTGTATAGGATCAGTGGTATCTGTCTTAATTAATAGTTCATTCAGATCTTTCATTAGCAAATGAATGAAAGGACTTAGAGATTCAGGCCTTGCAAGCTGTTTTTAATTGCTTGCTTGTTCAAACCAACACATAAAAATTTATGTTAACACTAGGATGAAAAAGGCAGGTAGTGGCCAGAAATCATTCTCAGGGGTACTGATGGTGAGATTCAAACCCATCATCTTCCAAATATTATGGTTAGCAATGTCATCAGACAAGATTCCACTCATCCTCGAGCCCAGAAAAAAAGATGCCTTCTACAGTTTGGCCTACAGAGCCCTCAATATTCCTCCTTCAAAAAGAAAATACAAAAAAGAACTGAACACTATATACACCACAGCTCATGACAATGGTTATAATATTAGATTTGTTACTAAATAATTATATAATAAACTGGCTGCTACTACGACACTCTTAAGAACAACAAAAGAATTTAGCTACATTCTCCTTAAATAATATTAATCTTTATCAAGTTACCAATTTATTTAAAAAACACATCAACATAGCTTTTAGAACCAACCATACTAATTCCAGTCTATTTTTTAACATCAATGTAATTAACAATTCCAATCGATTTTTTAAATCAGGTGTACCGGTATATAAACTGAAATGTGTCCAATGTGACAAAAGATATATAGGCCAAATGCAAAGGAGTTATTTAGTGAGTAATCAATGTAATGCCTATAAATATAAGGTAATAGATTTTCCTCATTTAGCCTGCATATGACTGATCAAAGTCATTTCTTCACATCGATAGAAGAAGACCTTAAAATCTTACAATTTGCAAACAGAAGTAATTTACTTAAAATATTTGAAAATATTTACACTGACATCGATAAAAAAAAAAAACAATGCTAACTTCAATCTCAATGATATATTAAAAATACTCAATATCCTTTTTAACGAGATTTTTCAATCATAATTTCAAACCAAATTTACATACGACATAAGCTTCCCTTCCTCTACTTTCTCACATTCCCTATCTCCCACTCCTTACCCTCACCTCCTTCCCCAACCCTATTGCTCTTCTCTCTCTCTCTTTCTCTCTCCCTCCTTCTCCTCACCCTCCCTCCTTCCCTGCATCTCCTTCCACAGAAACATATGCTCAGCTGTGTTATGATAATGTACCTGCTTCTGTCAGTGCTGTGCTAAGCATTTGATGACAAGTTCCACTTCAACAATCCACGAGGACTAAAACTGACAATATACTGTATTGTGCATGGCTGAAGATGACCCATAATTGGGTCCCATTGTATAAATGATCTGACATCATATTAAATGGTAATGAATAGGTGGACCTTAATTTTAATTTCTTATTAATGTGAATGCCGGCCCTGTGGTGTAGGGGTAGTGTGCCTGCCTCTTACCCGGAGGCCCCGGGTTCGATTCCCGGCCAGGTCAGGGATTTTTACCTGGATCTAAGGGCTGGTTCGAGGTCCACTCAGCCTACGTGACTACAATTTAGGAGCTATCTAACGGTGAGATGGCGGCCCCGGTCTAGAAAGCCAAGAATAACAGCTGAGAGGATATGTCATGCTGACCACATGACACCTCATAATCTGCAGGCCTTCGGGCTGAGCAGCAGTCGCTTGGTAGGCCATGGCCCTTTGGGGCTGTTACGCCATGGACGATTTTTTTGGTTAATGTGAATGTTTGTCAATACGGATCATGATGAAGTTTATATTGTACGATACTCACGTCTGCCAGAGTTTTTGATCTGTCACTCCAACTGTTCTCGAGTTGTGAAGTGTTACTTAGGGGTATAATTCTCATAATGCCTCTACATGTAACATGGTAGAGAAAAGGGTATTTTTGTACGATACACATTCTACACTGTGAAATCCAGGCATTCCCGTGCTGTTGCTGCGCTGTGTAACGGGAGGTGATGAGACAACGGGAGGCAGATAAGCTGGGCGTGCCTGCCACTGAACCGATGAGAGAAACTCGCTGTATCTTATTCAATTGTGAAGATTTAGTGGCTGATGATGGCTCAAAGGAGCTGAAACATGTACCAGTAACCATGTAAAATAATCTAAAGAAGTAATTAAATTACAGAGGTATTGAATACGTGGATATACAGATACTTCTTTTGATCATTATAGTCAATACAGAACTTGAAAATGAATTTCATCACTTGTAATCTCACTGGATTAGCTTTGCAACACTATGATTCAATTTCACTTAGCATAGGCTACTACCAATCTGGGAGAATATATGTCCCCAATACTTGAAACAATCCACCTGTTTCAGTTTAGTATTCCTGAACATGATATTCAATTCTCTTAGGTTTCTTCCCAGCAAACATCACCTTGGTGCTAGAAACGCTAATTTTCATATCATACTCGCAGCACCCCTTTTCAAGCTATGACATTAATATTAGGATCTATGAACTTAACATACCTCTATAATAGCCAAGTTAGTGAGACCTAGAATTACAGGCAGTATCCATGAAGCATCAGGAGTGATGAGATTAGGAATCCACAGGAATTTACTAACACTCAGCTCCAAACAGGTGAGTTGTGCAGCTGCAAGATATTAAGAACAAAAAAGTAGATAAATGCAATGATTAAATGAATAAAAACAAATTACAATTCTTAGTTTACAGTCGGAATGTTAACAACATACCTGTATCTTGGTGAGGTAGCATATAAACCAGGTTTCGAAGAGCAAATGACAGACATATCCACATAGGCAACTGTACAAGGAGTAATATACTGGCTTTTGCTGGGTGACAGTTTTCTCGTACTACAAGTTTGCTCCACTGTTTCCTCAGCTAAAAAAGATCACTCCAGTGATTTCATCATCATAAAATGTATACTCAATAAATAATTTAGTTCATGAGATAATTAACAGAATAACTGCACAAAACAGACTGTTATGCTGGATCTTCATTTTATGGATTTGGGATATCACTGGTCATCAGTTTTGAATATGAGTATATGAATGGCTCAACAACCTGTGCCACTGTGGAATTCATATAAGTATTATTAATCCAAAAATTAGAATGAGATTAGGAGTCTCAGAATAAAAATTTAGGTTTTATCCCTGTGTTTTCCTAGAACACATTCAGAAAATTTTGGCACAAGAACACACAATAGCCACTGTAAGAATTAGGATTTTAAAGGATTTGAACCTAAGATACAGGTGTATTGTGGAGTAGATTTAATATCTGCTTAGCTATGAAGCATCATGGAAGTCATTGATGGTCTAGTGAACAAGATGTTGCTATTATAAATACAAAGCAAATAATGCACCCAAGACCAGCTGTACAGAAGCTGACCTGCAAAAAGGCATTTTTTAAAACAAGAAGATGGAAGGTAAATCTATACCAATGACGGGAATGCTTAAAATCATGAGTCTAACCATTGGCACCTAGTTCTCGCACTGCTTCACTTACCCTCCATGGCCAAGTCCATTATTCTCCCAAATAATCCCAATTTGTCTCCCCCGTGACCCCACTACCAAAGCCAGTTTATACACACAGCTTTATCCATCAAGAAGGGACAAAGTGGATCTTTGCCTAGTTGGACCATCTGTAGCCAAGTAGTTAAGAGAGAAGGAACAAGAAATACTTCCTTGGAATACTAAGGAAATAGCCAATGTGAAATTTGCACCTCCTACCCGTGTAACGTTGAGCACAATCGTTCTACTTTCATTCGTACATCACCTTTCTAGAGCAGAAAGGTACTTTTCGAGTCTGAGAAGAATGAAGTAGTACCCGATGTCAACAATGACTTTTAAGAACCTAAACTATCTTACAATCCTGAACATTGACGGTAAGGAGCCCAACTCTTTGAACATATTGTTGTTGCGGGAACAAAACCCTTCTATGTGATAATATTTTTGGAGATATACTGACCCACAGCACATACATTATGAAGAGCGAGAATGCCCTGACAATATTCACACAATATTGCACCTTAGATGACAGAACCTTACTGGCCAAAGTTCTAAGCTAAAATATTTCACATAGGAGGTTTTGTCCCAGCAGTGACGAGATATTCTATAGTTAATGACTTAATTTCTAGGGCAACTCCACTGTTAAATTGTAAACTGAATTTTATCTCCAAAGCAAATGACATAGGCCTAATCTTGCAGTGGTGCATTGCATAATAGGTAGAATTAGGAAATAGCCCCTCAACCTGCACCACTAGGATGCACTGCAGCAGAAGACAAAGCATGGAGGATGATGCTCTGTTGGCAGGATTCCAATTGTTTGGGCTAATTCCTAATTTTACTTTCTAACAAAGCTGAAATAAATGGAAAAGGCTGTATTCATTGTCTGTTCATTTCTTTGGGTGTTTCTTAACAATATTACAGGAACAAAGGCACTCTCCACTTGAGACTGGAAAAACCAAATATAAATAGGCTAAGTGGATAGGATCAGAATTACCATTCCATAGAAACATTCTTAACGCAAAAAACATTAAATTTTATCTTGTGCTAATCAGATTTCCAGACATATACCTTTACTCATATTGCCAGCAAATTCCTTAGTCTGATCCTCAATTACTGGAACTATATTAACTCATTTATAAAATTATTTATTTCATGAAATGGGACTATACTAAGTCTATGAAAAGTACTAAATGAAGGATCAAACATGCACACCGCATTTGTGTCAGTCCTACACAAGATTTGAAATAAGCTTCATGCATAGATCGGATCTGGTTTATTGTTATTCTTTCAAAGATCCGAGTCCAATTAACTATTAAGCTAAAGTACAATAACCATACTGAACGGTTGTAAGTAATCCTTGCTTCCTTTGGTGTCCAATTAAATTTCTTTATAGCAATAGCTGTTTCCTTTTTTAATTCCTGTACAATTGCTGACATTTCCACAGTTAAATTTTCCACTTTGGCCAAAATATAGTACTGAAAAAGAAAAAATTACAAGATTACAAATATGCCACCACTTCAAAAATCCACACAATACTGTATTATACTAATATCAGTTAATGGCCGATGTCAAATTAGAGGTAGGCTACCTGATATATAGCTAATGGGAGTGTGACAACTGTACGAAGAACTACTGTAGAAACTATTATGGTCGCCCACCAGGGCAAGCCTGATATGTCATGGAAGTGTAGCAATAATTCTTGAGTCTTCAGAACTGGAGCACTTTCTGAAAATAATTTGTACACCCCTTCCGCTTGTATGGGGGTACCAATGGCAGGTTCATATGAAAAACACCTAGCCTGACAGAAACTGATGTTTCTCCTATCAAATCCAAGCAATAAAGGCTTAGTAGCAACATTCTGCGACAATAAGTGCAACACAGAGCGATTGCACTTCTTTCTGTCATAAACTTGTTCAGATGAGCAAGCAATCATTTGTGACGAAGCTTCACTACTATATTTACAAAACGTCCAATGCCTTCGAGGAACTAGTTTCATTTCCAAGTTAGAAATATTAATAATGGGCGATTTTGTCCCCAACCGAAACCCTAACCTAAATTTATTGTAATCCAAATTATACACTCGTCTATAAACCGACTGAAAATCATTTATAAAACCACTAGGAGAAACCATTTCACTACACCGTCTCAATAAGTGATACTGAGACATTTCCAATTCACTTATTCATATCATACCATAACCTATAACCATTGATCTATAACAAACTATGAAAACAGCACGCCCACACCTCGGATTCAGATTGCCAACACTACCGTAGGGAAAGCTCCAACAAGTAGTACGAGAGTCGTCCAATTACTGAACTGGAGAAGTGTTGTTTCACATCTTCTATTTAAGAATGTTTGTTAAGTTTCCAAATCGCGCTAGAAATATTGTCGCGGAGAGAAATGTTCTGTTCTGTTCTGTTCGTGAAGTTATTTCACCCAGAAACAATACTGTATTATATTTGTGGAGAGAAATGAATAAAGGTCTATCCAATGTCAACATAACGGTAGACAATGTTATCAAGTTGGTGACACCTGGTGACACCCTTCTTTTTTTTTTTTTTTTTTTTTTTTCTCAGACCATATGTGGCAGCGCGGGGCTATTCAAAGTGAAAACCGAGCGAGTCTGGAGTCTGGATCGACAAGAGCGTGTCCGAGCCGAGTGAGTCGAAACAAACTTGTTTGTTGTAAGCACCGCCGTCTCGATCCTCCTATACTGCCTGCTCTATGCGAGCTTTTTTGCGACTACGCTGCGACAAAATTTCTCCGCTAGATGGCAGACATAGACGCACAATGGTCTAAACTTTTTCTAATGACGGCAGCCTACAAAACACTATGCAGTATGGTCATATGTTCACTGAAGCTCGTAAAATACATCAGTAATATTAAATATCGGCAATATTACCTGCACGAAGTCGCAGTTGGCCTCTTCATGCACAATTTAAAGATTTTCCTGGACGAAGGCTTGGAGTGGTACCGTACTTTTTGTGTTCTTGCCAACGCAATATCAAATAATAGAGGTCTTACGAACTTGGTTAGGATAATATCACTAACATTTTGCTGATGTTCTTTGACCTTACACTGTAACAAAACACATTCTGAAAGATTTTTAATATTTGTTTTACGTCGCACCGATACAGATGGGTCTTATGGCGATGATGGGATAGTAAAGGCGTAGGAATGGGAAGGAAGCGGCCGTGGCCTTAATTAAGGTACAGCCCAGAATTCGCCTGGTGTGAAAATGGGAAACCACGGAAAACTAACTTCAGGGCTGCCGACCGTGGGGTTCGAACCCACTATCTCCCGGATGCAAGCTCATAGCTGCGCGCTCCTAACTGCACGGCCAACTCGCCCGGTATTCTGAAAGGGAATACGTCGCAAGTCCTCGTATTACGCTCATACACTTGAAGGACTTCGACAATAGGGCACATCAGTTTAAACGAACTCCTGGAGATGCTTCACCAGAGCAACAAAACTAGGTTTTGGGTATCGAACTCCTCCTCTGTCTTGAAGTATAATCAGTTCCATTTAGAGGTGTCGAAGCTCTAGGCAGTGAGATGTTGCTGACACAAATGTCACACTCCGTCCTCTCTTCAACAACACGAACCTAGTACCCGCAAGCTAGGATTTGATTTCCTGTTTCTAGTTTGATTGGAATATTATCGTCTGGATGTCTGAGGTTGTCCAAAATGTCTAAACATGAAGGCGTTTAGTGATTGTCCGTCACAATTTTTATCGCAAGGAATCCACTATCCTCCACGGCTTTAACCACCTTCTGGAAAAAAATCCGCAGCCTCTTTCCAGTCATTCAACCAGGCCAGGAATGGAATGAATGAAGCCCCCATCTAGCAGGGAGGATAGGAATTGTGCCAGCTGGCGAAGCCTGTCGCATCCCTCCGGGGCAATGATTAATGAATGACAGATGAAATTAAATGATATTCGAGAGTGTTGCTGGAATTAAATATCACAGGGAAAATCGGAGTATCCGGAGAAAAAACAGTCCCGCCTCCGCTTTGTCCAGCACAAATCTCACATGGAATGACCGGGATTTGAACCACAGAACGCAGCGGTGAGAGGCCGGCGTCTATCGCCTGAGCCGCGGAGGCTCCATCAAATTCTGAAATAAGGTGTAAAGGCACAGATACGAGAGTAATCTGAGGATATCCAATTACTTCCTTCATTAGGTCCTTGCCTAGATAAAGCCGACAGCCGCTTTTCTCTCAATTCTCTTCTAGACTGTATTTCATGGAGTCGTATATTTTCTGGCTGCGAACAACCTTGCTGAGATTGGCAATATGGTATACAACAGTTGAATATTTCGGGGAAAGAATCTGAAGTTTCAGTTCTACGAAAAATATACCTTGCACGAACGGAAAGAGACAAGTACTTGACATACTAGGCAATGACATGGCCATTGCGGGGGGTTTTTCCTTTCCACCTTAAAATCACTTTTGAAATATCTATAAACATAACATGATTAATTCATTTCACAGTTCTATTCAAAATATATCTTGTACGAACGAAAGTGACCAGACACGTTTACTCATTGTACAAAATAACTCAGGTTTTCATACACATTCACGCACCAATAATACAGTGCTACACCCACACTGACAGCAAAGATTGTGCGTCTACTGCTGCACTCTTACGGCGATTTTGGAGAACTATTGGTAGTCGCGCCTTCCCGTGTTAAACTGGTAGCATAGAGCAGGCAGTATAAGAGGATCGAGACGGCGGTGGTTGTAAGGGAGATTTTGACGGCCGATTCCCCTTCCGTGCGAGAGGGTCGATTGCACTATCTTGAGCTGCTAATCATCATACAGTATGTGTTGCTGTAATACTGCGTATATCGTGTGCATTACCTTGCTACATTTCAAAAGGTCGTGTTCTGCTCGGCTATGGTAGCACCGTTGCTTACGTTGTTATTATTATTGCAAAATAACGTAAGCAACGGGTAGCACGTATAGCCTGAAGTATGTAGTCAAACGTATTGGTACTCATTCTGAAGTATTTCCAGAAACGTTCTTGGCCATTCTGAATATCCTCATATAACGTATGAAATTTTCCGCACTTCTCACGATCACCATTCTAGTCATGAACCCAATAACGTGTCCTTTTTCTACCAATTGCCCGCCATGGACTATCTAGGAGCAATAAAACAGCGGATGGTGGTAGAGACCCAATCTCTATGGTAGAGACATACCGATGTCCTACTTCCTGGACACGCGGCGCGGCTTGTGGGATTACTCACTCGCTACTCGCTAGGTTCGGTCTCACCCCCTTCGGACACGCTCCGCTCCGCCTGCAGTGTGAAAGCAAGTGAAAGCCACCAACTCTGCAGGCAAATGGATGACACAGTACGGGATAACTACGACTGTTTTACAAACACATTAAAAGTTAGCACCCACAACAACGGCGAATTTTTTGTAGCGGGAATTTTAAATGGAAAGGTTCTACAGAAGCTTTTTCGAAAAAATCTTTCTGTTTTTCTCCTTCGCCAGTCCCGCGGTGTAGGGGTAGCGTGCGTGCCTCTTACCCGCAGGCTCCGGGTTCGATTCCCGGCCAGACCAGGGATTTTTACCTGGACCTGAGGAGTGGTTTGAAGTCCACTCCCTCAGCCTAGGTGATTACTATTGATGCTTGTTGTTTAAAGGGGCCTAACATCTAAGGTCATCGGCCCGGTGATTACCGTACTATTGAGGAGCTATCTGACGGTGAGATAGCGACCCCGTTCTAGAAAGCCAAGAACAACGGCCAAGAGGTTTCGTCGTGCTGACCACACGACACCTTAGAATCTGCAGATCTTCGAGCTGAGCAGCGGTCGCTTGGTAGGCCATGGCCCTTCAGGGCTGTTGTGCCATGGGGTTTTTTGTTCTTCTCCTTCGTTAATTGGCTCCCCTGCCTCCATATCATTTGATTGTGGTTCATGTCAGGACTTATGTGTGTCTTACAGCACGCCAAATAAAGCTGGCCGTGTCTGAAGCACTGGTTTTCTAGATAATGACGCAAAATGAAATGTGAAATATAAAACTACTAACTATGAATCCTAAACGTACACAATATTAAAGAGATGGAAACACGGAATATAGGGTATATAAAATACAATGACAATGATAATGAAAATTACTGAATAAGTAAACTACAGCCCACAGCAGGTCTCGGATATGAATAAGCATGCTTAGCACTCTCAACAATCCTCAGCAACACAATTGTAGCCTCCAAGCGCTCTCTGTAGAATGGCGGGCTCATTCTTCAGCCAACTGTTTACCTGTTATTTTAGTTATTTCACCATGGACCCCAGCCAAAAGCACAAGAAAGCTGAATTTTCTTGAAAACAGAGTTATGAAGAAAATATATAAGAAGTTTCTTACAGAAAATATAATTTCAAGGCCACATAGTGCACTTCATGTTTTAATAGGGCCAACCATTTACCCATTATTTCAGTTAATGTAGGGCAAAAATTGCCTAAAAATAGGACCACAAATAACATAGATATTTGAGAATTAAATTTTAGGCCTTCCCCTACACTACCATTTCACTCAGCGTGAATAAAATTATTTATAGCCTAGATTGTAGTATCGGTACCTCATTCCCCCAATTTACACGCCAATTTTCATTAAATTCTCTTCATCCATTTTCTTGTGATGCGCATACAGACATGATGGAAACTTGGAAAGTGAATTTCCTCGTTGCTGTGGACATGACTGATGCAGAAATAACTCTCTTTTTTTAAATTCTCAGTAATGTACAGACAAAACTCTTATTTTATATGTACCATACCGTGAAGTACTGGAATATAAATTAGATATTTTAACATACATACATTATCATTATAGACTGTTATGCCTTTCAGCGTTCAGTCTGCAAGCCTCTGTGAATTTACTAAACGTCGCCACAATCCTCGATTTGCAACTAGTGTTGTGGCCACATTTAGTTCTATATCTCTCATCTTTAAATCATTAGAAACCGAGTCTAACCATCGTCGTCTTGGTCTACCTCTACTTCTCTTACCCACCATAGCAGAGTCCATTATTCTCCTAGGTAATCTATCCCCCTCCATTTGCATCACATGACCCCACCACCGAAGCCGGTTTATGCATACAGCTTCATCCATCGAGTTCATTCCTAAATTAGCCTTTATCTCCTCATTCTGAGTACCATCCTGCCATTGTTCCCACCTGTTTGTACCAGCAATCATTCTCGCTACTTTCATGTCTGTTACTTCTAACTTATGAATAAGATATCCTGAGTCCACCCAACTTTCGCTCCCGTAAAGCAAATTTGGTCTGAAAACAGACCGATGTAAAGATAGTTTCGTCTGGGAGCTCACTTCCTTCTTACTGAATACTGTTGATCGCAACTGCAAGCTCACTGCATTAGCTTTACGACACCTTGATTCAATCTCACTTACTATATTACCATCCTGGGAGAACACACAACCTAAATACTTGAAATTATCGACCTGTTCTAGTTTTGTGTCACCAATCTGACATTCAATTCTGTTGAATTTCTTACCTACTGACATCAATTTAGTCTTCGAGAGGCTAATTTTCATACTATACTCATTGCACCTATTTTCAAGTTCCAAGATATTACAATGCAGGCTTTCGGCACAATCTGCCATTAAGACCAGGTCGTCAGCATAGGCCAGACTGCTTATTACATTTCCACCTAACTGAATCCCTTCCTGTCATTATATACTTTTCAGCAGATGATCCATGTAAACTACGAACAGCAAAGGTGAAAGATTACAGCCTTGTCTAACACCTGAAAGTACCCTGAACCAAGAACTCATTCTACGATCAATTCTCACTGAAGCCCAATTGTCAACATAAATACCTTTGATTGATTTTAATAATCTACCTTTAATTCCATAGTCTCCCAGTATGGCGAACATCTTTTCCCTCGGTACCCTGTCATATGCTTTCTCTAGATCTACGAAACATAAACACAACTGCCTATTCCTCTCATAGCATTTTTCAATTACCTGGCGCATACTGAAAATCTGATCCTGACAGCCTCTCTATGGTCTGAAACCACACTGGGTTTCATCCAACTTCCCCTCAACGACTGATCGCACCCTCCCTTCCAAAATGCCAGTGAATACTTTGCCTAGTATACTAATCAGTGAGATACCTCGATAGTTATTGCAATCCTTCCTGTTCCCTTGCTTATAGGTAGGCATAAAGCAAATTAAAAAAAAAAAACAGATTCTATGTCCATGTCCTCTTTCAGAGACTATCCTAAGAAAGGAGGCGAGACAAACATGGGCAACATTGAAAAAACTGAGGAAACGAAATTTTTGTCCAAGTATAAGCTACAGAGATTGGTTCTTCTAGAGCAACCAACTGTGCTGAGGCTAAAATAAAAAAAAAAACAAAGGAAAAACTCTTGTGAGAGAAATAGTGCAGAGAAAATATTGCAAGTGTTCAAAGTGTGTTACAAATATTAATCACACGTACTTTATACTATGAGATCCTTTCTTTAGTAAGAACATTCAAGTACTGTATATATGAAAGTGGTATATTTTGCTTTTAGTTTCTGTAAAAGGTCTATCTGTCATATGGCTTTTAGTGACGGGAGTGTCCAAGGGGTCACCTGGAGCAGGTCTTTCTATTTTACGCCCATAGGGGACCTGCACATCCCGATGTGGGATAATGATGATAATGAGGTAGGGAGAGGGTGAACCCAGTGCCGGCACATAGCCTATTCCTATCGAATAGCACCAAAGGGTCTGCTCAATGCTTTAAGTCGCCATCCGACAGATGAATCATCATGAACAGCGTCATATTCCCTCACTCCATATGCACATTGTAGAGAGGTTTCAGAATTTAATCCAGGCTTTTGGCACGCAATCTAATGATTAGAAATTGTATACCACCACCTCCCCTACCCTGCTGGCCAATCTTGTAATGGTGAAATTTTTTTGACCAATGGGACTCGAACCGGTTGACAGCGATGTTAGACCATATAGACTTAAATGCCTTAACGATCATGGCCACTGGGCGGGCTTCTGTAAAAGCAGCACCGAACAGTTGAAAGTATTTTCCCTGTAGCTGGTCTTGCTTTACTCTGTAGTATAGGAAAACATTGTTTTACTTGACTGAAACCGCTTTCAATTGTTGCTCTTTCCTCTTAAGAGGCGGCCGGAGCTGGAACGGCCGGCCACCAGCTCAGCAGTTGTTGTAACATGGGTCAAAAGTTGGTAAGAGTTTCTACAAGGAAACGGAACAAGGTAAAATTATTTTGTTTTTATAGTGTACGGTAGTCTGTGATACACTTCTCATTAGTGTAAAAGCATTTTAAAAATAAATGCAAGTGTAGTTATAAAATGGTAGTTAAAATAACGAATCTCCATACGAAATTGAGCTCTGAACCGCGGCTTTCCTAAACTTGTTTTAAGTCAAGATGGTGTTCAAATTAGAAGCAAACTATACCGTAGGGAAGTTAATTTTTTTCTCTAAGCGGCTACTCTAACATACTTCAAAATTAGGGATTCTTTATATATTTAATCGTGATTTTAATAAAGCTCTGCTTATTGACTTCCGAGTGTCGGCCGAATTCTAGTGCTGGTAGTTCAGCCAGTTTCCGTCAGATGCCGCAGCATCACAAAGCCTTGTCCTTGAAGAAGGATGATGACAGATTAGCTCTTACCCATGCAGGGATGTGGTGAATGAGATCTTCAGCTGCTATCAGTTGCTTCCTCACCCTTGCTTCGTAACAAGCGGCAGTGGACACGTTGACAATACTTCTTTACTCGCTAGTTGTGGTATGACCTTTCAATAGCACGTTATATTTGTTACCGAGTGCAATGGAATGGCAAAATGTTTGATTTGTAATAAGACATCAAACTTTATTAAAAATTTTTACACTGGGCGAGTTGGCCGTGCGGCTGTGAGCTTGCATCCGGGAGATAGTGGGTTCGAACCCCACTGTCGGCAGCCCTGAAGATGGTTTTACGTGGTTTCCCATTTTCACACCAGGCAAATGCTGTGGCTATACCTTAATTAAGGCCGCGCCTGCTTCCTTCCAACTCCTAGGCCTTTCCTATCTCATCGTCGCCATAAGACCTGTGTCCGTGCGACATAAAAATACTAGCAAAAAATATTAACATTCATCGACATTATTCCTAGAAACACGCCGAAGAATATGACAAATATGTTGGTGAAGAACACCATGAAATTGCGAATGAACTTAAAACAGCTGCCTTATCTGAGGTAGATGTTACCTAACTTTAATGAATTGTCTTTGTTATATTAGTTACGCAATGATGCTTACTATTCAAAATAAGACAATTAACTTATTTTTATTGTAAATTGTAGGTCGGAGGTGAATCGTCAATTCGAATAAGCTACAACATATCTTACTAAAAGAATGGCTAAATGGCGTAACGTTACAGAAAGAGATGCAGTAATGGTTGAGAATCCGCATACTGAATAGTAGTTGGTAGTAGAATAAGAATAAATTGCTATAAATATACGTTGTTCCTCTTTCAGTTGTAGCCTATTACAATATGGGCAGTGGCGGTTCTAGATACTTAAAAACCGAGCTGGATAGCTGCAGTCCGGCCAGTATTCAGTACTCGGGAAATAGTAGGTTCGAACCCCACTGTCGGCAGCCCTGAAGATGGTTTTCCGTGGTTTCCTATTTTCACACCAGGCAAATGCCGGTGCTGTACCTTAATTAAGGCCATGGCCGCTTCCTTCCCTCTCCCATCGTTGCCATAAGACCTATCTGTGTCGGTGCGACGTAAAGCAACTAGCAAAAAAAGAAAAATTAAATGGGGGAGGGGGCTGTTTGGAATTGAAAGTCTTGGTAACGGAATTCAAAAGAAAAGTAACAATGTTTATGAAAATACAATGGGCAACATTAGCACAACCATTAACATGTTTACTTCGAATACGTTATATCTGTAAATTATCAATTTCTTTATTAATCAAGGAATTTTAAAATAATTAGTTCACTAAAACTGAGCCCCCAGCACCGCCAGGGCTAGAATCGCCACTGGATATGGGTTTAAATCTACGTTTCTTACTAGTGTGCACGGAAACTCACCGCTGCACTGCTTCCCTTGCTCTCGATACGAGGCTTGCAGGCGGACCTCCCCTGTTTCTGCATTACAACCCTCCTTGAGGCTCCGTGCATGTGTCACTGTTTGTACTGTAATACCCATTACAGCTGGGACAGATAGAATGCAACCATTTCGGGAACACAACCGTTGTTGAACGAAACAATTACAAGAATATAACCGTTTTTCAGTTGCAGTGCGGTGGTGGTGATTATTGTTTGGTTTTTTGCTAGGGGCTTTACGTTGTGATTATTGTTTTAAGAGGAAGTACAACTAGGCAACCATCCGCTATATAACTCTAATCAGAGAGAAAAAATGGAAGGGACCCGACACTTCGAAAAATGAAGTTATCGGCCTAGGAAAGACAAGGGCCACGAAGGGCGTGAAAATGAAAGACTCCATAGGCCTCCTTACGTAATACCGTCGGGGTCGGAAAAGAACAAGAGTTGACTAAATGTGGTCGGATAGGATAGATGAGAGAAGAGAATATCGTCTACTGCAGCTGGTTATTCAAGGGAAGATACAAGGCAAAAGATGACCAGGAAGAAGGCGCATTCCCTGGATTGATAATTTGAAAACTTGGTTCAACTGTTCCACTACTGAGCAACATCCAAAGCAAGAATCTCTATGATGGTAGCCAATCTTCTGAAAGGAGATGAACCGAGCTCGATAGCTGCAGTCGCTTAAGTGCGGCCAGTATCCAGTATTCGGGAGATAGTAGGTTCGATCCCCACTGTCACCCCCTGTGGGTCGGGGTGGTAGAACAACACCCACGGTATCCCCTGCCTCTCGTAAGAGGCGACTAATAGGGGGCCCAGTGGCTCTGTACTTTGGAGCGTGGGCTGGCGACCACGGGGCCCTTAGCTGAGTCCTGGCATTGCTTCCACTTACTTGTGCCAGGCTCCTCACATTCATCTATCCTATCCGACCTCCCTTGGTCTACTCTTGTTCTCTTCCGACCCCGACGCTACTAGGTATGCGAGGGCTAGGGAGTCCTTCATTTTTCGCGCCCTTCGTGGCCCTTGTCTTCCTTTGACCGATATCTTCATTTTTCGAAGTGTCGGATCCCTTCAATTTTTTTCTCTCTGATTAGTGTTAATAGAGGATGGTTGCCTAGTTGTACTTCCTCTTAAAACAATAATCACCACCACCCCACTGTCGACGGCCCTGAAAATGGTTTTCCGTGGTTTCCCATTTCACACCAGGCAAATGCTGGGGCTGTACCTTAATTGAATCGATTATTTCAGAAACCAGTCAAGCGCCAAGTCTGTTATTTTTGGGAAAATGAAAACTGTCTAACATCAGACAAAATGTTATGGTAGGGGTTTTAATATTTTAGCACAAAAGTATTATATCTCTTAATAATTTCTATCTAAGGAAAAATATTTTGTGCTTATTAACTTTGCTATAAAAAACTGGAAAATATTTCCACTTAACTGGTTTCTGAAATAAACGAGTGTTGCAAACAATATTTTTATGGAATAATTCTTGAGTTTTGAAGGGATTTTGTCATAAACCCCATATTTGTTTAAAAAAAAGAACATATTTTAATAGGTTTAGACTGTATTGCTGATACAAAAGGATGAAATCAGCAATGCCTGCTCATCATGACAAGAGATAATCAGTCCTCATAAACTCCACAGCACATTCTGTCTCTGTATTAGGCCATTGTAAAATGTTGTCATAAAAGTGTTCATATTCCATCAGGTAAGGTTTTAAGGCATTTAATTCACGTATCGTCTTGATGGGCACCTAAAACAAACAGTAACAAAGAATAATGTAGGGCTCAGACCAGGTACTTCCTTGTCTGAGTAAGAAATGTAACCTTCTCCTTTTACCCTTGCATTCCGAATAATATTACGCGTGTGAGTTTGTTTGTCTACCACTCCTCGTTTCCTTTTTAGATACAGATTCGTCTTCTGAATTTTTTTTTTTTTGCTAGTGGCTTTGGGGCTGTAACTTAATTAAGGCCACGGCCGCTTCCTTCCCACTCCTAGCCCTTTCCTGTCCCATCGTAGCCATAAGACCTATCTGTGTCGGTGCGACGTAAAGCAACTAGCAAAAGAAAAAAAGATGACACTTGATGAAGAGGGATATATCAAAGTGAGGAGCCCGGCACAAGTAAGTGGAAATAAAGCTAGGACTCAGCTAAGGGCTCCGTGGTCGCCAACCCAGACTCCCAAGTTCAGAGCTCAGGGGGCCCGCTTTAGTCGCCTCTTATGACAGGCAGGTGATACTGTGGGTGTTATTTTACTACCCCCACCTACAGAGGAAGTTGCAGTGGCCCTCAGCTGTGGCGTTCTTTACCAGCACCGTTTCAGAGTTTCATAACGGGTAGGTAAACAAAACCGTCGTTTACAGTCCTTGTATTTCTTGGAAATGGGGTTTTCCAACGTAACTAGAATAACTCACAGGTCAAACAGGTCATTCCGGTGAGCAGCGTTGCTATTGGCTAAAGCGCCTGACGTCACCGAAAGCGAGAATGAAGTGGTATTCTTGTGAGCTTAGTAGTTACTCTAATTACACTCCACTCAAGTCATGAAATACAGAACTAATGGATATTTAGATGCTGTAACATTTATTATTTAAAACTTATACGAAAACATATGACTTCTAATCCGTCTTTTTAAAGACAAAGAGACTCTCACAACGGCTCGAAGGTTGGAACGCAGGCCTTCTGCCCCTTGGCAGGTTCGATCCTGGCTCAGTGCGGTGGTATTGGAAGGTCGACACGTTACAGAACTCTTGCGGGACAACATTCCGCCACCTCTGCATCTCCAAAAACAAGTTATTTTAACGAATTCAAATTTTAACACAATATGCGATGGGATCTTTTATACATTGTTTATATATTTCAGAACTGTTTGTTTCCAAGGGAAAAAACTGTTATAAATTTGTAAGGCTTTTTTTTTACTCAGGGTTGTTGGAAAATTCCATTCTTGGTCGCGTTACAATCTTTATCGTATGTCCAAAGTATCACTGTGTGACTAAAGAATGCGTAAATGAATTCTTCTGTTATATCAGTTTGTATTTTCATTGAATAGAATTATATTATGTATTACTTACTGGCCGGTACAGGGAAAGACATGAGGCAGGGACGGGGTTGATGCACTACTTCATTTCAACATCGGAAACAGTGTCCGGCGTGCTGGCCATTGGTCACAAGGGTCCCGGGTTCGATTCCCGGCAGGGTCGGGAATTTTAACCATAATTGGTCAATTTCGCTGCCATGGGGGCTGGGTGTATGTGTCGTCTCCATCATCATTTCATCCTCATCATGACGCGCAGGTCGTCGCCTACGGAAGTTAAATCAAAAGACCAGCATCTGGCGAGCCAAACTTTTCTTCGGACCCTCCCGGCACTAAAAGCCATACACCATTTCATTTATTTTTGTCGGAAACAGTACCTTATTTTGACTGCTTTGCTCAGCACTAACCTATGATCAATAATTTCCTGGTATGTTTCGCATTCCGTACAAATGTCAACACCATCAGTTCCGTGCAAGTACTGTATCACAACTTCCTGGTGACAGACTATGTGACGCTGGAGGGTGAGAGGGGAATCGCTCGTTTGGCCTTGGCCTTTCTTACTGCCATCTATGCACCTGCGATGTAGCTATCAGTGGAGTTAGTTGTCGACATCAACGAGACTAGTGGCGATATTTTGAGATAAAAGATGGATCTTGAGCTGACTACGGCCGCCTCTTAATGGTACTTATAATAAGCTATCTGCTCTGGAGTAGCAGGGCTCTGATACAGTGTCTTCAGCAAAGAGACAACTGCATAAACAGCATCACCAAGTAGCAGAGCATTTGCTGTGTTCTCTCTTATTACTCTGCACACATGGGAATTTCTCCAAATGCAGGAATCATGTACAGATCCAAGCCAAGAAACATCTATGCTTGTAAAGGCTTCCTTTGCATTACATGTGACTTGGACTTTAATGCTGGCAACTCCTTTTCTATTAATATATTTGTCTTTGAATCTACTAAGCTGTTTTTATTAACACATTATTATAATTGAGAGCTCCAATTTTGCAAGGAATCTGTACCTTTCTTACCATTTGGCTTTTGTGATTTCAAGGGCATCGTCAGAAACAGGAAATTGTATTAAAATGTCTGCCTTTGTTAAGATGGCATTCATTACCTCTGTGTACATTAGAGATACAGTGCTCTGATCTACTCCTACTGTTCTCCTACTTAACCCTGAAATCCTGGAATACGCACACAATGAAAGAAGATTCACATTTTCTCTTCTCTGCACAAAGCTCACCCTCTTCTTTCGTTGGAGTCCCCCAAGAAGTGCTGTGTTAATCACCGAACATTCTGCTGCTGAAACCTATAAAGCTCTTTATAGTTAACCACACATGACTCTCTACAGATTGTATAAACCTTTCTGCCCTCTACCGCAAACATATACTCCGCCATTTCACAGTTTTGCTGTATACTCCTCCATCTTGAGTGACCTACTGAGATAACTCCAAAATTGATAAGTATTTACCCCATCAGGTAAATGGGTAATGGTGTTTATGGCTGGTTTTCTTCTGCACAGGACTCCATTGAACTATTCAATTGGGTCCCTTGAGGTCCAGATTTCAACCCCTTGAACATGTGTGGACAAAAAAAGAAAAATGTATATTTTATTCATACCAGTATTGAGAAAATGCTCTTCGACTGAAGAGGAAGTGAGCAATTATTCAAGGAGGAGAATTTCCTCTCAAAGTAAGCACCTACTACTGGGTTTTATTCATACCAGTGTGTGTAACTGCTCTGAAACTCTGAGCAAAGAGTAATTACCAGTACTCACTTTTATTCATATGCCCCAGGGTGTTGGTTGCTCTCACTCTACCTTCTTCCTTCTCTCTCTTCATCATGACATGCACTTGTATACAACACTACAAAATTATCAGCATATGGCATGCTCCCACGTAGTGCAGTAGGTAAACTGTAGGCTGCAAAATTCGTGTCTACCATAACAGCTAAGTTTGAATCTCGGCGTGAACAACTTCTTTGTTCCTGTTTCAATACACTGTAATGATCTCGGGCAGTGAATATACCAAGTTCAGCCAAGCCAATTTCGATGCTAAATGTTTCACTCCATTCTGATATGGCATATTATTCACATGTGCCAAGAGAATGAGTGCTGGTTCTTGTTCAACACAGCAGTTTTAACATTCGTGAGACAATGAATTGGTGTGGTGTTTCACTTAGGGCGCTGCTCAGAGCTGGGAACGGAGCAGTTGCTCCTGTGATTGCAATCGGTAGTGCGAGTGCAGCGCTCCCTCCGGTATTCTTTGGTAGTAAACTGTTGCTTGGAAACCAATCGCTGGTTCGGTCGGCGAGCGGAGGATGGAGGAACAGTATTGAATGCGTGCTTCCTTGCCGTTCCATCCGTGGTGCGCAACGGATGTGGTAGCGACATGGTAAATACTGCTTTATACGTATGACGAAGGCGAATATATGAAATACATACATTCTCATTTATCGTTCGTGTTTCATTTGTCGATTACTTTTGTAACAATTTGCTTTACGTCATGCCGTATTATGGCGACGATGTGATAGGAACGATTAAGGAGGGCAATTTCTAGACGTGAAAATGGAAAACGACGTAAAACCATCTTCAGGGCTGCCGACAGTGGGGTCCGAACCCAATTTCAACCGGGAGATAGTGGGTTCGAATCCCACTGTCGGCAGCCCTGAAGTTGGTTTTCCGTGCTTTCCCATTTTCACACCAGGCATATGCTGGGGATGTACCTTAGTTAAGGCCACGGGCGCTTCCTTCCCATTCCCAGACCTTCCCTATCCCATCGTCGCCATAAGACCTATCTGTGTCGGTGCGACGTAAAACAAAACAGAAAAGTATCCCCGACCGAAAGTCTCACGCTCCAGGACACTGTCCTTGAGGCGGTATAGGTGGAATCCTCTCTGCGAACGAGGGAACACCCAACCCTGGAGGGTAAATTGATAGAAAGATTATTATTATTATTATTATTATTGTACTCCCATATCCACTTCTGTGGTTTTCTGCGACGTTAAGGTGCCGGTATTTTGTCCCACAGGAGTTCTTTCATGTGCCGGTACACCTGCCGACATGCGACTCTCGTATGTCAGCATCTTCAAGTACCGCCGAGCAAAGTCGGAATTGAAACCGCAGACTTGAGCTCAGAACGCCAGAGCTCTACCGTCTGAACCACTCAGCCCGGTACAGCATATAACCAATACCAATCAGTTCGTACTCTTCATTAAAAAATGAAATGGCGTATGGCTTTTAGTGCCGGGAGTGTCCGAGGACAAGTTCGGCTCACCAGATGCAGGTCTTTTGATTTGACACCCTTGGGCGACCTAGCGTCATGATGAGGATGAAATGAGTATGAAGACGACACATACAGCCAGCTCCAGTACCAGCGAAATTAACCAATTAAAATTAAAATTCCCGATCCTGCCGGGAATCGAACCTGGGACCCTTGGGACCAAAGGCCAGCACGATAACCATTTAGTCATGGAGCCGGACGTACTCTTCCGTCATAAATGAGTTACACGTATAACACAATGTAAGAGCATCGTATATAATACATGTTTACATGCACTGGAATATACTTATTGCTTAAACTGTTTTACTATTAATAATATTGTAAATGCATTTGCAATGGTATTATATGTGCCAATATTCAATCTACAGTATTCTATCCACCTGCACCTACTGCGAACTGAATGTCAGCAGATCAAAATCTGTTGTTCATAGCGTAACAAATAATGCGGCTATCTTGAAACGACTACAGCATTTGAATGACAAACGTGGGGGAACACATGCATCTGTGGAATTAGTAATGCAATTTAAATTGTAATTCCTCCTAAGATCACCGTTACAACATTGCCCACATTAAAACATTTGAATTTTCCGCCCGTGAATTCAATCGGAGGACTACCGGAGGTCTCCGGAGGACGAGCGAAAACAACTGCTCCGCTCCGCTCCTACCGTTCCCAGCTCTACCATATGTGTTTGACATGTGGATCGTGAATGGTAGTGGGCGTTATGTCTCAATCAACGGGATTCCAGTTATGCCAACAAAACGATATGGGATTATATAGGATTATCACCAGAAGTTAGATTTGTTCAAGGTAACAATCCAATTTCAAATCATGATTTAATTATAAATTATGTTTTGGTATTTATAAGTCATCAAAATATTAAAAAATAATGTCTATCATTCGAATTGTTCAAAGACGTTTAGTACAATTTCATGTTTGTGGGATGGGAAGCCTACTAACACCCACTAGTTGCTTTGTGATCGTGATCAGATTATGATCAGAGTCCTCACAGTCGGTAGATAAGTGATTGGATTTGATAGAAGGTATGTTATAGTGAGTGGTAGTTTTCAGTTTTAAGAAACTCCGTAAAAACAATGGATAAGTGAATTCGTGACTTACGGAATAATACTCGATCTTCCCTTGGTTGCTGTAAGCCGTCGTTTTTAATGTCAAGGTTTAAGTGAACATGTTTTTGAGGAGTGACTCATCTTAGAGAGCTGTCAAGTTGAAGATGTAATCCCCTCTGATAAAATTCAATCTATGCTTCGTGTTCTGAATTGCAAGGGCTGCTATTGTCACATTTGTTCACAACACGTTCGAATTCGAAGGTTTTGGAGTGCAGTACTAGTTATTTCAGGAGTGTCTTTAAATCACTTGAGGGCTAAGTTACTCTGTTGTAGTTTGTATGATCTAAAATGTGTGATAAGGAAAGTTTAATGATGTTCTTCTCCTATTTTCAGAAGAATATGACGTAAGATTGTGAGATCATTCCTTGAAAATTCATAAACATGGACTCAGAAACACATGAAACAAGTCAAAGAAATTCCCAAGATGTTGATTGGGGACGTTTTGGACTTGGAAATTCTCCCCATATGAGGGCTAATGGTGATGCTGGTACTGGCAATTGGAGGTCAAATTCAAAAGACTTCGGCTCACATTATCATTATGGCCCTGGAGGTCATCAACCATCTGATGTAACTGAAATTTTTGCTGATGAACAGGTAGGATTTGAATTTTATGGTTATGTTTAATGTTATTCCCCTGTTCTCTTTTTTCTGTTTGTTTTGTGTTCACTTTCTGTTGTGCCTGACATTCATATCTAAGCTAGTTTTGAAAATTCTGTTTTAGTTTCTCCATCCCACGAACCTGCTACGCTGGCACGTCCCAGGTGGTGGATAGGGGGGTCCTAACCGGCTTGCCGGCGGACTTGAGGGAAATAAAATACCTCCCGCGGACCAAACACACACCCCCTGTGGGTGGGGGGAGGCAGAGGAATTCACCCACAATATCCCCTGCCTGTCGTAAGAGGTGACTAAAAGGGGCAACCAAGGGATGATCCAATTAGAACCATGAAACTACTTATAATCAGCCTAGTACCATCATGCAGGGAACACAATGGGTTGCATTTACTTGCACGTAGTACCACTATGTTAGGTATACAATAGGTTTGTGATTAGTAGCGACAGTGTGTGAATCAGGATGTGGGTCCTACAGTACCTGTGATTCGTACCCCTATATGAACAACACCATGGGATTAGCGACACCATGGTTCTGCCTTACCTATGCTCAGTTCCCACTATGTGAGGAATTCCGCGGGATAGTACGAGTACCTGTGGTTAGGCCACTTATGTGAGGAACACCATAGGTTTGCGTTGCCTGCAAATAGCGCCACAATGTGCGAAACACCCTAGGTCTGTGTTACATGTGTGCATTACACTACCTGTGAATAGTACCATAATGTGTGGAATACTGTGAGTCTCCGCTACTTTGATTAGTACCGCAAAATTACACATAGCATGGTTCTACTTTCCTAGCGATAAATACCATTATGAGGGGCTGATGACCTGGATTTTGGACCCGTTTCGACTGTAAGCATAATTGATTCAGCATCGTGCTATAGAAACAGTCCCTTGGTCAGTAATACTATTGTTTTTTGCCAGCTTCTGTGCATGTAAAGCACTGTAGGTCGGATCCACTGATCATTTTAAATTCATATCCGTTCATCCTTTCATTCTTTGTCCTCATGCTTTGAATTCTGGTCAGTGGAGGATTTTGGACTTTTAAGCTGTCATTTCATTTTGTCTCATTTCGTACCATTAGGGGCCGATGATCTCGATTAGGCCCCTTTAAACAACAAAAATCAATCAATCAATCAGTTTCTCCATCATAATGTAGTAATGACTGTCAGATAATTTCGTGCATTGAACAGATTTACCGACCCACTAAGACTGGGTATTATACAACGTATAATTGAGAATTCGTACTTGAATGTTACAGATCTTGCGGGGTGATATTTTCTCTCATTGAAACCCTTATTCTTGTCATCATTAAGTTAATGAAATAATCTAACTCTTATAATGTCTAAATAAAGCCCTTTTCTATTGATTTAATACTGGTGAATTAGATTGATTTTGAAGGACTGGAATGCGATGCTTTCAACCTTGAGCAATTCAACTGAGAAAAGAAGTGGGTTCAAATACAGTAATAAGGTAATTGTGCAGCAGCATTGACTTAAATCTCTCTCTCTCTTTTTTTTCTAATCGTCTTTGCATATCTGAATGCTTAAATTGGATTTTTGTATACACAAACTGAACTCAGGATGCTTTCTTTGTCAGTTTGAGGTATATTTCAGGAGAAAAACTGCAAGGTTACATGTAGAGCGTATTGGGTCAGACAGACTACATGAAACAAGTTCTTGAGGATAGCAAAAGGAATTTATAATACCTATTTTCAAGATATAAATTGGGAGATGACCAGTGAGGTACTCTCTCATGTTGACTTGTTGAAGTAGGCCTATGGGTATGTACAAATGCCCATCAGCATAAAGTAGGCCCTACACATTTTATCCTATAAATCTTATCTCGTATAACATGTTGGAGAGAGAGATGTGATTACTGCCTATTCAAGGGACCCACCAAACTGCCAAGATAAACATTTATTGTCATGGTAAAATATCAAATTGTGCAACATTTTCCATATGTCCTGAGTGAAGAGCCACTGCCACTGGTTGAACTTTGTTAAATTTTCCATCACTCCCAGAATTCAACTATTGTACGCGCACTTTTTAGTGATAGATTTTTGTACCGCCGCCTCTGTGGTGTAGCGTGATTAGCTGCCACCCCCGGAGGTCCGGGTTCGATTCCCGGCTCTGCCACGAAATTTGAAAAGTGGTACGAGGGCTGGAACGGGGTCCACTCAGCCTCGGGAGGTCAACTGAGTAGAGGTGGGTTCGATTCCCACCTCAGCCATCCTCGAAGTGGTTTTCCTTGGTTTCCCACTTCACCTCCAGGCGAATGCCGGGATGGTACCTAACTTAAGGCCACGGCCGCTTCCTTCCCTCATCCTTGCCTATCCCTTCCAATCTTCCCATCCCCCTACAAGGCCCCTGTTCACCATAGCAGGTGAGGCCGGCTGGGCGAAGTACTGGTCATACTCCCCAGTTGTATCCCCCGACCAAGAGTCTGAAGCTCCAGGACACTGCCCTTGAGGCGGTAGAGGTGGGATCCCTCGCTGAGTCCGAGGGAAAAGCCGAACCTGGAGGGTAAACAGATGATGATGATGATGATGATTTTTGTACTCGGTTGAGGAGTAAGAAGGGAGTACTGCCGGTTCCGGTAATACTGCCAACTGAATGGAAATAAAATCTGAATTGAATAGATAATATGATCGATTGATATGAATTTTCTAAACCTTTATTATCTTACGCCAACAACTGTGTCACACACACAATGTATAATACTATATAACATTTCCCGATGCGAAACGTGTTCCTAGCATGAATTCTATAGTTTGGCTTTGCTGTGTAGACAATAACAGTACGAGGACTTAAAGTGTACGCCAGATGTCGCACAGCGATGATAAGCGATTCTTAGTTTGTGTTTCAAAGGTTGCCAATACGAATCTACACTAGGGTGTAAATCTATCGCTAAAAAGTGCGCAGATAATATATAGATTTCATTACCAACTATTGAACAGTCAATCAATCAATTAATCAGTCAGTCAATCAATCAATGATCTGCATTTAGGGCTGTTGCCCAGGTGGCAGATTCTCTGTCGTTTACCTAGCCTTTTCTTAAATATTTTCAAAGAACTTGGAAATTTATCAAACATTTCACACAATAAATTATTCCAGTCCCTTACTCTTCATCCTATAAATATTTGACCCTTTTCATCCTTTTGAATTGCAACTTTATCGTCATATTATGATCTTTCCTGCTTTTAAAAGCTCCACTGAAACTTATTTGTCTACTAATGTCACTACGCCATCTCTCCACTGACAGCTCGGAACATAACCGATTTTATTAAATTCTGTTTACCCATTGTCTCATGATTTGGCACTGATATGGACTTGGCAACAAAAATCAAAATTTATGAATAGATATCTCTCGTCACAGCCGGTATGGTAAAAATGTATAAGACATAAATGATCGGAAAGTTAATATTATATAACTTTATTTATGAAGTGTTTATCGATAGAACCACTAATAACATAAATATTTGAGAATTATATTTTAGGCCTTCCCCTAAACTACCATTTCACTCAGCGTGAATACAATTTTTTATGGCCTAGATTGTAGCGACTTATTCCCCGACTTTACATACCAATTTTCATTCAATTCTTTCTGCCGTTTTCTCGTGACGGAAATTATAGAAAATTAAAAAGTGCATTTCCTTGTTACTGTAGACATGACCAATGCAGAAATACCATTCTTTTTATATTCTGAACAGTGTACAGAGAAAAGTGTTATTTTATATGTATAGATCGTACTGATAAGACTAGATGATCTCTATAGAGAAACTGAAGTGATAGATGGTATTAGTGATCATGAAGCTGTCTTTGTCACAGTTAAAAATAAATGTGATTGAATGCTGTAAAAGTAATACTTATTAGGCAATACAATATGGTTTATAAGAGATAGGCTACATAGCAAAAGTTTAAAAAAACAATTATAATCCATGGATAATCAAAATGTTAACAGCATATGGGATGGGTTTAAAGCAATTGTTGAGGAGTGTGAAAACATGTGTGCACCTTTTAAAAGTGGTAAGGAATGGTAAGAAACCATTATACAGGGTGTCTCAAACCTTTCAGGTCAAATTGAAACAGGCAATAATGGGTCCAGAACCAGTTATGTTGAGATAGGGAACTAATGGCCGGAAATACGTATTTATTATGTTATGGACATACACAGCATGCACCACATAACAACAACGTAGCTCTTAGTAATTGTTCAAAGTGACAACCGCCAGTCTCAATGCATACATGGCAACGGTGTATGAAGTTCCGCTACACTCTGTCAAAGATCTCTGGTGTCTGTTGTACCAGAAGACAGGCAGCTTGGACTCTAGCAAGGAGGTATTTATCCATTTCTATGGGGTTTTCATACACAAACGACTTGACGTAACCCGAGAGGAAAAGTCCAGAGGTGTGAGATCCGGCGATTGCGCTGGCCACGGGACAGGACCTTCCCTTCCAATTCAACAGTGAAGGTATGTGTTGTTCAGGTGCTTGCGGACATTAACGTCAAAGTGGGCTGGTGTACTGTCATGTTGAAACCACATCCTTTCGTGGACAACAAGGGGTAGAGTGTCCAGGAACAGAGGCAGCACATCTCACAGGAACACCAGGTAATGTGAACCAGTCAAACAGGGAGGCAGCAAATAAGGTCCTATAAGGTGATCTTGGACAATGCCTGCCTATACGTTGACAGAATTGTTGTTGATGGCCACCGATGTGGGTGGCATGGGGATTGTCCTCACTTCAGAAATGGCTGTTGCAGTTGTTGAAAACACCATCATGGGTGAATGAGGCTTCAGCCGTGAACAATAAAAACTGTACAAAGTTCGGATCTACAGCACTGCGGTGGATAATCCTTCGACAGAAGTGAACACGGTGCTCATTATCCGTTGTTCCCAGTGCCTGCACACGTTCTTTATTATAGGGGTGTAATACCTGTTCAGCCAGTACTCTCTACAATGTATTCTTCAAAATGTGCATTTCACAGGTAAGTTGATGGGTGCTTATTGCTGGGTGTTCAGCCATACGATTCAACACCATCTCCTCAAAGTCTGGTGTTCGGACATGTCTTTGCTAGGAACCTTGGCTGGCTCTTTGTGGCATAAGTTGGTATCCCTGGATATAAACTTCTTCCAATTAGGATGACGCCCATTGGGAAAGCTTTCTCTGTACATTTGTGCCGCTTTACGGGCACTACATCCTGCCGCAACGTACATTAAATGCACGTCTGCCTACTCACGTAACGAGTAGCATTCCATTTTTTACTACATGTCATGCATTTGCATTGTACACAGTAACACATCTCACCCTGGACACATCAGAAACTGCCTGATGCAATGGAAGACTGACACCAGGGATAGTGGAATGCGTGCAGTACAGGTTAATGCGCCAGTGCGATGCATACGATTTGTCACATGGCACACGTGCTATGAGCTAAATTGTGTACAGTATAAGTGTTTGGTGGTCAGGGATGTATGCTGTGTTTATCACCCGCTCGCTGCTTGTTCCAGTGTACAACAGACAACCGAGATCTTTGCAAGAAAGCGGCAGAACTGCTTGCGCCATTGCAACACATGCATTGAGACTGGCGGTCGTCACTTTGAACAGTTACTATGAGCTGCATTGTTGTTATGCAGTGTACGCTGTATATATCCATCTATATATATAAAATAAAAGTTTTGTCTGTACATTGCTCAGAATTTGTAAAGAATGGTATTTCTGTATTGATCATGTCCCCAGTAACAAGAAAATGCATTTTCTACTTTTCTGTAATTTCTGTCTGTCTGTCTGTATGTATGTATGTATATGCATCACGAGAAAACGGCTAAAGAGAATTGAATGAAAATCGGTATGTTAAGTTGGGTGATGAGCCACTACAATCTAGGCTATACATTATTTTATTCACGCTGAGTGAAATAGTAGTTTAGGGGAAGGCCTGAAATTTAATTCTCAAATATTTATGTTATTAGTGGTCGTGTCATAATGGAAATCGGTAGACAAAGACGAGAAATAAGTCGCTACAATATAGGCTATTCATAATTGTATTTACACTGAGAAAAATGTAGTTTAGGGGAAGGCCTAAAGTTTAATTCTCAAATATTTATTATATTAGTGGTAGTATCTTCACGAAAATTGGTATGCATAGTTGGGGAATAAGTCGCTATAATCTAGATCATCAATAATTTTATTCACACTGAGTGAAATGGTAGTTTAGGGGAAGGCCTGAAATTTAATTCTCAAAAAAGTTATTTATGTTATCAATGGTCGTATCGATAAATACCATATAACTAGCATAACTTTAGTTATGTCGTAAGTTATTAGTAGTTATGTAAGAAGTTATTAAATTTCCGATCACTTATGTCTTATACATTGTTACCGTACCACATATAATTGCAGAGATATTCATTAATTTGGATTTTTGGTACTAAGTCCATATCAGCGCTGAGTCACGAGAAAATGGGTAAACAGAATTTAGTGAAAATCATTATGTAAAGTGTGAGAATAAGGAACTACAGTCTATGATATAAATAATTTTGTAAGACGCCCTAATATCACAGAGTCGAAAGAAAACTAATGTGAAGGCCTGCGATATAGAAAGCTCATAAACTTTATCAACAATAACATTACATTGGCCATTGTTTGTTGTGATGTGCTTTTTGTCGTCTTTTTCCACTCATCCCTGATAGATAGGATTACTGCAGCATACCGAGGTTTTTTAATTTGCTTTACGTCGCACCGACACAGGTAGGTCTTATGGCGACGATGGGATAGGAAAGGAATAGGGGTGTGAAGGAAGCAGCCTTGGCTTTAATTAAGGTACACACCGAGCTCGATAGCTGCAGTCGCTTAAGTGCGGCCAGTATCCAGTATTCGGGAGATAGTAGGTTCAAACCCCACTGTCGGTAGCCCTGAAAATGGTTTTCCGTGGTTTCCCATTTTCACACCAGGCAAATGCTGGGGATGTACCTTAATTAAGGCCACGGCCGCTTCCTTCCCACTCCTAGCCCTTCCCTGTCCCACCGTCGCCATAAGACCTATCTGAGTCGGTGCGACGTAAAGCAACTAGAAAAAAAAAAAAAAAAATTAAGGTACAGCCTGGTGTGACTGGTGTGACGGAATACCATCTTCAGGGATGCCGGCAGTGGGGTTCGAACCCACTATCTCCCGGAAGCAAGCTCACAGCTGCGCGCCCCTAACCACACAGCCAACTCGCCAGGTCGTACCGAGTGTAACAGCCTGCCTGCATATCGGCGGGAAGTAGCTGGGGAGTTAGATAACTTTCTTCTTTAGCATGCCATTCCTCTGTTTCATACATTTTCTGATAATACTGGTACGTAACACACTGGTTCATCATAGCATTCGAGCTATTCAATCCCTACTTTGAGGCACTGATTGGAATGAGTAGTGTACATGTTTAACGGAATAATGACAGAGGAGTGTTCACGGCAGTCTGCGACCTGGTTATTCCAGCTCTGGAACTTTGGACTGTTAGATCGGCAGCGTAGTAGGGCATACTGTTCGCTGAAAGTGAGAAAGTGTGCGGTTTTTTATTTGATCAAGTATTTTGTATGATAACATTGCTTTCAATCGCTACATTCCTACTGACGTTTTTGTATTGACCTATGTTGAATTCAGTTAGGAAAACCACCAAGACGGTCTTTCTGAGAATCCCGTGGCGAAGCATGGGTACATCAGCTAGTAACACAGTAAATATGCATTTCCAACCATTGGTTCCCTATCTTATATGATTGGTTCTGGACCTACTATCACCTGTTTCAATTTGACCCAAAAGTTTTGAGACACCCTGTGTTATAATAGGGAAATAAAGAGATTAAGAAGGAGGTGCAGATTAGAAAGAAATAAAGTTAGGAAATATTTCAGGAATAACGAGAGATTCAAGTTGATTACTAGGAAATTGCATTTAGCAAAAAAGTCAGCTAACATGATCGCAAACATAATTGGCCGCCATAAAAATTTTAGGGAGCAGTGGAAGGATGTGTACAGTATACAGTAAATTAGTGCTTGTTACACTGCCTTTATTACTCCTAATGGTCTTTATCAGTTTCAAAAAGATCCTTTTGGCCTAAATTTAGGTTTGCAAATTATGCAACGCTTTGTTGATTCACTTTTTTCTGATATAAAATATCAATATTTGTTTCCATTTATAGACAATATTCTTATTTATTCCCCTGATCTCATGATTTGTGGTTTGAAAAGTTTGAATGTGGACTGAGTGACCATCGTGGTTATAATTGTTCAATGCATTTAATAATGACAATAATAGGTGGATGAACTTTTATTAAGTTACGCAGTCGGATTCAAACTATTACTCTCCTCTCTTGTCCCCAGCTATCAAATTTATCCTTTCCCCAACCCTCCTTTTCACTTTGATGTTTTTAGCTCGATTGTTAGGCTTTTATAAAAAAAACACCTTGGAGGTGATGTATTTTATACATGGCCAATTATAATACTGTTATTGTAAATTCGTTCTTGAAAATTTTCTGTGTGTTTCCAAAAAATAATATGAGACGCGATAATGTATGCACAATTTTGAAAATTGTTATCTTGGGTAATTGTTCTTTTACTGTCCTTCCTGTTGTACTTCCACCTTCAAGGTGAATATTGTAACTCTTGTTCTCTTAAAAAGGAGAAAGTAGAAAAAGAAATGGACTTCGTCTATGTTTATCTCTAATATATCAGATCTTTTATATGTGTGTGTACTGCGTAAAGTCATTTATACTTATCTAATATAGTTGTTAATCCTCGTTATCAAATGTTGGTCACTTTTCTTTATTGTGTACCTACCACGGACTTATTTCTTTCCCTCCCAGTGTAGCTTCCTGTCGCTCTGCTCTTTTCTAATTTTTGCTTCCATAAGATGTTGGTGTGCTTATCTTTGTTAGAGGGATCAGAGGCGTATCATTACTATTGCTTTTGAAACAGCCAGTTTTCCATCTACGGTGATTATTATATACCATGTATGAAACGTAAATTAATTAAATGCCACAATGTAGTCAAAGCTACAACAATACATGCTAAATGTTCACCTAAATTACCAACAGACCATAAATAATTAATTTACCTGGTGTCATTTAAGCTGCTTTAAAAAAATCTGTTACTTTTTTTCTTTTCGCACTCTCCTACAACTTATTTTCTTCTTTATGTCCATTCTGAGCTTTCTAATTACAAGAAAGTCTGAAAAATCCATCGTCCTCTTGCTCCAAGAATTCCATTAACGTTTCAGCCGACTCCAGTGGGATCTGAAGCGGTATGCGATTGTTTGTGATGCACTCTTCTTCCCCATCCCCCCTCCCCTCACTTTCACTCGTCACTTCACATCTGACTGCCGAGTTCCCGTTCGCGCTTTTATTTACTATTTCGTCATCAGTTAAAATGTCTTCAGGATATCTTTGATCATCAATCCCTCATTTTCATCTTCATCAACGAACCCATGACAATTGTCGGCGAGCTCTTCAGCATCAACATACAATTTTCTCCACAATTGAGTGATGTTTAAGCGGTTACTAGAGCTCATTGATTTCTAAGCAAGATAAAGTGCTTCTTTAAGATTGAGTTTTTCCAGAACTCAACCATCAACGTTTCTTCGGAAAGTAAGAGGCCTAGCAATTCTCGCTTATAATGCGCCTTAAAGGTTGTGATGACGCCTTGGTCCATTGGCTAATGAAGTTACATTAGGTGGCAAATAGGAAACAAAAATGTTTCCATCCTCTGATTTCAACTCTGTATCAACAGGGTGAGAGGGTGCATTATCAAGAAAAAGGACGGCCTTTAATGGCAAGCCTTTGGATGCCCAGAAATCTCGAACCCGCGGAACAAACTTATTATGTAACAAAGTCCTGAATAAATTGTGTGTCATCCATGCAGATTTGTTATGATAATAATCTACTGGGAAATATTTCATCACCGTTCCTTTGAAAGAACGCAGATTTTTTGCTTTACCAACAACAGCTAATTTTAATTTATGGTCGCCACTAGCGTTCGCACTGCACAAGGTGGTAACGCACTCTTTACTAGATTTGTGAGCAGGAGCTGATTTCTCTTCAGCAGCTGCTAGTGTTTTACTGGGTAAGCACTTCCAAAAAAAGTCCAGTTTCATCGGTATTGTGCACTTGACTTTGAACGAAATTGTATCTCTCAATTATGCGCTTAAACTCATATCTCAAGTTTTCTGCTGCACTGCTATCACCACTTAGTTTTTCTCCTTCAATGTTTAATTCTCGAATGCCATGTCTGTCCTTAAATCTCTGTAGCCAACCATTGGATGCTGGTGAGGACCCTGGGAGCCCCATCTTTTAGTGAAAAATTTGTGCTTGCCTTGTTATCATAGGACCACTATTAAGTACACCTTCGCCTCTCTTTTGCTGAAACCACATGAATAACGCAGCATCCAGTTCTTTTAAAGATAATACTTTTGTTTTTCTTTTAGCGAGTCCATGCAAACTGTCAGAACTTGCTGCAAACTGCAACACTTTGTGTTTATTCTTCATTAGGTCCCGCACTATTGTCACACCCACACCGAACTCTGGTGCTAAATTTGAGACTAGTTCACCTTTCTTTAACCATTCGATTATATTAACTTTATTTTGTGTGGTTAAAACTACACGTTTTCTTTTTACTGCAGATTTCGATCTCAGCATTTCTCGGCTGTTAGAATGGAAAATAAATGTTCAACTTTATCAGTCTCTCTCACATTTCCTTACTTTGCACTACAGTACAGAATGTAGCCTACCTGTTTACTAATAGCGGTGGTTGGACTTGACGGGCCGCTAGGCTGGTTTCCGATTCCTGTGCATTGTGAGATACTTACAGTGTAGTAGCCTGTGGTGAAAATATTTAACCTTGATAGAGAACGATATGAAAGATCTACATATGGTACTTGAGATGTTACACGCTACCAGGTAAGTTTTAGGTATCATTCTGAAGTAGAATTGACAAGCAAACCATACTCTATGCTCCGTGGACTGGGAGAGGGCACATTACAGTACATTATTCGTCAACAATGGAATGGACAATAAAGTTTGTGATTGTTGAATTTGAATAGCATCCCTCTTCTTTTGTAACAGTTAAAAGTTAAATAATTTTACACAACATAAAATTATGTAGTAAAAATATGTATGAAGTCATGTCTCCAATGCCGACTGCCGGTCTGTGCGCGTGTACGTACAGTAGTTACTGTACATTATCATTGTGGACTCAGGAGTCACAGAGTCAATGTACAGTCGCTCGAAAACAGAATACTGTATCAAGATACCTTGACGTCGAGAGCCGGGCTGAGGGGCTCAGACAGTTGAGGCAATGGCCTTGTGACCCCAGCTTCGCAGGTTCGATCCTAGCTCAGTCTGGTGGTATTTGAAGGTGCAGAAATATGTCAGCCTCGTGTCGGTAAATTTACTGGCACGTAAAAGAACTCCTGCGAGACAAAATTTTGGCACCTCCGCGTCTCCGAAAACCGTCAAAGTGGTTAGTGGGACGTAAAACTAATAACATTATTATTATTATTATTATTATTATTGACATCAAGAGTATGCTCATTTAGTTTTGGAGCAACTGTACATTGCTTTTAAAAAATCAAGATTTTTTGGCGACAGATAATTCGCAGAACGGTTGATTGAGGGGCGGATAATCAAGGTTTTACTGTATATATTTTTCTCTAGTTGTAATTGTTCACCTACCATAACTTAGAAATCATTAACAATATAGAAAATTGTTTGCGTTTTCAGTAATGTTACCAAAGTTCTCAAAATCAAACTTGCAGTTGTTTTTCATGTTGTCAAAACCTGCTGAGATAATGGTATAAATGTTGAGTAGTCAACCCATAGGCTGGTCAGGTTCTCAATAGCTCTGCCATCACCTGTCATAGATGGCCTAGGCATCGAGGCATACAAGGGAAATGAGGAGCGAAGTAGTTTCCCGTTGATTTCCTCGCCAATCTAAAATTTGCTATTACACATAAATCTGCATAGTTCACTGAAACATATGCACCGACTGAGCCTATGAGAGACATTTTGATACCATTCATAATGGACTGGCTGCATAAGGAATGGCATTACTAGCATCACTCATACCTCAGTCACTTTCGTACTGTCAAAGCCAGGGGTGAGACTGAGACAGGTCAGTAAAAGTAATAAATTTGTTCTATTCCGTACTAGAAGACATAGTGCAGTGTAAACAGTAGGTCTCGCCAGCAATAGCTTGAGATAGTAGTACTACCGGACGAGTTGACATGCTGTTAGGGCCCCCCCAGTTGTGAGCTTGCATTAGGGAGATAGTGAGTTCGAACCCCACTGTTGGCAGCCCTGAAGATGATTTTCTGTGTTTTCCCATTTTCACACCAGGGAAATGCTGGGGCTGTACCTTAATTAAGGCCACGGCCGCCTTTCCTATCCCATCGTCGCTATAAGACCTATCTGTGTCGGTGCAACGTAAAGTAAATTGTGGATGATAATAGTATTAACTTTATTTTTCTAGACAGAACTACACTATTCTTTGTATATATTCTTCATTTACCAGCCGCGGCCACCCAGTTACATTGAATCACAAAATAGGCTGCCAAAAGTTATGCTACATATGAAACCTGAGGTGTTGAAATACAGATTTCTTTCATCTCTTGACTGATAGGTATTCGCTTTTCTGTGCCTGTGAATACACTATGATAACATTGTATGCTTTAACACGTCAAATATAGTATGAAGGTTGATAAAATATACATACATACATACATACATACATACATACATACATATACATACATACATACATACATTATCATTATAGACTGTTATGCCTTTCAGCGTTCAGTCTGCAAGCCTCTGAGAATTTACTAAACGTCGCCACAATCCTCGATTTGCAACTAGTGTTGTGGCCTCATTTAGTTCTATACCTCTTATCTTTAAATCGTTAGAAACAGAGTCTAACCATCGTCGTCTTGGTCTCCCTCTACTTCTCTTACCCTCCATAACAGAGTCCATTATTCTCCTAGGTAACCTATCCTCCTCCATTCGCCTCACATGACCCCACCACCGAAGCCGGTTTATGCGTACAGCTTCATCCATCGAGTTCATTCCTAAATTAGCCTTTATCTCCTCATTCCGAGTTCCCTCCTGCCATTGTTCCCACCTGTTTGTACCAGCAATCATTCTTGCTACTTTCATGTCTGTTACTTCTAACTTATGAATAAGATATCCTGAGTCCACCCAGCTTTCGCTCCCATAAAGCAAAGTTGGTCTGAAAACACACCGATGTAAAGATAGTTTCGTCTGGGAACTGACTTCCTTCTTACAGAATACTGCTGATCGCAACTGCGAGCTCACTGCATTAGCTTTACTACACCTTGATTCAATCTCACTTACTATATTACCATCCTGGGAAAACACACAACCTAAATACTTGAAATTATCGACCTGTTCTAGCTTTGTATCACCAATCTGACATTCAATTCTGTTGGATTTCTTACCTACTGACATCAATTTAGTCTTCGAGAGGCTAATTTTCATACCATACTCATTGCACCTATTTTCAAGTTCCAAGATGTTAGACTGCAGGCTCTCGGCACAGTCTGCCATTAAGACCAAGTCGTCGGCATAGGCCAGGCTGCTTACTACATTTCCACCTAACTGAATCCCTCCCTGCCATTTTATACCTTTCAGCAGATGATCCATGTAAACTACAAACAGCAAAGGTGAAAGATTACAGCCTTGTCTAACTCCTGTAAGTAGCCTGAACCAAGAACTCATTCTGCCATCAATTCTCACTGAAGCCCAATTGTCAGCATAAATGCCTTTGATTGATTTTAATAATCTACCTTTAATTCCATAGTCCCCCAGTATAGCGAACATCTTTTCCCTCGGTACCCTGTCATATGCTTTCTCTAGATCTACGAAACATAAACACAACTGCCTATTCCTCTCGTAGCATTTTTCAGTTACCTGGCGCATACTGAAAATCTGATCCTGACAGCCTCTCTGTGGTCTGAAACCACACTGGTTTTCATCCAACTTCCTCTCAACGACTGATCGCACCCTCCCTTCCAAGATGCCTGTGAATACTTTGCCTGGTATACTAATCAGTGAGATACCTCGATAGTTATTGCAATCCTTCCTGTTCCCTTGCTTATAGATAGGTGCAATTACTGCTTTTGTCCAATCTGAAGGTACCTTACCAACACTCCACGCTAATTTGACTACTCTATGAAGCCATTTCATCCCTGCCTTCCCACTATACTTCACCATTTCAGGTCTAATTTCATCTATTCCTGCTGCCTTATGACAATGGAGTTTATTTACTATCCTTTCCACTTCCTCAAGCATAATTTCACCAACATCATTTTCCTCCTCCCCATGAGCTTGACTGTTTGAACACCACCATGATGATTTCCTTTTACATTGAGAAGATGTTCAAAATATTCCCTCCACCTCTCCAGTGATTCCCTGGGATCTGTTATGAGTTCACCTGAATTACTCAAAACACTGTTCATTTCCTTTTTCCCTCCCTTCCTAAGATTCTTTATTACTGTCCAGAAAGGTTTCCCTGCTGCTAGACCTAGCCTTTCCAGGTTATTACCAAAATCTTCCCATGACTTCTTTTTGGATTCAACAACTATTTGTTTCACTCTGTTTCTTTCATCTACGTACAAATCCCTGTCTGGCTCGGCCCTTGTTTGGAGCCATTTCTGATAAGCCTTCTTTTTACGTTTACAGGCTGCTCTCACTTCATCATTCCACCAAGATGTTCGCCTTTTCCCATCTTTACACACAGTTGTTCCTAGGCATTCCCTTGCTGTTTCTACTACAGCATCCCTCTATGCCACCCATTCACTTTCTATATCCTGAACCTGCTTACTGTCTACTGTTCGAAACTTCTCACTAATCATATCCATGTACTTCTGTCTAATTTCCTCGTCCTGGAGATTTTCTACCTTTATTCGTTTGCAGACAGATTTCACTTTCTCTACCCCAGGCCTAGAGATACTTAGTTCACTACAGATCAGATAATGGTCTGTATCATCGAAAAATCCCCGAAAAACTCGTACATTCCTAAAAGATTTCCTGAATTCAAAGTCTGTTAAGATATAGTCTATTATGGATCTGGTACCCCTAGCCTCCCATGTGTAGCGGTGAATAGCCTTATGCTTGAAGAATGTATTTGTAACAGCTAAACCCATACTAGCACAGAAGTCCAGCAGACTCTTCCCATTCCTATTAGCTTCCATATCTTCCCCACATTTACCAATCACCCTTTCGTATCCTTCAGTTCTATTCCCAACTCTCGCATTGAAATCGCCCATTAGCACTATTCTATCCTTGTTGTTGACCCTGACCACGATGTCACTCAATGCTTCATAAAACTTGTCAACTTCATCCTAGGATTTTTGTTCCTGAACATCAACAGTTCGTGAGACTGGCCCCGCGCTTCTGCTATGCTTAGGCAGGACCGTTAGGAGTGGGGAGAACGTGCTGTTAGATATTTCCTGCCGTTTTGTCAGTAACGCTCACGATGTCGGAGCATGATGCCCAATGCATAATTATAAAATTTCTTGCTCGTGAAGGAGTAAGCGGCGAAAATTTGCCAGAGATTGACTGCACAGTTCGGTGATCAAACATTGTTAAGGACACATGTTTGCCTGGCATAAAAAGTTCAAGGAAGGACGACAATGTGTGGAAAATCAGCAGCACGATCGCCGTCCTCAGACCAGCATTACTGACGAAAACATTAGTGCGGTTTAAGACATTGACGACAATCGACTGGTGACAGTATCAGAAATTGCAGAAGAAGTCAGAATCAGTTATGGGAGCTGTCAAGCAATCATCACAAACGACCTACAGTTCCGTAAAGTGTGTTCCAGATGGGTCCCTCGCCTTTTGACCGAAAATCTGAAGTTGAGACGTTTGGAGGTCTGTCAGAGGCTTACAGCAAGATTTATGGAAGAAAGTGATGCATTTTTGAGTTGGATCATCTCCTGCTACGAAACATGGGTCCACCACTACACTCCCGAATCCAAATAAGCCAGTAAGGAGTGGCAGAGGAAAGGGGAGGCAGCACCAGTGAAAGCCAAGACTCGACTGTCAGCTGGCAAGGTTCTTGCAACCGTGTTTTTTGATTGGCGAGGCATTTTGCTGATTGAGCAAAATCAGTGCTGCTTACTAGTGCGAGCTGTTGAACAAGGCGAGGGTTGCATATCGCTGCAAAAGACGAGACCAAGCGATTCGACAATTCATCCTCCTCCACAACAATGCATGGCCTCATACTGCAGCTCTGTCTCCAAGCTACAGGAAAAGCACTGGACTACACTTGATCATCCACCTGACAGCCCGGACTTATCGCCCTGTGACTTCCATTAGTTTGGACTGCTTAAAGAAGCTCTAGGAGGGGAATTTGAAGATGATGAGAGTGTGGAGGACTTCGTGCGCAACTGGTTGGTGATACAACCCTGTTCTTTTTACGACTATGGCATCAAAAAAGCTGCCCATGTTCTGGAACAAATGCATTTCGAAAGCAGGAAACTATGTCAAAAAATAGATTTTAATTTGCTTGTGATTTTCAATAAATGAATTTAAATAAAAAATAAAATCTTGTTTATATTTGATTCTCCCTCGTAGATAAGAGGTAAAGGAAGAAACATATATGCAAATGGTTTCCTTTCTTATCTGGTATCCCTTGATTGGTGTAAGGTTTACAAGGCCTAGGTTTCTTTCATTTTCATGTCCGTTCCATCTTTGGTTCATTCTTTAAAGAGCTGGACCTCTTCCGTTTTCCTTTCTGGTTAGTTTTGAGAAGGAATGTTTGTCTAGTTCTACTTCCTCTTAAAACAGTAATCTCTATCACTACCATGATTTTCAAGCATTCTATGTTATGTTATCCATTTAGTATGTTTTTTCATTCGTTAATTCATGTTTCTCCTTTCTCTGCCACTTTTTCACGTACCTTCATGGGGAAGCGGGTGTGGTCTGCACCACACATGTGGACTTGGTCCACTTTTACCGTCGAATGCCCTTCTTGATGCTAATCCTGTATAGTTTATTGTTGCATCAGCATAATAACATTGTCCCTAAGAAGCTGTCTCATATCTTATTTTCCTTCACTTGTCACCTACAATGATCTTAAATGTGCTTTCAGATGATCATGAGGGATCTCTCTTAATGAGTTGGCTATTAACATTCCATCTGTTATTACATCCATGAGGGATCCTTCTAATTATCCTTCTAATTATGCTACCCAGCACTGTGAAGGCAATTGGGAATAAAATGCTGGTATTGCGGCTAGACTGCTGAAGATAATTCAGGCTTGTCGATTCTGTGATGTGGCTTTCTCCATAATTAAATTTAATTGGTGTGCATGGCAATGTACAAAATGTGCATGTTGGCAGGACTTCTTAGTTATTGTCTGTAGACCACCTTTATCACCACTCATTACCGTCGCCCCGTCGTATGTTTGCATGATAAGTTTATCAGTTTTGCCCTTCAAAACAATTTCTAACTGCTCTATAATACACTGTGCAAGTCCTTCAGCATTCTGAGTTTCAGGATTAAAGAATCCTCAGAATCTCTTGTACACAACATCATCTACTTCATACCGGAAAACAATATCCTGTTGAGTATGTTCAGAAACATCAGTCATATCATCTGTTGTTAGAGCTAAAAATTTTGTTCATTTAATTTCACTTTGTATTTCTTCTTTAGACACATGAAGCTTTAAAAAATGGGCTTTGACTGAATCATCTAACGTCCCAGCAAATTCTAACCTCGGAAAATGCCAGGTTTGATGAATGAGCACTCTTGTCATGGCCTCATAGTAGAAGTTCAAATTTACAACAGAATTTTACACAGTCAATTAATTTTGAGAGTATTTCTCAGTTTTTACACTCTGTTTCTTGTCTATAGGTCTCACTTAGTTGTAAAGCAATGTTCACTGTTCCAAGCAACCTCGTTCTTGAGGTGTTCATCTGTTTGTTCATGTTTTTTAGCCTTTTCATCTAAATGCTTCAAATCCACCACTCCAGTTTTTGTCCAAGTTATATCACCTCCAGGCAACAAACACGGAAAGCAAAACAGAGCATTTCTCTCATTGCAACCGATTAAGTACTTCCACTAATTATACACTGAAGAGTTGAACTTTGTTGTGTAAGTTTGTTGTCTTCATCTCATTCTTCTCGGCGAGGGTTAATTGTGAAAATGAAATGCCTTGTAAATACATTTTTAAAAATATGTAATTGGGCTTTACGTCGCACCAACTCACACACGTCTTAAGGCGACGATGGGATAGGAAAGGCCTAGGAGTGGGAAGGAAGTGGCCATAGCCTTAATTAAGGAACAGCACCAGCATTTGCCAGGTATGAAAATGGGAAACCACGGAAAACCATCTTCAGGGCTGGCAACAGTGGGGTTCGAATCCACTATCTCCCGGATGCTAACTCGCAGCTGCGCGCCCCTAACCGCAAGGCCTACTCGCCCGGTTTAAATACCTAACACCATTCTTATCCATGTCTATTCATAAAATTGTAACTACAGTTACTGGCTCCTTGAGGCATTGAAACTGGTAAATGCACACTGTACAGTTTAAAATAATCAGTACTTAATAAATATAGATTCTTAGAAGGCACAACAAACACCACACACTACTTGCTCTTCTAGAATACTGGGTAACTACAACTGCTTGTCTGGGAGCTTGTCAGGTTGCAGTCCGGCGGGCACGCTTACGCGCCCGACTCCCTTTCCGTTTTCTCCATGCGATGAGTGAACTGTGTAACACATGGGTAGAGCACAGTCCTAACAGTGGGACTGCAGCCTTGCTGCTTCCTAATGACAGAGTGTCGCCTACTCTTTGGAGTACTGTACCACTGCACTCAGCCTCTCTAACTCTGACAGATTTGCAGTTACAGTAGGTACTTCACAGCAAGTAAACATTTCGGATATGCAATTATACTATGTTTGTTCGCCTTCGCCAAGCAATGGGAGAGGCTGCAGTTCTTGTGGAGAAACTGTGCCTGTTGGTGACCATATTTTTGTTAAGATTGCACTAACCGTACATAAATCATTTTGATTTACTCTCCAGTGTAAAATAGGTCAAAGTGGCTGATTGGTAGATTTCTCTAGTCACTTACTTAACCATTGTAATTTAGTTGTTATGGAAACTAAGAGTACATATTTACAGGAGATAATTTGACATGTCACTGATGAAGTTCATCTTTGCCATTTTTCTATGAAAATAGCTTTTGTCAGAAGAACTCTAGGTTTTTTTTCCTTTATCCATTTACATCAGGTATAGAAGAATTTATCCTGTTTTGGTCGGAGTTTAGTATTTTATTCTGTGTGTATCATGATTGTTTCTTTTAGAATGACATAGAATGTTTCTTGCCACTGTATTAAATCATGCCTAATGTATAAATTTATTATTTGTTATAGGGTGACAAGCCATGGTGGAAATCAAATTTCTTTATATCTGAACCTGTATTATTTGGTCAGTGGGATGGTGTGTTTACTTCCTGTCTGATCAACATTTTTGGTGTGATTGTGTTCTTGAGATCAGGATGGATTGTTGGCCAAGCAGGAGTAATTAATGCTGTACTCATTGTCATTGCAACAGGTTAGTTTTACTGATTAGTTCCGATGACCTATTTTGTTTTTCAGTTTTATTTGCAAATCCTCCCAAATTAATAGTCTCATTTCTTTAATAGATATATTTGCTCTAGAAAGAAATGGGACAGACCTTAATCCGAGGAGGGTTACTGAACCTATTACATGCACTGTGAACTGTGGGTGGGTAATATCCACATCCTTTCTAGGTTAATTTAGCTGCTGTGGAGTTCAGCACGGAACATGCTCTAAGCAAGTATAGTGGTTATACGAGAGATCTTGCTGTGTTGGCGTTCAGTTGTTTGCTGTTTTGTTGTGGTTTTTATGGCTGCAGGAGTGTAGTGGTTTACACAGTGAGAAAAACAGTGAAAAATTTAAGAGACTATAAAACGTAGGCTATTTGTAATAATTACTTTGTGCTAGCAATGCTGGCATCTTACAAAGAGATCTAATAAAGGAAAGTGCTTTGAAATTTGCTGTTAGTAGAATCTGTTACCTGCATCTGGAGGCAAGGTGAAAATGCCTTAATAGGTGGTGCCACATTTGCTCACTTCTCCTCTAAAATGAAAGGAAGAGTCAGCAGGAAAAAAAAATGTATGAACCAAGATCTGTCTTTCTTCAGTCCTGACCTGTAGGAGGTGTGGTGGTCATTGTGATATCATTTTTGTACACGATTCACTGTCATTGACTTCCTTTATTAGATCCTGCATTGTTCTTTCATATGTACTGGTAATCTGGGTAATCCACCTAATCCAGGTTCCCTAAGGGAATCTATATCCATATCATCTAATCCACCTTGTCGTGCCTCTTCCTCGTGGCCTCTGTCCATTGGTTTTCCCCGAATAATCAACTTCTCCTCATTTTGTGGTCCTCTCATTACATGGCCAAAGTGCTGAACCTGGCCTGAGATTCTCCTTTCAGTGTTATGCTCTTTTAGGATGGAGTTATTTGTATACTCAGCATCCTTCCCCAGAAAAAATATGTCAGTTGCATCAATCTTACTGTTCATATTGGGTTTTTTGTTGTCCACGACTCACATCCATACATTAGTATGGAAAATAGTAGACAGTCTACCAGTTGTATTTTCAGGTTTTTGGAAATCTGTTGGTTCTTTCACAGTCTTGTTTGTCCATTGTTTCACTGCCAACCTAACCAGATTGCATTCTTTTTTTTTTATATCTTCTCCTGATAACCCAGAATTTATTAGAGATCTAAGATAAATGTATTTGACAACTTCATAAATCAGGATAGACTGCATAAAATTCCACAGCATAAAAGGAAAATAATCAGATCTCTCGCCAGCAGTTTGAACATAGAAAAATCAACTGTACATCACAGAATTGAATTTAAGAAGTAGGATGACATTCCAAAACTGTGAAATAAACACTAAACA
The DNA here is from genome assembly GCF_040414725.1 of Anabrus simplex. Taxonomy (NCBI): domain Eukaryota; kingdom Metazoa; phylum Arthropoda; class Insecta; order Orthoptera; family Tettigoniidae; genus Anabrus; species Anabrus simplex. The sequence continues at coordinate 127,237,798 of NC_090272.1, read as the reverse complement.
TGTCAAGTGAACAGAAACATCTGCAGTTTTGCTCATCAGTGCTGGATCCAAAAGTTCCCTTCGTAGGGCAAGGTGACGTTTGATTTGATTCATATTGATGAAAAGTGGTTTTACGTGACTGAAGTGAAAGGGAGATTTTGTCTTGGTACAGAAGAGCTTTATCCACACCAAACTTGTCAGAAGAAATGGTTCATTGTGAAAGTGATCTTTCAAGCTGCATTGGCATGCCCCCAGTGTGATGATAAATTGGTATTTTTCCATTCGCTTACAAGGAGCCAGCAAAAACAAGCCTAAGGGTACAATCATTATGAAACCTTTGCAATCTGTCACCCAACATGAATACAGACAAATGCTGAATAGGAGAGTGCTGCCTGCTATCTAGTACAAATGTCCCTCATGCCCCATCTGTATTCAGCAGGATAATGCCAAACCCCATAGTGATCCTTCAGATCCTGAATGTGTAGCTGCTGCTAGTATGACTGGCCTCACCATTCACTTGCAGTGTCAGCCTACAAACAGCCCAGATATGAATGTTCTTGATCTTGGCTTCTTTAATGCCATTCAATCTCTCCAATATCAGGAAAGTCCATCTAGAATTGACGACCTTATCACCACCGTCCTGAAGGCGTTTGGCGACCTGTCTACAGAGACACTGAATAATGTATTCCTGACTGCACAGCAAGTAATGATTGAATGTGTGAAGGTTGGCAGAAGCAAAGCTTTGGGAAACATAAGTGTCAGAGTCAGGGTTGTTTACCTTTGGTTCTTCAGTGTGATCCTGACATTTTTATTTCTGCCTGTGCTGCTGTAGTTGGTGTAAAATAATGAGGGATCAGAGAGTACTTCCAATAATATGTTTTCACTGTAGTATTATCAATGCTGTAAGAAATCTGGCTTCATGTGTAAATGGTTAGCATGCTGGCCTTTGGTCACAGGGGTTCCGGGTTCAATTCTAACCATCATTGGTTAATTTCGCTGGCATGGAGGATGGGTGTATGTGCTGTCTTCATCATAATTTCATCCTCATCACAACGCAGGTCTCCTATGGCGTCAAATTAAAAGATCTGCACCTGCCAAGTCGAAAATATCCTCGGACACTCCCGGCACTAAAAGCCATACACCACTTCATTTCAGTGCTGTAAGATATTATTTTTCATATTCATTCATTGTCAATAAATACCTGGCTAAAGAAATGTGACTATTACTTTGAGACAGAGTAACTACTTATGTATCAGAATAGATCAGTGAAGACTAAAATGGTTTTTAAGAAAATTCTGTTCTAAAAATCTTAACTTATAATGAAACACAATTATAGCCTGAGAAAGTTAATGAAAATTAAAGCAAACTTATGGTACAACATGAAGTACTGCATGTGTATCAAGCCTAGTTTTATGGCTGGATGCCTTTCTTGTTGCCAACTCTATGTAGGTAGATATATTCTCTACTGCGTGTTTCTATTGTGTATGGTGTTGTGGTGTGTTGTACATAAATGAAGATGTATAACAATACAAATGCAAACACTCTGTTCCTGAGCCAGAGGAATTGACTGGAAGCAGTAAAATCTCTGGTCTGGCTGGGAATCAAACCCAAGGCCATCTGAACTGGAAGCCACTATGCTGACTGTTCAGCCATGGAGCCTGATGCTGAAGATCAGAAATGGTTCAAAGAATTTCAAAGGCAGACTTACATTTGGAAATGGTTTGATGGAAATGAACATCAGCACGGGTGTAGTCGGTGGTGGTGGTGGTCGTCATAAAGATCAAAATAATGAGATTGTCATCTTGGCTGGAGTGTATGTAGATATCCATATACATGTTTACTATCTCAGTGATGTCTTGATTATTTCTTTTAATAGTGTCCGCATGATAAGTTGTAATATTCTGGACATCACCTGTTTGAGCTAGAAGGGTCCATGCCTGTTGTCTCCTGAGCAAAAGACATGGATGGACATAAGCTTACAAGGAGCCAGCAAAACTGAGCATTGTAGATGATTACAATCACCAGTCTTAAGTGCACCATTACAACCCAGTGGGACACAAGTCTAATACTTTGTGCTGTTTTTTCAAAGAATAATTTTCATATTACCATGCATTTGAAGAGAAGAATTGTAATGACTTTTTAGAATAGAATACTCACATTCCAGATCACCTAAAACTGGGGAATGAGTGTTCATTTATTGCAATAGTTTTTTTTTGCATGCATTGTGTTTCCTTGTTACATATATTTTGTCTATTTCTATATTAAGTTATATTAACTTAATCCTAAGAGTGTTCATTGCTTCTACAAATTATTAATTTCTTTCCTTCTTGTCCTAGATGTTTTTCAGTATTATACCATATATTCTAGAACAAGCATGTATCGTACAATCTAGGCCATAAATAATTTTATTCACGCTAAGTGAAATGGTAGTTATTATTGGCCCGATTGATAAATACTACATAACTAAAGTTATATATTATACAATTTCCTATCATTTACGTCTTATACATTTTTACCGTACCGGCTATGATGATAGAGATATTCATGGATTCGGATTTTTTTGCTAAGTCCATATCAGCGCCAGGGTACGTGAAAATGGGTGAACAGAATTTTATGTAAAGTCGCGGAATAAGGAACTACGCTATAAATAATTTTATTCACTCTGTTCAAAATGGTAGTTTAGGGGAAGGTGCCAAAAATTTAATTTTTAATTACCTATCTTACTGGTCATATTGAAAAGTACTACATAACAAAAGTTACAGAGAATACAATTTCTGATTATTTATGTGTTATTAAGTTTTACTGTACCGACTACAATAATATTGGTGGTGATGGTGATTAAATTGTGAAGATAATTACAAGAATGAGAAAAAAGTCATGAAGGAACAATTGCTTAAATAACACACGAGGTTGTCATGAAAGAAAGGAGGACTCACTTGACATTAAATGCTCTAAATCACAGATTTGGAAGAAAACTAAGTGTGAAGGCCTCCAATATAGAAAGCTAATAAAATTGATCAGCAATAACATTACATTGACCATTGTTTGTTGTGATGTGCTTTGTGTATTCTGCTGCCATTTATCTCCGATAGATAGGATTACTGCTGCGTATTGAGTATAACAGCCTGCCTGAATATTGGCGGGAAGTAGCTGGGGAGTGGGGAGTTAGATCTCTCTCTTCTTTAGCATGCCATTCCTCTGGTTCATAAATTTTCTGATACTACTGGTACATAACACACTGGATCAGCATAGTATTCCAGCTATTCAATCCCTTCTTTGAGGCAGTGATTGGAATGAGCAGTGAGCATACTTAAACGGAATAATTACACAGGAGTATACGCGGCTGTCTGCAGCCTGGTCATTCTAGCTCTGAAACTTTTGAACTATTAGATCGACACCGTAGTACATTTCGCTAAAAGTGAGAAAATGTGCTGTTTTCATTTTATCGAATATCTCATATGACAACATTGCTTTTTATCGCAACATTCATACTGGCGTCATTGCAATGACCTATGTTGACTTTAGTTGGGAAAACTATAAGGACAGTCTTTCTGAGAATTCCGTAGTGAAGCACGGGTTCATCAGCTAGTTATTTGATCCAAATAGCATTACGCTTTGCATAATCGCACGTGCACTTAGTGCAATATATTAATCTATGCATTTGTTAAGTAGCCTAATGGCATCTAAGTGCATGACTGGTCCACACATGCGTTCATACTATTTTCAGCAGGCTTATCAGGGACCTATCATCTCACTCACATACTTTCTGTGAGGGAATAGAGATGTGTAATTTTTAGCCTTGTAGCCTCATATAGCTACAATCGGGCTTTGAGACAATAAGTATTATAAATATATCGTAGTACTGTATTGTGCAAGACATGTAGAATAAGCAGTTTTGATCAATTGTATCTCCTGATTTCTCCTGATTTTCATATCAAAATTCCTGATTTTTGGTTTTGTAAAGTTGGCAGGTATGAAACAATGAACCCCTCCCCGACAAACTAAATAAGAAGTTGAAAATCCTCTAAATACGTGAGCAAAGGCAAATCACCATGCATAGATGAAGTATGTGCAGACTTGATTAAAGCTTGTGGTGTTAATGGACTTCACTTACTCTCCGGATCAAATGAGGAGTACCTTCTGAAAATAAGGGAAAATGTCACACACTCCTGTCTCATTGGTTTAAACAGGATAAAATTATTGGATAACTATTAAGAATTATCATTGAACTGAAGCTTGAGAAAGGACAGTTTGGATGTAGTATGGTCACAGAACATAATTTTTGCTCATTGGATAGTAATGAGAAAACACTGGAAAAATAAAATAGACATTTCTCCAAGAGGCAAATTATGAGATTGTCTAACAAAGAAATGTGCCAGAATTTCTTATCAGCAAAGTACAAATGTTGTGAAATCATTGGCAGAGCTGTATTCAGATAGGAGATAATTATCTAAGCTGGTTTATCACAAGCAAAGGAATGCAACGGCAGCATGATGTTACCTCTGCTATTTATCTCTGTAGTGGATAAAGTTGCCACTGTTATTCATGATTATGGATGAAATAGTGGGGACAAAGGTAAAATAAAGGAAAGGAAGCTGAAGGTAATGCTGTTTGCAGATGGAATTTTGGTGTAGGGTACAAACAGAGAGGTCGTGCAAGGGCAGCTCAACATGTTGAGTGAGATTATTGAAAATTATGGAATAAAAATCAGCAAGGAAAAGAGCAAGACAGTGGTGTTCATTAGAGAAGAAAGGAATTTTAATAGGAAGAATGAGATAAAACCTTGAAATTGGTGAGAGCTTCAAGTGCTTAGGCAGCAAACTGGTGCAGGTTGCATGGCTGGACATGGATATTAGTAAAAGTATTCAACAGGGGAATGCATTCTACCAGTGTGTGAGAAACCTGGTATGGAGGAAGGACATGCCAATGAAATGGAATGAGGTGTACTACTGCTCAGTACTTAGATATGCAGCAGAGACCTGGACATTGATAAAATGGCAAAATAAAATTCAGGCCAGTATTTTTAAGAAGTATGATAGGAAAGATAAGAAAGGACAGGAAGGAAATCAGAGTGAAAAGGCTTTATAACAGAATAGGGAGGGATGAACTTAGACGGTTTGGGCATGTTAAGAGGATGGAACAAGGAAGGATGCCAAAACAGATAATGGAGACCCAGATGGAAGGAGGGAGGACAAGAGGGAGACCCAGACTAAGGTGGCTGAAGACTATCAAGAATAGTACAATTAGAAGAAACCTGGATTGCAACACAGTTGGGAGGAACAGTGGTGGTTGGATAGAGGAAAATGGAAAGGTGCCATAAACATTTCATCCCAGCAGGAGCTGGATGAGGGAAATGGATGATGATGATGATGATGAATGGATTATGTTGTGAAGATAATGAAACATAATATCAGCGATGACTTCAAGACATTTTCTTTTGCGGGTGATTTGATGCTGTGGGAAACAGAAATAGTGCAACAGAAGTTCAACAGCTGGAGCTACCATTTTAAGAAGTTTGACCTTAAAATTAATTGCGCTGGGCTGAGTGGCTCAGACGGTTAAGGCGCTGGCCTTCTAACCCCAACTTGGCAGGTTCGATCGTGGCTTGGTCCGGTGGTATTTGAAGGTGCTCAAATATGACAGCCCCGTGTTGGTAGATTTACTGCCACGTAAAAGAACTCCTGCGGGAGTAAATTCCGGCACATCGGCGTCTCCGAAGACCTTAAAAAGTAGTTAGTGGGACGTAAAGCAAATAACATTATTATTATTATTATTATTATTATTATTATTATTATTATTATTATTATTATTATTATTATTATTATTAAAATTAGTTGCAGAGAAAACAGTCGGCAGGTAAAGATAAAAACTATACGTTGGATGATGTGAAACTAGAAGTACTTTAATTATTTTGTAATCTGACATAACCGAGCAAGTGGCTGTGCAGTTTGGTTCATGTAGCTATCAGCTTGCATCCGGAAGAGAGTGGGTTCGAACCTCACTGTCGGCAGCCTTGAAAATGGTTTTCCGTGGTTTCCCATTTTCACACCAAGCAATGCTGGGGCTGTACTTTAATTAAGGCCACAGTGGGTTCCTTTCCACTCCTATCCTAGCCCCTTCCTATCCCATCGTCGCCATAAGATCTGTGTGTGTCGCTGTGATGTAAAGGAGATTCTAATATGACATAGCCAGTCCTCTGCTGATATGACTGATAGGGTTCAGAAATGAGCTCAGTTTTATCACAAATTCAGAAATATTCTCTTGGACAATTAAATGCCTGTAAATACCTGTTAGGTCAGGCCTGCTTCTACAGTAACATCATTTGTCTTAAAACTTGTAGCATCAATAGTAGAGAGAATAGCAGACTTTAAGCTGCAGACATGAAGTTCCTTAGATCAAAGCTCCAGAAAATCCTAAAGGAAAAAGATCAAGTAGAACAACTACCCTCTGAAACCATAACTAGTGGTTGGGTGCATAAAAAAAAGAGTGGCAAGAGAATTGTTTAAAAAGGTGTTGGAAGGCAAGAGACATAAAGGCTGATCAAGGAAGTTACGGGTTAATCAAATAAAGCAGGACCCAGAAGGAAGGTGTTGAATCCACGGGGAAACAAAAAGATGTACCTAGATAAACAGAGATGGAAAACATTCTTACTCTGCACTCAAGTAACTGAAGGAATAATAATAATGATAATAATAATAATAATAATAATAATAAATACATACATACAAATTTCATAGTTTAACATACATATTCTGTATGTAGACCACTGCCGCAGATGTTACATGGACAAAATCCAGATATCTTCCATCGTAAGCTCTCACTGAATACTCTGACACTATGTGCATTAGTGTTTGTTTCTCAGTACCACAGTCAAGTGGAGAGAGGGCAGCTTATTCCACTTGTACAGTGAGTCTGCACTTACACCATGATTGCACCAAATCCCTCTCGACAGATCAAACCCTTTGTACCTTCATTGAGATAGATTGCATGTCTCAGAGTTCTGAAGGAGCGAACAACCTCCAGTCAAAAAAGCTCTTTCTTCTCAAGCAGAAGTAATCGGGCTACTAATTGTTGGACTATGCATATAGGTGGGTCCCTTGATCGGAGCCTGGTAGAGTATACGTTGGCTAATATAATGTTCTTGCATATTACTAATTTATATTTTTCCAGAATATACTTTGGAAAAAGGTTGTTCATTTCCTTGTTTCAATATTTTTTACTGTCAAATGAGAATGTGAAATGTCTGTGTATTCATTCTTTAATGCCCCTGAGAGAGAATTTCAAATGTGTATTGGGAAATGCAGAATGTTAATGTGATCATGATTTTTTAATTTAAAAAAAATTTTTTTGAAAGAGACTTGTATCCCCTGTGTATTATAAACAAGTTGGTTGAGATTGATGTAGCAAATATAAAGATTTTCTCCAGCTTATCTCGGGAATTTCTGGTCTTGCTAGAGTCACGATGGAACTGTTTAAGATTTTGGCTTAGAGTTTAAGGCCGGATTTCTATTCTGACAACGCATTATTTTTCAAGTAAATATTCCAACCTAAAATTGAGTGGGATTTGAACATTACTTTTCTGGGTGGGAAACCAGCAGCTAAATCACTGCACTAATTTCCCAACTCCTCTTCCCTTGATCAAGCAAATATGAAGAATGCTAACGGGAAATGGCATGAAATAAATTCAATGTGGGGACTGGGTAGCAGAGGATATTATAAGAAACAGAGCTCACTCATAAGAAGTCTGTTGTTATGAAAGGTGATGATTTTAAAGCTCTGCGCATGCAGTGGCCTCATTTGTATTCAGTTCAGCTGACTCATTTTGGGAAGAGATCTCCATGTGTAGAAGTAATCACCTTGGTGATTCTGAACTACATTGTCTTTTTTTTCTTTGTAATTTGTAATGAGAAGGGCTCAGATGTTTAAGACCTAAAAATAGCTCAAATAAGCAAGCAAATATGACCTCAGAAGTGACAAAATATGACCTCAAAAGTGACTACTGTATATATGATGTAAAAATCACAAAATATGACCCAAAAATGATTGACCCTAATATGGCCATTTTAAAATAAATTATCGAAATGGCAATTCCTTTGATATATATTTAACTAAGTTCTTTATTCTTACTTTCGTATCAATTTCCTGAATGTACATGTTTAGCATTTATTCAGTCTATTGTCCTTGATTCACTTACAAAACCTTTTAAGCCCGATTTCATTAATATTATTCACATGCATTAAAGGTTAACTTGAACACCACAAAACGAATTATGTAGATGTGTTTCAATATATTATGGTAGGGCGGCAGGGCCTATAGTGCAAACTCGCATGCCTTTTCCATTCTCCGCGGGTGGAACTGAAGTGTATGGGAAGATTCACCTTCAAAGCAACAGGTGCGAAAGATCGATTTATCACTTAATACATTCTTGTAAGAAGATAGGCTCCTTTCTTCGTCACAAGACGTTATTGGTGTATATTTAAATAATGTTAAATCACTGCTGTGAGTATGTACTCATCTTAAAGTGTATTGGTACCTTCTCCTCTAAGAACATGATTTATCTTGCACACACAGCGAAAACCATCATTTCGATTAAGCATGTTTTTAAGTTTACGTTTTACACTGTCACAACTATTCCATGTGATTAAAATAAATAAATAAATAAATAAATAAATAAATAAATAAATAAATAAATAAATAAATAAACAATTAATTAATTAATTTTATATGAATACTGAATTTTCCCTTCTACACGTACTAAATGTACGTAACACGACCTAATAGGTTGAAAGTCGGTTTCCACTTTTATATATTTAACAAACCCGAGCTTTCCGCCAAATTACATTGGCCTTCATCAGGGCATGTGAAGGCCTGCCTCCGACAGTGAGCAAAGATATTCTTCGAAGGAATGTGGAAGTCACGACCATACTATCCATGGTGTCCCCACTAACTGGACTTGGGGATCGTTGTGCTGTGGTGGTTGGGAGGGAAGTTACCGATTCACTGCCCTCTATCAATGCATGATAGTATTATGTATGTGTTTTTGGTGTTCAGGTGATTGTTGTACTGAAAGTTCAACACTTCTCACAATTTCAATACTTGCATGAATTTCTAAGCTGGCAGCTTCTAAATGAGTAATTGCACTGGATATAATTCCAAAGTTCAATTTAATATATGCCAGACTTTCTGAAAAACTGTTAGAAAACAATTCCTGTGCAATCTTAATAGAAGAGGCATCATCTTTGTTGAAGCCATTAACTGTGTTTTTGATAGTGGAGTAGTTCTCGCAGTAATACATGGCAGTATCGAGCCACGTTCCCCACCTAGTAAGAGCTGGCTGTGGAGGGAGTAGAATGATATGCTCTCTCTGAAACTTTTGAGTTTAGTAGAAAAATATCCCCAGGGCGATCAGCACGGTGTTTTCCAGTAATTACATTCCCTATATATCTACCTGCAGTGTCCGTCGTCTCATCAGTAGATATCCAAATCTTATTGTTTGCTACACTGTGTCGTATTTGATTTAGAGTATCTTCGTAGCAAAGCGATAAATAGTTTTGTGAAATGGGGATTGTTCACTTTGTTTAGAGGAATGTTTGCAGATACTATCATCTCTCAAAGTTCCTTTGTAAAATTGGGACATCTGTCCATCGCTGAAGATGTAACAGCCTTATCAAATATCAATTGCTGCCTCTTCTTGTAGGTGGGTTGTTGTTTGACATTGCTGCTGTGTTTTGTCGTTTTACAATGTTGTTGCACATTGAAACATTTTTCAGTCACGACTTTCACTTCGCACAACTTTCAAAGTAGAACTAAACTGCCTGTACAGAAATATTTTTTTCCAAATTTCTGGGAAGGTATGAGTGAAATTTTCGTACTTTGAGCCAAAAACTCTGTTATTCTTTTTATTCATACAAAAATAGCCCAATTCTTCCCCTTTCAGAAAATTATTTTATTTTAGTCATTCCAGCTTTTTTAAAGCTTGTAGAAACCATTTAATATGAGCCCACAGGACATTTAAAAACCCAGAACCACACCCACACATCCTCTAATGCAATGGAAAAAGACATTGGAGAGGTCCTGTGGAAGAGCTCCATCAAGAATGGTTTCCATTACACATCATTATTGTCAGATGGGGATGCCAAGACCTATGCCCATTTGGATGAGATTGAAGTTTATGGTCCAGAACAAACAATTGAGAAAGAAGGATGCATAGATCATATTTCTAAGTGCCTTAGTACTGCTCTTTGCAACACTGTAAAGGAATTGAGGGCGAAGGGTGTGTCACTGAGTGGGTGAAAAGAGGGCAATTTGAAAGAGAGCACTATAACTAAATTGACCCATTATTATAGGCATGTCATATTACATACTATCCACTTCATGTCCGTATCGATAATATGATCCAAATAATTAATGAAAACAAAAAATTCCACCTAATCGATACTCGATTTTTAGTGCATTGTCAAAAAGAATTGTAATAGTTGAATGATATGCTCTCTCTGAAACGTTTGAGTTTAGTAGAAAAATATCCCCAGGGCGATCAGTGTTTTCCAGTAATTACATTCCCTATATATCTACCTGCAGTGTCTGTCGTCTCATCAGTAGATATCCAAATCTTATTGTTTGCTACACTGTGTCGTATTTGATTTAGAGTATCTTCGTAGCAAAGCGATAAATAGTTTTGTGAAATGGGGATTGTTCACTTTAGGTGGAATTTTTGTTTTCATTAATTATTAGGCATCGATTAGGTGGAATTTTTTGTTTTCATTAATTATTAGGCATGTCATAGTCAATAATATTCCAGATGTAGGGAAAATGAAGAGGGAAGTTTTTGCAACTCTTAGACACTGACTGCTGACCGCAAGCCTCAGCATTTGATTTGTCCTAAAGGTATCGACTCCTGGTGTTTCTACAATTGACAACAGGCAGAAGGAAAACCAATTGGTAGTCACAGTAGAATGAGTTGTAAGCTTAGTCCTTCTGTTGTAGAGAAGATAGCACCTGTGTATTTATGACTGGCCTCAGATCAGATATTAGCGCTGTACAGCGGGGAAGACTCGGAATGCTAACGAGTCACTCTATAATGTAGTGTGGAGTAAGTGCCCCAAGGAGACATTTATTTCCAAGACAAAACTTAAACTTGACATCCTCAGGGATGTCTCAGAATTCAATATAGGACATTACAAAACTCTGGCAACCCTTCAGAAATTCGACCATCCCTATGAACTCAGTTTCTCTGTGCAAGATACAAGATGTTAGACATATTGCTCGGGCACAGAAGAGGGGCCGTGATCAGGAAAAAATAACTAGGAGACATGTAAAATGGCAGAAGATATCTAAGGAAGAAACCACAAGGAGATGTGAGGGGGAAACGTATGGAGTAGGGCAGTTCTGAGTGAGTAAATATTAACTTGCCTTTTTCTCGCGTTGCTCTTTTTCAATGTTTTGCTGTGTACAAAATGCTCCTTGCAATGTAATTCTTATCAGATATTGTTGTAACTTGGTAAGGTTGTTACTAAGGGTACAGTTATGAGGAGAAATCAAATATAAATGGGATTTTTTAAAAAAAAATTCATTTATTGAAAAACACAAGGCAATTGCAATTTATTTTTCCACATAGGTTCCAGCTTTGGAAATGCATTTTTCCTAGCATATGGGCAGCTTTTTGCTGCCCTCATCGTAAAAAGAACAGGGTTGTGTCACCAGTCATTTGCACACAAAGTCTTCCACACTCTCGTCATCTTCAAATCATTGCCCTCCTAGAGCTTTTAAGTGGTCTGAACAAATGGAAATTGCAGGGCGATAAGTCTGAGCTATAAGGAGGATGATCAAGTGTAGTCCAGTGCTTTTCCTGTAGCTTGGAGACAGTTAGAGCTGCAGTATGGGGCCGTGCATTGTCGTGGAGGAGGATGACCTGTCGAATCGGTTAGTCTCTTCTTTTGCGGCCATATGCAACCCCCACCTTGTTCAACAACTCGCAGTAGTAGCAGCATTTATTGTACGTCGCTCATGCAAAAAAAATCAATCTGCAAAATGCCTCGCCGATCGAAAAAAACGGTTGCAAGAACTTTGCCAGCTGACAGTTGGTCAAGTCATGGCTTTAACTGATGCTGCCTCCCCTTTCCTCCACCATTCCTTACTGGCTTGTTTGGATTTATGAGTGTAGTGGTGGACCCATGTTTCGTCGCAGGTGACGATCTGACTTAAAAAAAAAAAATCACCTTTTCCCGCAAACCTTGCTGTAAGCCTCTGACAGACCTCCAAACGTCTTCCTTTGACAATGTTTGATCACTGAACTGTGCAGTCAACCTCTGGCAAATTTCCGCCGCTGTAACTTCTTCATGAGCAAGAAATTTTATAATTATGTGTTGGGCAGTGCAGAGGTTCACCTGTTGCTCTGACATCATGAGTGTTACTGACGAAATGGTGGGAAATATCTAACAGCATGCTCTCCCCACTCCTAATGGTTCCACCTAAACATAGAAGCGCGGACCAGTCCTACCAACTGTCGATGTTCAGGAACAAAAATCCTGTTTATATTTGATTGATCTTTGTGTGTAGATTTGTATTGGTTTTGAACTGCTTTGATTTTTAATATGAATTTTGATAGGTAGATTCAAAATTTAAATCCTGATTTTTTTAAATATATGAAATGAGAATTTAAACATTTCTGGAAAGAACAGCATCCATCTACACTAAAACCAATTACAATTATTGTTTCTATAAATCTTAACTATATGTTTTTTGAAAATCAGCTTGATCAAACAAAAACTTTGTCGCAAGGGACTTTTTAATGCCACAAAAAATGGCAATAACTTGAAAACTAATAAAGCTAATAAATCATAAATTAGAACATTACATGCCAGTGACAGTCTATGCAAGTGGTTAAAATTTGGTAATTATGTAATGATACTGTGGAAGTTGAAAAATTCAGTAATACACTAGTAGAAGACTTTTCCTTAGGTATACTGGAATGTGTGCTGGGATTACGATTCACTGTAAACTGTTGCTTATGTAAGTGAAAGGATGTTGAGGTTCTAATATCTGAACAAAGACAAGTGAGCAGTTGCTGAAAGTAATTAGCTCACTGCTGAGATTAGTTTTTCAGGGTTATTTCTGTCTCTACCAGGGAGACCGGGTTGCCGAGTACAGCAGGTGGAATAAAAGGTGCAGTAAGGTCTATGACTTTCTTTCTATACAAAGGGTATTCCACATATATTAACTGCAGATGTGATACCAAGAAGCAGTTTTGTGAATACTGATTTGCATTTGGTAATACTGATTTGCATTTGGTAAAATGAAGATGATTTTGCACAGCTACAGCTGTCTTCAAACTACCGAAATATGACTGTGAAAATAGCTCAAAATATGACCTTATGACTAAAAGTAGCCAAAATATGCATTTTTATGACAAATAAAAATAATTTAATTGTGACGATAATCACCTGAATTGCACCAAAATTGAATCAGGCAAGAAAATAGCGACAAAGAAAAAATGACTTTTCCTAAACATCCGAGCCCTAGTAGTGAGTAATAATGGCCTACAAGTAAATCTCATTAGATCAAACATCTAAATAACATGGAAGCCTAATAACATACATACTTTTAGAGAAAATATTACCGCATGAGTTGGCTGCACGGTACAGATAATGTAGCTGCAAGCTTGCATTCATGAGATTGTAGGTTTGAACGTCAGCATCACCAGATGTGAAGATGTTTTCCCCATTTTCACTCCAAGTAGTGCTGGGATTGTATCTTAATTAAGGCTATGACCATTTCCTTCTCAGCTGCAGTCCTTTCCTATCCCAATGCAGCTGGAAACCTATCTGAGTTAATAAAGCATTATACCCCTCGGGAAAGAAACAAAATTAGCATTGTGCATGTACTGTATTTTGATGCTTACTTTCATGACCTGGTAACTTTGCTCAATCAATTGCAACCACCCTGCATATAAAATGAATTGCAACCCTCTTGATACTGTATTTTTATTTTAAATCTCTTACTTTATGATAATAGTGTAAGTATTAATTGCTGCTTGATAACACATTGCTTACCATTTGTCTTCTGACAGTATCAATCGCTCTAATATCCGTATTGTCTGCTGTCGGCATTTGTGAACGTTGTCGAGTGGAAAGTGGTGGTGTCTATTTTCTGGTTGCTCACGTCCTTGGATCTCGGTTCGGAGGAGCTCTTGGTCTCCTGTATGTATTTGGACAGGTAAGTTGTTCAAGTAAAACTGTATATGAGTGTTAACCACTTGAATATTTATTTAGGAAGACTGCTCTGTAGTATATTACCACCGAGCGAGTTGGCCGTGCGCGTTGAGGCGCGCGGCTGTGAGCTTGCATCCGGGAGATAGTAGGTTCGAATCCCACTATCGGCAGCCCTGAAGATGGTTTTCCGTGGTTTCCCATTTTCACACCAGGCAAATGCTGGGGCTGTACCTTAATTAAGGCCACGGCCGCTTCCTTCCAATTCCTAGGCCTTTCCTATCCCATCGTCGCCATAAGACCTATCTGTGTCGGTGCGACGTAAAGCCCCTAGCAAAAAAAAAAGTATATTACCATCTAATTGTGCTCTGCATGTATGATACTTCAACCTGCGAGAACCAATTTATTATTTCTCATTTATTGTCTTGTTTCATAATTCTTTGGTAGTTTATGTACAGAACTTCATACTAGACTTACAAGATTTTCAGACAGTCAGAAAGGGATACTGACCATTTTTTTAAATCCGAGCACAAACTTGCAAAAACTTTCTTATTAAATAAATAGATTTATTTACTATATGTTTAGAATTCACAGAAAATAACCTTAACCCTAACGTACATAGCATTACAAACATCAGCAGTCACCTGTGGATTCTGTAGAACTGTCATATTTACAGCTTTTCAGTGTATTACTAAAAAAAAAATATTATTGTTACTGAAGTCAGGAAAGTCCCACTATAATTCAGTTTCACTCATGAGATTCAAACTAGCTGTGCTTCTTTTGTTGATCTTTTTTTCTTTTTAATACAAAAAAGATTTTTTACATACTCATTTGAGCAGTCAAGAAAAAATGTATGAAATATAAAGTATTGGGGATATTCACTGAAAGTTGTTCACTGAAAAATTGTAACCAATTCTTTCCCCATTTGATTCAAACTTCTCACTATTCAGTGAGTGCCCTTAAGCTATCTTGAAATACACAAAGTACGTCATAAAAATTGTCACAATTTAATTCTATACATATTTAAGATTTTTTGAAAACATTAAATATGTCTTTAAGGTTGGAAAACTTACCTAGGAGATAATCTAATTGTTGAATTTATGAAAAAAATCATATGTGCAGTATATATTTTTTAATGCAAACCTAAGTCTAAACGTGATATATAGGATTTTTGACATCTTGTACGATGATGGTATAGGGGACAAATTTTCCTCTTCCAGTATGGGACGACAGACAAGTCTTCATACTACCTGTGGGAAAATCTATGAGGGATAGCTGCCTTAAAGGTTATGTGGTTACAGGGAAACCACAAAATCTAATGACGGTGCCAAAATGAGGCGTACTAGGCAAGATTAGGAGTGAGGTAGTTTGCCATTGCTTTCCTCACTGGGCCAGAAAGTGCTATTGCAGCACAACTGACCTTCTGAGCAACACCTTTCATAACACTCAGACCCACTGGTCGTGCTCCGAATGTCCTTACTCAGCACTACCCATACCTCAGCAGCTTCCATTGTCACAGCTGTGGATAAGACAAACTTTGGTGGAAGCTACATTTGGATCTGGCCTGTGCGAAGAGACAGAGGCAAAAATACTGGATCCATCAAGAAATGTCAGTGGGCAGACTGGGTGGATAAACCCTCATGAATATTTGTTTAAAATAAATACATTTTTCTGGTTTTTAATCAGATATACTCAAAATGAACATAGTCTATATATTTTTCAGTTTTTAATTTTTTTCCTAATGCTGCCCCCTGTATTGTAGTTATTCCTTGTGAAAGATACTTTATTTTTCCTTTGCAGATGCAATGCACATTGTGATTTATAATTGACATTTAATTTCTTGTAATATTTAGAATAGTGTCATGTAAACCTAAAACACAAATACAAAACAGAGAAATAAATGAATAGAAAAATTTGTGACTGGTCCTTGCATGCCACAGAGAACTCAGTCCAAACCAAACCAAACCCCATGGCACTACAGCCCTTGAAGGGCCTTGGCCTGCCAAGCGACCGCTGCTCATCCTGAAGGCCTGCAGATTGCGAGGTGTCGTGTGGTCAGCACGACAAATCCTCTCGGCCATTATTCTTGGCTTTCTAGACTGGGGCCGCTGTCTCACCGTCAGATAGCTCCTCAATTCTAATCATGTAGGCTGAGTGGACTTCGAACCAGCCATCAGGTCCAGGTAAAAATGCCTGGCCTGGAATCGAACCCGGGGTCTCTGGGTAAGAGGCAGGCATGCTACCCCTACACCACGGGGCCAGCACAGAGAACTCGGTCACTAACAGGTATGTGGTAACTCTACTACTGGTATGATAGCAGATTTATTATTAACTTCTCAACAGAGAGTAGCGACATGACAACTGGCTGTAGGTTCCATGGCTGTGATCATTATATTTCTGGTCACAATGAATTACAAGCTTCCTTCCTCAACAGTAAGACATAGTCAGTTCATGCAAGTTTTGCAGAACGGAAGTAAAATTTAATTCTGTGTAAAATGTTATGATGTGTTTTTTTTTTCATTGCTTTATATTATCTTGGCAGATGGCTGGCCTTGGCTGTTGTTATCTGTAATAACTTTTTGTTGTCCATAAAGTTTTTACTGTTTTATAGTATTGGAGAACATAAAAGAGTACTTAACTGTAGGACTGCCAGCACTATAGTCTATACTGCAGAGGGAGTTTTCAATAAATGTATGCATATTTTCATATTGCTCCCAGTAGCATATTTATTAACCAACGTAGATTTTTATACAGCATTATGAAGCTGAAGCAAATTATAAATTGAGGATAGATCTTAATAAAAAGCTAAATAATTGAAAAAAATTCATTTTTCCACAGTTTACGAAAATGTATACCAAAACTCAGAAGAGAAACAAAAAGTCAGAATATACAGAATATTAGTGCCAAAATTTCCAAAGCACTCCTTTTGTAATTGTCAAATTTACTAATCAATGAATATTTCAAAGCAGGTTAAGAGAATTTTTAATGAGTTTTAAGTAAATATAGCAAACTTAGTCATTTTGTCTCCAACGAAACACATTTTACCCAATATAGATATTCCTTACATTAATATGAACCTAAGAGTTAGCTTATACAAAATCTACCAATATATATATATATATATATATATATATCTCTCTCTCTCTCTCTCGTTACATAAAAAAACAATTAAAAAAGCTTCCATTTGTCAACAGCATGGCATGGTACAAAACACACATTGGAAGAGAAACAAATATTTACAGTACAAAAATGTAGCATAATTCCATGTTAATGGCTATAACTAATTAATAATTATAAAATGCACACTTCCCCACCATTACTGAACCATACATATCAAAACAGTCATAAAAAGTAAAAAAATACACTGTATTGTAATTTTTTAATTGCTCGATTTTTTATTCCTCTCGATTCTTTTTCCCTCTTTTGACCTCTATTAATGTTCCAACTGGTTCCAGCACTTTTCATGTAAGCCCACATTACAACTAGATGATCTATCCTATTTCATATGTGTACCAAATAATGCACATTTCCTCTCTTGTTTTCCTGATAGTTTGGCATAATAATGTCCACTGCCACTAGCTAATGACTTAGGACTGGGAATAAAAGAAGCATTTTGAACCAGAAGGAGTAGGTTTGAACACATCTTCTGTTATTTCAATAATGAAGTCTATCCTCTCAAGTCAACTTTTGATATCACTGTTATCTCAGTATGCTGTGTGAGCCTTGTCATATTCATCTGATTTTGGAATACCTTTCTCCAGTACTTCTTTGTTACATGTATGGCACACTTTCAAATGTTTCACATCTCCACCACCCATTCCTTTATTATACTTCTGCAGTAGTATAGGTTTTACAATTACCTTATTCTTTTTTTTACACTTGCAACTGTATTTTTGGCAGGCTGTCCAGTACTAAGACTAAGTACTACTTTCCTAGTTTTCTTTTCCATGAAACCACATTCTAAGACTTCCCCTTTCCTATAATACTTAGTTTCACTGGCAGTTAGCTTTAAAAACTTGTACTGGAAAGTCGTTAAAACACGGGTGGCAAACCTTGCTCGCCATAAGCGCAGAGCTTGTGCTAGAAATACCTGTGCACACATATACAAGTTTCTTCCCTCTCAGTTGGCTTGTACTTGCTGATTTAGGGCTGTGTACACCTATCGATGACTGGATCCAGTTACCTGATATGGTCTAAAAGTAATGGTTGAAACACACTGCTAGATAGGCTGTGGCATAGTGATTGACACAGTGATTTGTTAGCGTTTGTTTTTGTGTACTTTTGTATCAGTTTGTGATCCTTTGCTCTGAGGAATGCGTGACAGAGGGGGTAAGAAGTAAGGAAACTATTGTTAGAACACCCTCTCTCTCTGCCCAAGGACAGATTCTCAGAAATAGCACTCAAGTAATATTCCTCTCAGTACCGTTACGTTACCCCCGCATATATCCTTCGATTTTTCACCCTGCTTTCTCAGTTCTTTGTCAATCAGTTATGTTTGAAACCTGTTAATGTGAACTGTGTCTTTGTTCCTAAAAGTGTAAAATGCTTCCAAAACAGCGCAAGATTGATAGCAAGTGTAGGAGATTTAATGAATCTTGGTTGGGAAATTACTTCCTGAGCAAGTATGGAAGTAAAGTGATTTGTGTTATATGCATTGAAGTCATAGCAGTTATGAAAGAGTACACTATTATCAGACAAAACATTCTCATAATTTTGATAAACTTATTGAGCATGAACGTGACAGGCTCCTTGGCTGAATAGTCAGCGTTGAGGCCTTCGGTTCAGAAGGTCCCTGGTTCGATTCCCGGCCGGGACAGGAATTTTAATCAAGTCTGATTAATTCTCCTGGCTCGGGGACTGGGTGTTTGTGTTTGTCCCAACACTTTCATCTTCATATTCAGGCGACACACTATACTACCAACCACCACAGCAACACACAATCGTGATTACATCCCTCCATATGGGGTTGGCGTCAGGAAGGGCATCCTGCCGTAAAACAGGGCCAAATCCACATGTGCGACAGAGTTCACACCAGCGACCCCACAAATGTGGGAAAAGCGGTAGAAAAGTAAGAAAAGAAAAAAAGATTGAGCATGAATGTATGACTAAAGCTAAAATCACGAATGAGTCGTCCAGTTGCAAAACCCGTTATGTCCATTTTTCTCAAAATGAGTTATCACTGTCATTGTATGCAGCTCATCAAAATACACAATTCAGTAACAAGTAATGAAAATCATTTTATTTTTCATATTGAAAGAATCTCAATAATAATATAAGAGAATTTATTGGACTCCAACCTATTCAATACATTACAGGATGTTAACATTTTTAGTTAAACATCGTTAAAATGGAGACATGTTTCGCCCCCCATGTGGGGCATCATCAGTCATATCAAAGCACCTCAAAATTAAACCAGACGTCTGGTTGGAAATTATGAACTTAATATGTAAGAAAGAACACATTAAAAACACGTACAAGGTCCTATGCTAAACGAAATAACAATAGACTAGTTACACATAGTAAAATACGCTAGTGGTTTCTTAATATTAAAATGAGGCCATCATATGTACAGTATAACAATGAAAGTAATCAAAGTCTATATGATATTGAGTTCGATGGTAGTTCTACGTAGTATATACAAATGTTGGAAAAATAAAATACAATTTACAATTACTGTACACTTATTTATAATTGTTAAAATTGATGAGGTAAAACATTCCAATTTGTCTATTTGTAATTTGGCTCCAACCAAAATAATTTGCCCTAGGATTCATGAGGTAGTCAACTCCGTTGGCCACTCTCTATGTGAATGGAGTGCACAGTGCAAGTGAACAGCTTTTGTTGATTATAAAATGAGGCTGTGCTAAGACAGAGTTAAAACAACACTGGCTTCAAATGAAGATAGACCGGGCGAGTTGGCCGTGCGTGTTGAGGCGCGCGGCTGTGAGCTTGCATCCGGGAGATAGTAGGTTCGAATCCCACTATCGGCAGCCCTGAAGATGGTTTTCCGTGGTTTCCCATTTTCACACCAGGCAAATGCTGGGGCTGTACCTTAATTAAGGCCACGGCCGCTTCCTTCCAACTCCTAGGCCTTTCCCATCCCATCGTCGCCATAAGACCTCTCTGTGTCGGTGCGACGTAAAGCCCCTAGCAAAAAAAAAAAAAAATGAAGATAGTTAAAGACATCATTAGATTCTTCCTAGTTGACTAGAGGTTTGCGTATATTTTATTGTTGAAGTGTGGGAAAGTCAGTTGTTGGTTGAATGGGCAACGGTCGAAAATGTTGTGCAGTGCAATCGGTGTTTGAGCTGTCCTACATGTGAGGGAATCTGAAAATGGAGGATTTGTCTTAATTAGTTAAGTGAAATAACGGAAAAAGAGAAAAAAGGGGGGAAATCATTTAGAAATGAAAGATGTGAAAGTTAAAACTCGCCTTGAAAGCTGTTGAGCTGTTACCTAATTGCTAGGAGGTTTGTGGAGCACTGGCTGTCGCTAATGTCCTGCTCATCGTGTTGTACGTGTGATGTCTTAGAGGAGGGGAGTGGATTTGAGTTTCGTCATGCCGTTTTTTTTTTTGCGGCTGCACAATTATTATTTCCGCGGGCTTAAGGACCATTAACTTAAAATTGGCATCATAATACCGAAGAGAACCCGTTGAAAATTTTCCGGCAATACCTGTTCCATGCGTCTCTACAATACGACGATCCATCAGGAAATTATTCTTGCTGTCTATAAAACTGTTACTTTTACTCAGCGTCAGATATAACCGGCTACCGCTACACGCATGTCTCGCTTGCCAGGTTCGGCCAAATTCAGCGGCTAGCGATGTATAGGCCTAATCGCGGACGTTGAAAGTCAAGGAACGAGTTTATTGCGCCACGGTATGCCCATTCCGCCCTTGCGTTTTTCGTGCACATATTTCACAATTTCATCTTCGACTTCTTTAAAGCGTCCTTGTTGCGGACCACTGAATGCATTTTTTTTTAGCTCTTTGTCTTCACACTAATGCCAAATATTGGCTTTAGTTAGGCCTATGCCGTATTTTCTTGCGGCTGCACAATTATTCTACATTTCCGAGTGTTTAATAACCATTAACTTAAAATTGGCATCATAATATCGACTAGAACCCGTGAAAAGTTGCCGGCAATACCTTTTCCACGTATCTGTACAATACGACTATCCATCACGAAAATATTCCTGTTGTGTCTAAAACTTAGTTTTACTAAGCGTCATGTACAATAGACGCGTTGTAACTCTGCCACTGAGTAGCCATGGTCTTTCTAAGAATTCGAAGGGTCGCATGTTTTGATGCCATTCTGCAGATTTGAGAAACGTTTTTGTAGAGGCTAATAGAACGCTATTCTCTCTTCACTATTTCCTGAGATCCATTCCCATTGACGTTACACACAGGCATTGTACAACCGGTTGTCGCGGCTAGCGATGTACAGTATAGTAAAGAGGCGGTCGTTTATTGTCAACGAGTTCTGTGCGCGAGTGAAAAGAAGCAGCGTGGTTACCGCGGTAGTTGCCAGTGGTATCCATTAAGTTACTGTTAGGCCGCGAATGCAACAACCCTTGAGTTTTCGCATGAGATTCTGAGAAATAAAAAATCTTGCATTCGGAGAAATACGATACGGCATCACTCCAGAGGTTTCTGTGGCAAACACCTCAGTTTTCTTCTTCAAACAGCGTCACCTAACCTAACCGTATATGTATCATGAAAACATATTTGAAACGCATGTAGAGAAATGATAACCTCTTCGCTAAAAATTTACATGTAAATAGCCTTTCCGAAATTTAACTAGACGCGAGAAGATACGAAATATCTTCTGAAATCAGTGATGTACTCTGCCATATCTTCAGGTGTATCACATTCTTACTTAATTTCCGTATATAACATTAAAATTAAGATATCGTTTATTTCAATCTTATCTTTAACGAGTTAACAACCGTTATTGGACAAGTTATTTACGCATTTATTACGAAAATATGTTCTCTTTCATTTCGAATTTACGGAACAGCTGTCGACGGGTATTACTAATCGACTCCGACATCGCCTCTGAATGTCGACGAGAGAACTCGCTAATGCACATAGCGAGGAAACGATGCCGAAGGTAATAGATCGCATGCAATATCACCGCTGGGGTGCATAAATATCGGTAACGGAAAAAAATCGATCGTAATAACGGATGCGTCAGTGATAGGGTTCTCGCTGTAACTGAAGGACGATACACAGTTTAATATAGGAATTTTTAAGGGACAGAAAAAAGTCGTTGCTATAACTGAGTTCTCGTTATATGTCATACTCGCTATATCGGACTTCTACTGTATATTTTTGGTCCAAAAAATGTGTAAGTTTTCGAACTCGGTCATGAGCCTGCCTTTATCTAGTCTTTTTAAAATTTAGAGATCCTGTTCGATTGTGGTAAAACTATGTCCTTAGCATCCATGAGCATCCATATGAAAGACACCGGACATAGTTTTACCACAATCGAACAGGATCTCCAAATTTTAAAAAGACTAGATAAAGGCAGGCTCATGACCGAGTTCGAAAACTTATACCTTTTTTTGGACCAAAAATATAATAATAAAAATTTAAATGATCCAATAGACAACCGAAGCCCCGTTTACGAACAATTAATATTTTCGCTCAATAGTTTAAATCTGAAAGACAAAAGACTTGTTAACGTCCTCAAAACAAGCTCTCCAAGCACCCCCACTAAGCCTCTCAACTCATCGCGCCCCTATTCTCCCTCCAATACACACAACTCCTCCCCAAGCGCCAATCACGTACCCACAGCTCCGCCTTCTCAAATCCACTCCCCTCCTTTAAGACGTCACACGTACAACACGAGGAGCAGGACATTAGCGACAGCCAGTGCTCCACAAACCTCCTAGCAATTAGGTAACAGCTCAACAGTTTTCAAGGTGAGTTTTAACTTTCACATCTTTCATTTCTCAATGATTTCCCCCCTTTTTTCTCTTTTTCCATTATTTCACTTAACTAATTAAGACAAATCCTCCATTTTCAGATTCCCTCACATGTAGAACAGCTCAAACACTGATTGCACTGCACAACATTTTCGACCGTTGCCGATTCAACCAACAACTGACTTTCCCACACTTCAACAACAAAATATACGCAAACCTCTAGTCAACTAAGAAGAATCTAATGATGTCTTTAACTATCTTCATTTGAAGCCGGTGTTGTTTTAACTCTGTCTTAGCACGGCCTCATTTTATAATCAACAAAAGCTGTTCACTTGCACTGTGCACTCCATTCACATAGAGAGTGACCAACGGAGTTGACTACCTCATGAATCCTAGGGCGAATTATTTTGGTTGGAGCCAAATTACAAATAGACAAATTGGAATGTTTTACCTCATCAATTTTAACAATTATAAATAAGTGTACAGTAATTGTAAATTGTATTTTATTTTTCCAACATTTGTATATACTACGTAGAACTACCATCAAACTCAATATCATATAGACTTTGATTACTTTCATTGTTATACTGTACATATGATGGCCTCATTTTAATATTAAGAAACCACTAGCGTATTTTACTATGTGTAACTAGTCTAAGGACCTTGTACATGTTTTTAATGTGTTCTTTCTTACATATTAAGTTCATAACTTCCAACCAGACGTCTAGTTTAATTTTGAGGTGCTTTGATATGACTGATGATGCCCCACATGGGGGGCGAAACATGTCTCCATTTTAACGATGTTTAACTAAAAATGTTATCATCCTGTAATGTATTGAATAGGTTGGAGTCCAATAAATTCTCTTATATTGTTATTGAGATTCTTTCAATACGGAAAATAAAATGATTTTCATTACTTGTAATGATAAAGCCATCCAGGCTAATAAAAATAGATATCAAAACCTCAAAATCAAAATCTGTAAAATTTCAAAAGATATTTTATTCTTAAAAGAATGTTTAAGATTAGGTCTGTGCCGAATTTCTTAAAATCAACTCAAAGGAAAAACATTCCAACACTCAAATCTAAAGACGTCCAAAATAAAGTCAACACCATCTGGCTTAGAAATGAAACTAATGTATAGAAAAAAATCCCTACTAAACCTGCAGCTTTACCGGGAACATTTGATCACTGCTCAATCATTATAACCTCTCGAATGGAGCTCATACCAAAGACACATTGCACGTAAATTGTAGAACATATTAGACAAAAAACAAAAAACCTTAGACCACAAGTTGACATGTCTATTAGAAGAGAAACCTAAATCCTTAAACCAAAACAAAAATAGAGAATCTTTCACCCCCTCATGGAATAACACTCCAACCACTATCAATTGATCTAACACCACATTTTCGGATAATGAAATCAATTTCTTTGACCAAGGCCTAAAATATAATTGGCCTAGTCCACATAAAGCCCTGGACATAATTACCACAATAGCCGAAGTTGAATCCAACATAAATAAACAAATTCCCTTCAACAGACAAAATGATGTGAGATATGAGATAAAAAAGAAATTACCCACCCTTGTAAAAGAAGTTTCCAACATCAGTAATTTCGCCGTTCTCAAACAAACCCACGAATTAAGAAAAAAGGTAGACACCAATAATGTTATAGTAACGAAAGCCGACAAAGGCAGTACCGTAGTCCTAATGAATAAACACGACTACATCCAGAAAATGGAGGATTTCTTTTCCGATAATTCTTACTCAATAATTTCAAAAGATCCTATCTTAAAAACTCAGCGTAATTTAAAAACACTCCTAAACACACCTTTTTTATTTAATGAACACGAACATCAAAAACTCATCAACATGAATCCCAAATTACCCACCGTCAGATCACTGCCAAAAAATACATAAAAATGATGTTCCCATTCGACCCATCATAAATAGCCGAAACAGCCCAACGTACAAAACTTCTCAGTTCCTCCAAAAATTCCTTAAGAAACATTTCACATTTCACAATAAACACCCTATTAAAAACTCAATAGAATTATGCGAAACTTTAAATAAATTTAATTTGCAGCCTAACCACATATCATATTTCCCATTTGCGATGATGAGACAAAACTCGATGGATGAAGCTGTACGCATAAATCGGCTTCGGTGGTGGGGTCACGTGAGGTGAGTGGAGGAGGATAGGTTACCTAGGAGAATAATGGACTCTGCTATGGAGGGTAAGAGAAGTAGAGGGAGACCAAGACGACAATGGTTAGACTTGGTTTCTAACGATTTAAAGATAAGAGGTATAGAACTAAATGAGGCCACAACACTAGTTTCAAATCGAGGATTGTGGCGACGTTTAGTAAATTCTCAGAGGCTTGCAGACTGAACGCTGAAAGGCATAACAGTCTATAATGATAATGTATGTATGTAATAAATTTTGGTTAAATGGTTAGCATGCTGGCCTTCGGTCACAGGGGTCCCGGGTTCGATTCCTGGCAGGATCAGGAATTTTACCCATCATTGGTTAATTTTGCTGCTACGAGGCTGGGGTATGTGTCGTCTTCATTATTTCATCCTCATCACGACGCGCAGGTCGCCTGTGGGAGTCAAATCAAAAGACCTGCATCTGGCGAGCCGAACATATTCTCGGACACTCGGTACTAAAAGCCATGTGCCATTTAAATTCATTTTTCAATTTTAAAAAGTCTAAATATCTTCTGTAGTGTTTCAGCTACATCTAGTTTGCATAAATAGTCAACAGTTGGCTCTGAACTTCATAAATAACCATGTTTTGTAGAGGTCAAAAATTCCATTGCTGGCAGTGTAGTATAGCACACAGTCCTAGGGTTGAGATTCAAAATGGTATCTTGAAATAATTTTCACCTTAATATCATGCTGTAGCATAGGCCTAAATATTTCATTTTATTAGGTTAATGAATTTACTTCTTTTTTCCTGAGCTCTGTATTCCATGTTTCTATGCAGAATTTTCAAACTTTTGGATTCTCCATTAAGCCTTTTCTTCTGTTATAGGCTGTGGGCTGTGCACTGTATGTACTTGGGTTTGGAGAATCTATGGCTGGCCTTGTTGGTCTAGAGTCCCCATGGGCTCAACGGGGTTTTGCCAGTGCAGCAGTCTTACTCCTTGGTGTAATCAATATTGCTGGTGTGAAGTGGGTGGTAAAACTGCAATTTGTGTTATTGCTGATCCTCTTGTTGGCAGGACTGGACTTTGCTGTTGGCAGTTTTGTGCATACCAATACAGGTAAGAGGGAAAGAGGTGCGCATAGTACTAGACATTTTACTAATGCCTAGATTGTCAATTTTGTGGTCAGTAATTTTTGTAGGTAGACATTAAGTTTTGGATTTCTATGATGTATTTTTATCCTGGTCTTTTTCTATAATTTTAAGTTAAACACATTAACACAGATTTTATTGGTCATATACTGTACGTACAGGGTCATCCAATTAATGCAGAACTGCAGTTGAGACAAGGCTGAAGCCTTGGCCGGCAAGCTGTCGCTTCCCACCAGCTGGGCAATATGAGAGCAAGCTGGAGTGATTGTCTGATAAATTCTAATTTCTCATCATGAAGAGATTCCTCATGAAGCAGATTAGGTTTTTTGGCATTCCAATATCGGCTGTTTTGAGAATTTACATACCCATGTAACTGAAACCCTGCTTCGCCTTCAATTTTTCAGTCATGCACTTTATTTAAAATCCTTTCACTAAATCTAACCCTACATACAGGATCATCCAGTTTAAGTTCTAGTACCTCAGTGCATTTATAGAAGTGACTTTGTAGCCTTTGTATAGAACCATAAGAAATTCCATTTTGCTGTGAAGGACTGCTAAGTGACTTCTTACGAGAATTTTTCAGGTTTTGTCCAGTGTCAACAAGATTTTCTTCTGTTAGCCTTGTACATCACCTTCTTTGCTTCATATCATTAATATTTCCCATTTCACAAAATTTATTAACTAACCTTTAAATCATTCCACAACTTGGAACTCGAAAAGTAGTAATATCACTTATACATAATTAACAAAGCTGAGCTTTCAGCCAAGTTACATTGGCCTTCACATGCCCTGATGAAGGCAGATTTGGCAGAAAGCTCGGCTTTGTTAAATATATATTGTTTCCTTTAGAATTTATTTTACATATATGTTCTGTCTTTTCAGCATAATGACTCCTAGAGAGCTTAACTTTCTGTAGATCCATTGAATTTTATGGATAAAAACCATTCTCTGTATTTATAAAGGAGCATTTGAGTCAGAAATGAGCACTTCGTAGTTACACTTTAAACATTAAAATATATTGTCAACTGCATTAGATACGATATGTGGCTTGGCTTAATTTGCCCATGATTAGTGAAAACACTAGCAAGGGAGTTACAATAATAGTAGCAGTTTGATGATCGTAATTTGAGGTTAGGTGAGTAGCAAAGAGTAAAACAGACAATGTATTGACACTACTTAAAACATCAGCACCCTCACACTCTTGTAAATGAAAGAGACTTCCATGAGATTCCAAGATCTTTCCTAATATCAAATTGAAAATGAAATCTTGTTAGACATAAATTAGTACCAGTATTTTATGATGATTAACTAAACATGAGGTTTATACTGGAAACCATTTTTCTTAGTTTAACTTTTTTTTTTTGTTTTTTTTGTTTTTGTTTACTTCAACAGGGCTGGTGCTATCCATCCCATCCATCTCACCTTACTCTCTTGTACGTTACTGACCTTTCCACTACAGACCGCTTGACCCTCCAGACTCAACCTGCCAGTCCCTTTTAATGAGCCAGGCCAGCTCTCCATGCTCTTTAGGTCATCACACATATCACCTCACCATAACCTAGGTAAACACCCATGTATATTGCTCCTGGCCTTTTGAGAAGGTACTGTACCGTGAATGTTTAAGTATTGCCTTTTGCCTGGTTTGATGTGGTCTTTCGTTTTACTCTATCCTAGGCCAATCTCTTCCTTGTAACGTAACTAGCACATCTTAATCTGTTTGTCATACTGATCCCTTGGTCTCCCTTGGCCATTTTTATCCCATATGTCTCACTCCCAAGCTAAGTGAAAAAGTCCTACTTATTTTAGAATTTGACTGACCAACTAAGCTCTCGCTCTTTAGTCAAATATTACCAGATTGTTCTCTTACTACTGGGTGAGTCAGCCGTGTGGTTAGGAGCACACAGTTGTGAGCTTGCATCTGTACTAAATTAAAGACAACAGTTGTGAGCCCACTGTCAGCAGCCCTGAAGATGGTTTTCCGTGGTTTCCCATTTTCACGCTAGGTAAATGCTGGGGC